>NC_058407.1:52533636-52833636 GCF_002201575.2 Neomonachus schauinslandi | reverse complement strand
CCCCTGCTGCTGGCCTTACCCAAATACTGATGACTCCGAAATCTACTGCGCAGACTCTGCTCTCTTTACTGAGCATAGACCTGTGTTTCCAGCTGTCTGTCGAACACATCTACCAGAATATCTTTACCACACTTGAAATAGGACTTCTTGTAATTGAACTTATTTATCTCAAAACTTGTCCTTTCCCCTCATTTCATTTGTTCTGTTGATGGCATTTATCATTGTTGCTTACCTTAGTCACGTTTGGCTATGTTCTCCCCCTCTGTTCTCTTTATTCATTGTCAGCTGTTCCTTCCCGCTCTGTAATTTCCAACATACCTCTTCTTTTTTCTCTTTTCTCAGCTTATTATTTTAGTTCTAGGTTTCAAATGCCTGGCCTTTAATATACATTAATGGCAGAAAAGAGAAACCATTCTACATGTAACCACTAGCTTAATATATTTAAGCAGCTCAGAAACCCTCAGTGGCTACTCTGTACTTAAAGGACCCCTTAGCATAGCATTTAAGACCTTCCTTGATTGTCCTAACCTTCCTTTCTAGCGTCATCACTTTCAACTTTTCTTCGTATGCCTTTATACTTCAGCCGAGGTGTATTGCCTGCTATTTATTATCCAAATATATGCTACTGCCTCCCTCTTCCATGTTTCTGAGGTTCCTTTTGCTGGCCCAGAATCACCTTCTCCTATCTTTTTAAATTAAGATCCTACCTTCATTTAATCCCACTTTAA
Source organism: Neomonachus schauinslandi (assembly GCF_002201575.2). Lineage (NCBI taxonomy): Eukaryota > Metazoa > Chordata > Mammalia > Carnivora > Phocidae > Neomonachus > Neomonachus schauinslandi. Next base: position 52,832,908 of record NC_058407.1, on the reverse strand, counting down.
ATGTTGCTCATCCATTTGTTGCATGAATGGATCAACTTTACAGATAATTTTCTTTTTTCTTTTAAAGATTTATTTGAGAGAGAGAGAGTGTGCGCATGAAGGGGGGAAGGGCAGAGGGGGAGAGAGAGAGAGAGAGAGAGAGAGAGAGAGAAAGAATCTCCAGCAGACTTTGCACTGAGTATGGAGCCTGATGGAGATCTTGATCCCACGACCCTGACACACAACTCTGAGATCATGACCTGAGCTGAAAGCAAGAGTTGGATGTCCAACCGACTGTGCCACCCAGGTGCCCCCAGATAATTTTCTAATTTCTTTTATCATTCCCTTCATTCATTTGTTCATGAAATAGTTTTTGAGTACATGCTGTGTGCCATGTACTAATAGTTGCTAGAGCAAAAACTGTTAAAACTCCTGCCCAGGATTTCAAGCTAATATGTTTTCCTAACTTTCATTTCAACTTATTTTATAAGTTATTTCCTTGTAACTCTTAGATTTTACCTTCTGTTATAGTTATTTTAGGTTTTATTTTTTGGTCTAAATAGCACCTTAAGGGTAAGTTTTACATCTTGTTTATCTTTCTGTCACCATAATGCAAAGCATTTGTGTATCTAGGAGGTATTAATTAGTTACTTGTTGGGAGATTAAATTTTTTTTAAAAGGAAAGAAAAGGGATACCATATATATAGGCATACCACATATATATTTTAGCTATCCACATGTAATTTGCATTTCAGTCTTTCTTTTGATGTGTTAAAGTTTTTTTCTTTCCTAGAAGCCAGAGGTTTTTTTGTTTTTGTTTTTGGTCAGAGGTTTTGGATAAGATGCCATGTAGGTATATATCTTTCAAAGTTTGGGATTGTACACTAATTGAATGTTACAAAAGAAAATCATATTGGTTTCCGTGTATTCATTGTTTTATGAGCATATTGTCCTCTAGGGAGTGTTCTAGATCTCCCTTTTCCCAAGTGTGGACTTGACTTTAGGTCTTTTGATTTTACCTGACATCTAAAATCGTAAGTCTTTAGGCAGCTTTATATCTCCCTGATGTCTTATGAGTACATTTTTTAATCCAAGTTGCTCTTAACATGAATTTCACATTACTTCATTAGCTCTTGTTTTATGCTTGTGAATAATTAATTTGGACCTTTGGTAAATTTGTTCTAATTTTGAGGTCTACTTTCATAGAGGTGAAAAACATGTTTTTTTGAAAAACAGAACATAGAAAAAAAGCATAACATAGGAGCTTTGATGAAGGGAAACAGCATTCATTTTTTTTTAATTTGTCCCTAGTTCAAGTAGTGGACATTTAATTCCCTTTCTATCATCCATTTCCTCTTGCTTCCTTCAGTAGTAGGCTGCACTCTTCCTTCATTTCTAAACCTTTGGATTGAGGTGAATTAATCTATTCCTTCCTTCAGGGTACCATACCTTGATTAGTTTAATTTAGTTTAAACCCTTGCCACCCCCCACCATCCTCACCTTCATTTCGTCCCAAGTTACATAATGCCAATGAGTGCTCCTGGGCAAGGACTTTCCTCTTTCTTTCTTTCTTTTTTTTTTTTTTTTTAAAGATTTTATTTATTTATTTGACAGAGAAAGAGAGAGAGAGTTCACAAGCAGGGGGAGAGGCAGAGGAAGAGGGAGAAGCAGGCTCCCGGCTGAGCAGGGAGCCCGATGCGGGCCTCCATCCCAGGACCCTGGGATCATGACCTGAGCCGAAGGCAGCCGCTTAACCGACTGAGCCACCCAGGCGCCCCTCCTCTTTCTTTCTTAAAAGCTACTGAAAGAGACCTTTCTCTGATAGATGGTGTCATATAAAATTGTGAGGTGTAGAATGGCTGCAACTATTTTTATTGCCAAGATTGGAAGCGGCCCAAGGATGTACCTACCATGGAATGGGACAGATCCAACAGAATGGCAGAGAAGTGGAACTGTAGCCCTGATGGCCTTGTGAATCTCTGCATCAGATTTCCTCTGGGTCAGATTTCCTCTGGGTCAGATTTCCTCTGGATTTTTCAATTAGTGGGCAATGAAGTCTCCTCCTCTACTTAGAACTTTTTATGTTTTTGTTTAGAAACATTTATTATGTATCTCCTGTATGCCAGGCACTGTGTTAGGCATTAGTAATATGGAGGGATGAATGGAATATATTTCTTGTCCTTATGGGGCTTATACTAGAATGGAGGAACAGACATGTAATGAGATGATTGGGATAAAGTGTTACAGGTACAAATCATAGATAACCCACAAAGATGGAAAAGCTTTTTGATAGTTGCCACAGAAAAAAGTTGATGGAAGAAATTATTTCTGTCTTTGCTTATGGCACTATAAGAGTGCCAAAATCAGGAGAGCCCACTCCATAAGTCTACAATTATCTTCATGTTGTCAGCAGTGGTTTAATTTCAGCAGAGCATTATTTGTCACATTAAATTAGTGTTAATTTGGGTTTGTATATAACTTGTGAATTTATTGGGTTTACAATTTAAGAGCTGTAAAAATAAGGAGTTTATTCCTAATTTGATTTATACATGCTTGGATTTGTCAGTAACTGGGTAGGTCTATGAGGTGATTTTTTTTTTTTCTTTTAAAGGATGTCCTTACACTACTCAGTTTTGAGAAACACTAGTAGGGATGGGTGCTGGGGAACCATGGAAAATTTGAATCAGTGGAGGAATGGAGGGCAAGATTATAGGCAGAGAAATCTCATAGTTTAGGTTGATAATGAGAAGTTTGAGTTAAGGTGCAGAAGTGGGGTTTGAGAAGGAAGTATAAGATATGCTTACTACATAGCCTTTGTGGTTGATGTGATTTGTGGGATGAGGGAGAAACTACAGATGTCTCGTCAGTGACTGGATGGATGCTGCTGCTGTTCAGAAAAAGAGATTAATTATAGGGAGGAGAAACAAGTTTTTCTGGGGTTGAAGTGGAAGTGTGTGGAGGGAGGGACAAGATGACACCTATTTTGAATATCTTGAATTTAAGGTGCCTCTTAAACATTAGGTTAATAAGTCCTATAGTTTAGGAGACAGGCAAGGACAGGAATATAGTTTAGGAGTCTTCAGCATTGCTGAAACCATGGAATTATGAGATTGCCCAGGAAGGGTTTATTGAAAGAGAAGTGAGGCCAAGGATATTCTAGATGGTCTTGGGAGAGGAGTCCACATTCTCTTTGTCTCTGTTTTTCTGTGCCAAAGTCCCTGGTGAGTATGTCTATTTGGGTAAGCAAAGAATATTGAAAAAAAGAAAAAATATTACTTGAGAGAGATTAATTTTAAGAGTAAAAAGTATTAAATACTACAGTGTATTTAATTTTGGTGTTTTTTTCCTAATTCAGGTTACCCCCAGGAATAGAGATATTAGACTACCCACCTTAACCTATGCGATCTCTATCCAAGTCCACAGAAATGGCAACTTTTTTTTTTTTTAATTGGCACGAGGGCCAATTCAGGAAAAAAACCCCCTGTGTTTATAGTTGAGTAGTTCCCTTATGGATATACAAGATGATCAGAGTAGAGGATACTTTTAAAGCAAGAACTTAAAGACTCTTCTTCACATAGACTATCCTTGATAAGCAGAAGGCAATCTGAGTCTGAATACCTCCATTTATAAAAGACACTCTTGAAGATGTAGCTAGGCCTGTGTATGAAGTAAGACTGCAGTGGTTAGGGGGCCCCTGGTATACAAATGTTGTCAGTAAACACTGATAGACTTTCCAGCCACACAGGGTGCCTAGGGAATAAGCTGTTACATTTTCAAAGTTTGAGAGTAGAAACCTGTGTGTAAAAAATGGGGAACTCTTGAGATAGGTCTAATTATCTCTAAGGCAACAAATAGTCCTTGTGGTGATTTTTTATGTTTAGGAATGAAAATACTGGTTATGTATCTCTTTTTTTTTTTTTTAAGATTTTATTTATTTATTTGAGAGAGAGAATGAGAGAGAGAGAGAGAGAGAGAGAGCACATGAGAGGGGGGAGGGTTAGAGGGAGAAGCAGACTCCCTGCTGAGCAGGGAGCCCGATGTGGGACTCGATCCCGGGACTCCAGGATCATGACCTGAGCTGAAGGCAGTCGCTCAACCAACTGAGCCACCCAGGCGCCCTGGTTATGTATCTCTTAAAACACTACTTTGGAACTATTGTACTAAAAAAAAACCACTTCTTATTCCTTTTCCTTATTGTGTATGTGTAAAAATAATTGTTAAGCATTTTATACGCTTTACAGCTTATGTATTTATACTTCTTTATACTTCTCTATGACACAGACATGGATAGACTATTAATTTATCTCAGGGAATCAAAATAGTGTCTGGCAAATTTGAAATCTTTTACTGACATCTGGTATCTGGCATGCTGTAGGACTGATTTTGGAAACTGTTAAGGTCAGACTAGCTAGAATTCAGAGTCAGGACAAATGACATTGGTATTTATGATGGTTCAGTTAGACCAATTTTTGTTGATGCTGAAGGAGAAAGATATGTTGAATTTGAACATATAAGGGGTTCAAATGGTCAGTAGTGAAGAGGGGAAGAGCTTGAAAATGATGACTCACCTGAAGATATGAAAAAATACTGATGTCTAGCTTCCATTGGCATTCCTTGGAATGTGTTGCAATCTGGGCATCAGGATTTTTTTTAAGCCTTTGGTGTTTCTAACACACACTGCCCCAAATAATTAGAAAATCAGTCATCTTTCCCTGAAGAATTTTATTTTGCCTATATTTCTGCTTCTAGTCATGTTCATTTAATTTGGGACATTTCCATTTCTTAAAGTTGTAGAAGTAACTCCTAATGTATCAGCCTTCTTAATTTTGAGCAATGAAAGCTGACTCTGGCTGATTTTTTTTTTTTAAGATTTTATTTATTTATTTGACAGAGAGAGACATAGCGAGAGAGGGAACACAAGCAGGGGGAGTGGGAGAGGGAGAAGCAGGCTTCCTGCTGAGCAGGGAGCCCGATGCGGGGCTCGATCCCAGGACCCTGGGACCATGACCTGAGCGGAAGGCAGACGCTTAACGACTGAGCCACCCAGGCGCCCCTGACTCTGGCTGATTTAGCAGAAATGAAGTTTACTGATATATATTGAGTGGCTCACATAATTGGTAGAAGGCTGGATGGAGCCAGCTTTAGAAAAAGTGCAGAAACAAAGGGAAGCTAAACAGCTACAACCTGCTGTTCTCTGCCGAACAAGTGACTGGATACCTGAGATGGCACTGGCCGCTCTGTGCTGCCACTGGTTCTGCTCTTACTGCCCTGGGAAGTAGCTGTCACCTCCACTATTGCTGTCATCAGAAAGAATTTTCTCTTGTCTCTGCTTTTCTTTGTCATTAGCCTCCATATTCACAATCTCTGCTAGGTGTGTCTGTTTGGATTAGAATAGGCTCCCAGGGCATGTGGGAAAGCAAGTATCTGGCATTTTCCATTTTTAAGAGGAAGATAAGCTCTATATTGCATCAAAACTCATGAAGTTGGGAAATCTCCAGACACAGGCAAGGTCTTCACATGCTTGGAAACCAACAAAATGACAAAGATCATATACTATACATAGTGTAGCCTACAATATGGTATTTATTTTATGCATTTATCTGCTGCTCCTCACACTAAGAACCCACAGGACACGGGTGTTTTTCCATAATGATTTTTAAACCTTTAGAACCTGCTATCACTTGTCCCTTAGCAAGCAGTAAGAGATAACAAAATAAGAGAGCAAGTAGCAAGCAAATTAATAGGAAAACTTAGACATATAACATGAATATTTATATATTATTTTTGAAAGTGTGGAGACCAGTATAAGTATAAAATAGGCATGTTTCTTGATAGTAAAAATGTTCTTAGTTTCATGGTGGAAGTTATATATCAGTGTTATATGTCAACACTGTCCAATAGAAATATAATGTGGACCACAAATGCAATCAATCCATATGTGTAATTTTAAATTGCATTAAAAATATAAAGAAATAGGCATTTAATTTTATTAGTATATAATTTAACCTAATATATTCAAAATATTGTTTCAACATTTAATCAGTGTAAATATTTAAGGGATAGCCTACATTTACTTTTCATACTAAGTCTTCAAAATCTAGTGTGTATTTTATACTTAGAGTACAGCTCCATTCAGATTAACCTCATATAGTGGCATGTAGCCAATGGCTACTGTATTGGACAGCACAGTTCTGTAGCACTGTGTAAAATGCTGTATAACTTCCAAATGCTGCCAGCTAACTGTACCTATGATGCAGTGTTTTAGGTGCCTTATGAAAATCTAATGGGTGTTTAAAAAAATGGAAACAAAGTAATGACAAAATTCTTGATTATTCATTTTCTTTGAATCCAAAACAGTTTTACTTGATTTTGCAGTGTTTTGCAATTTTTTTAATGGTGGGGTTGGAGGTATGAAATGGGGAAGAGAAACCTAGTTTTTTTCATTAGGCTTTGTTTTTGTTTATTATTTTTATATTTTATGAACATTTTAATTCATGAGGGGTTAGATGTGCCTTAGGCAGAGAAAGGCAACATACTCTAGTGCCGAGTTTGCATGTGAATAATCAAATGAATCATATTTTACTACATTTAATGTTTATGGCACTACTAGGCTTAGTTTCTGAAGTTTTTGAAAATAAAAAAAGACAATAGTGATCATATATGATTTCTTTCCCTAGATAATTCATGTTGATAGTAAGTTTTATGTTCTAATTATTTTTATTCTTGCAGGCTGCTGAATCAGGAATAATAAAAGTTAAAACAATAGCTGCACGAAACACCGAAATTTTGGCAGGTAATTTTTTGCTTAAAAATTCAACAATTAATGAAAATTTCACTAATAATAAAAGTAGAATCTTAAAAAAAAAAACAACCCAGAAAACAGCCATCAGTTTTCTGTAGCCTCTCCTTTATGCCCTAGCATGCTGTTTATAGTGATAAAGAACATTTAAAGGTCCCTAACTTATGAACTGATTGGGTTTCCCAAGGATGAATGTTATGAAATTCTCTGAAATCAGAAAGGTTAAAACTACTAACTCCTTACAGGCAAGGATTTGCATTCTCCTCCACATCTTGTTGATCACCTAAGACATACCTTACCCATAAAAGGCATTCAGTTAATATTTGTTGAGCTGAATGGAATGAAAGATTGGTTCTCAGTCCACCTTCCAAGATCTATTTTATCTTTATATAATATAAACAGGTGATAGTGTATTATTACAAATTTAGTAGTACTATATGAGTTTTGAATCCTAGGACTAAGACAGTATGGTCATGAAGAAAGAATGGGAGTAGGGTGGAGAAAAGAAAAAAATGTTTTCTTACATTCTCTTGATTGAACCTGGTTTTCAAAGAGGAATTTCAGGAGTTCCTCTTTGGCACTCTTTTTTGATACTCAGTTTACTTCTTTCTTTTCTTTGGTGCCTTTTTGTTCTTGCCTCTGTAATGAACATGGAAAAGGAAACTAGCATTTTCTGAGAATCTGTTATATGTGAGACATTTGTGCCACTCTAATAAAAGACAGCCTTGTGGGGAAGTATTTTTATTTTATAGTAGAGCACGTTGAGATGCAAAGAGATTAAGTTACTTGACTAAGGTCACATGATAAGTGGTGGAACTAGATTTAAGTCCAGGGCTGTTCAGAGTCCATGTTCTTCCCGCTACAGTATGCTGCCATAGTATTGTGAGGTTTCCACACTAGCTACTCCCTCCCAAGGGTTTATACTTAATCATTGGCTTACTTCACTGATCCTTCAGTCTGCATTTCCAGTTCCAGTGGTGCTATTGCTCTCAGCTGGTTATAGGAGAAAAGCAGTCCTATTAAGTTAATTGAAACAAAATCCAAATAGTGCAGAATCTCTCTAACTCTGATGAATCTCTTCACATTTTTAAAAGTGATACCAAAAAATCCCTAATTGGTGAAATCTCAGAGAGTATTACAAAATGAAATGAGGACTTTTGGGGGCAGTTTTAAGGGTGGAAGGTGGATTTCACTTGGGCTTCCCGGGCTTTGCTGGACATTTGCCCTTAGGGTGAGCTCTCCTGTGTTGCATCTGTTTCTCACAGCTTCTTCTCTGATTTTGAACAATCTGTCGAAACACCAAATAGTTTTATAACAATTATTCACAGCACTGAATAATGCTCTGTGTGCATTTTGAGAAGGGGTATAGTGAAAATGGTGGGTAAAGGCAAAGGTAGGTATGGTTGGATTGGGAGGGTGGGCTAGTGGGTTTTGGGAGATGCATGTTGGGTGGATTAGCTCCTGTGAGGAAACTAATGTTTCAAGATAAATTATGATCTGGATATTTTTAAATTAGCTAATCATATTAGAATATCATTACAAATATTAACTTTCGCTACTATAATTGCTGATATGGTAAGTCCTTAGTTGTTCACCAACAGAAGTTTTCGTTGGGTCTATAGCTGATGGAAGATTTTTTGAATAGACTGATTTCTTCAGAGGATCACTCTCTGGTGCTGAGTTCTATACCAAAGTAAAATGTTTAATTGGTTAATCTTAAGAACAAGTAAGAAAAATTTTGTCTCTGTCAGTATGAGTTTAATGTATAGGTGGGCTGTTCATTTTAATTCAGTTAGCTCTATTCAGATCATGCTAGTACAAATCTTTATGCACATACAATTGATAGTTCATGCTTTAAGATCCATGGTGTCCAGAGCCATGTACTTGAGGAGCTATATTAGCACTTAAACTGTTTCCTAGCATTTTTTTACCAAGTATCTATAGCAATTGATACTTTAAAATTTATAGCTTTTTAAACCACTATCATCTTGAAAATCAAAGGCTCTTGAACAAGGAAGAGTTTAGTCAATATATAGTTTCTAAATTACTTAATTAGAGTACAGTTAATACTAAGAAAAATTTGTAGTTAATTTTTAAAAAATTTTAATTTCTGGAGAAGTGTTTACTACTCTATAGCTATATTCTAGAGACTGTAGGTTACTACTTTTGTGCTATAATGGATGTTAAAGATACCAAACAATGGAGGAGTTGCATATGAAATGGGATATTGAATTCTCAGCTATCTCTACATATTCAGAAGATATAAAGGGTTGCTATAAAAATTAGAACCCTTAATTAGGATTAACTAGTCTGACCAGTGATATTCAGCGTAGATTTCTAGCCAACTTTAGTTTTCTTAGATTTATTTTTCAAGGGAAGGTTATTTACATTGCAGAATAAATCTTTGCTTTACATCTCCCCTTCTTTTAAGCATCCTCCTTTAATGTTTATTTTTCTTTGTTTTCACTGCTGTCATGAATGCTGACATAAGTGGGAATGCTATGCCAGGTAATGTCAGCATTGATTCAGATATACAGATCATTATCTCAAAATTTCCTTTTTCTTTAAAGATAAAGCTCTGCAAATGAGACATAGCAACATCAGGTTTTTCATTTACAAGGCCAAATGCCTTAATCTTACACTTGACTACCATATATTACAAAATGTTTTTATTAAGCCAGCTTATAGTATACTTGAGGTTGACTGAGAAGACTTGTGTTATACAAAAATTACATAAACAGAGAATCTGCTTTTTGAATATTTGAAACAAGGAAACCAGTGAAGTTGTGATATCTTAAAATTGTGTGTTTAACCCATACTCAAAACCGTAATGGTTACATCTACCTTTGGCTGCTTTCAGCTATTGTCAGTATACATATAGAATTTTCACATAGATGATCATTATGTATGATCTTTTCTCACAGTTTCCCTCACCTTTTTCATATCTACACGGTCTTATTACTAAAAAGTCTTTAAGTAGCAGTGAGTAATTATACTTCAGAATTATTTTCTGATGTTAAAGATAATTTATCTGCTGATTTTATTTAGTATTTTCTATCTTATCAATACACATGCTTGTGATATCTTACAAACATCTATAGAATATATCATAAATACATTCTTCACTTGATCTTAGCCAAAAGGCCGAGAAACGATAAATACATTCTTAATAAGGGAATAATTATGTAAGAATCACTAGGAGAGATGCAGAGATGAGTATAACTCACCTATAATCTAGATGGAAATATAAGAAGTATACTTGAAAATGCATATGTGCCTGCTGTTCATTCTGTTTAGCTTACCTGCTCTTCCATTTGCCTTTTGAAGTGCTTTGCCAGAAATTTTCTCTTCTAGAGGACATACTTACCCGAGGTCAGGATCAATATCTTACTCTTCCTTATATTACTAATAGTTAACACATTACATAGGAAATAGTAAGCCCTCATTCAATGTGAGTCACTCCAAAATGCAAGTAAGTCTCTTAGTGCTGCCTCTACTGTGTTTTTCTACTTCCCAGTCTTTACTGTAATTTTACATGTTATATGATTCAGGTAGATGAATTTTGTCATACTTAGTTCATATCAGCCAGATAACAGAGTAATGAAGGAGACAGACCCTAAATGAGAATTTTAATACTGTGGTAAATGCCAAGATGGAAATATAGACAAGGCTTATTTTATTATAGGAACAGAGAGAAGGCACCCAACCCAGCCTGGGAATCTGAAGCTGAGTCTCAAAGCTTGAAAAGGAGTTAGCCAGGCAAATAGGGTGTAGAAGTGGAAAGTAAAGCAGATTACTTGCATATAAGAGGTATAAAACAGTTTGGTCTATTTGGATACACTATTCAAGTATTGCCTTTCTGTGACTTCCTGAGCTGCTTGTTGGAAGAGTTTGAATCAGAGCAGTGGCACATTCATTTTAATGTTTTTATGTAAACGATTCTCAAGGCAGTGGGAAGGTTTATTTCAGTATACCATCAGTAAGGTAGAGGTCTGTTGGTAGGCTAGTTCTGTAATCAGGCTAAATGACCTAGGGGGCAATTAATTCCATGCTTACAAGTTAACCTAGTGGGCCAGAGATTGCATAGTTTCTCTACAACATAATGTGTTCTTATTTATTCTTTTTTTCCTTGGATTTTTAAAAACTTTTTAACCTTTTAATTTGTATTCTTTATATCGTTAAGTACTTTCCTTTGATGCTGTCTTTTCTAACTTTTAAAAATTGCTTCATAATATTATAGCAGGTGATTGTAGCTTATTTAACCATTCTTTTATGTTAGACATGTTTCAGTATTTGGAGACAGTGCTTTCTGAAAAGATAAAAGTCTATGCCTTTACCAGCAATATGTGAATGTATTTTTATAACATCCTTACCTGATTATTATCTTAAAAAATCTTTTTGGGAATTGAACAGGCAAATGACTTCTTATTTTAATTGACATTTGTCTTTAGTGTTGAACATTTTCCTCCGAATATATTATTTCCTTTTTTCACTTTACATTTATTTCTTTGAGTTTTTGTGTTTTCTTATCAAATTATTTGAGCTGCTTATATAGCAAAAGTATTGACTTCCCATCATTTTTATATTTTCTACAAGTCATTTACCTTTTAAATTTTTATCTAGATGTTTTTCATTTTTACATAATCTGACTTTTCTCATTTGTTGTTTTGCACTTAGGAAGCCCTTCTCTTTCCACGTAGTAGTCATTTTTATTTTCTTTTAGTTCTTTTTTTTGTTTAATTTTTTTCTTAATTAATAATATGTGAGTGATGTGAGGACCTAGATTTTTTTTTCTTTTGCAAAATTACTAACCAATTGTACTAGTATCATTTGTTGAATAATCCTTCCTTTTCATATAATGTACTTTTAATATGAAACTGCCCATATTTTATTTGTCCTCCTATTCTTGAGTCACTTGAAGTATTTTTAGATCTTTTGAACCATTAAAATATTTTCTTAATGTTGTTAGAAATATCAGTCTTTTCCATAATTAAATTTTAAGGGGTTTTGAGGATAGCAGTCATGTCTATATCACATTTTATTTCTTTCACAAGAATTACAATTTGTTATTTAATGACCATTAAAATTTATCATCATGAAACTTTTATTAACCCCCATTAATGTGATTCATAGTGGGGTATCCTAGTTTAATTCTTTCTTTCCAGGATAAAAACTACAATTATGCAGTGAAACTGCTCAGAGCAAGGAAACCCCTAGGATATGGGGACCTGCTGGACCTCTTCCAGGTGTGTGAAAGTGTATCATTTGCTCTCACAGTTATAAAATTTGGAAATATATTTATCAACCCAGTGTTATTCTATTAAAGGAGTTATGTTTATTAAAGAACTTAGGTAAAAAATAAACTTTATTTTCCTGACCCCTGAAAAGCCTCTTTATATTTTAAAGGAAATTGAAATAGAGAGTTTTGATTAAAAAGAGTTGACCTTTTTCTCTTTCTTTCCTGGAATGAGTTTTAAAAATGGTTAGAGCAAGATATCTCTATTGTTCTACAGCTTTTTCCTCAGTGTGATTTCTAAAGTCTAAGCCCATAGGAAGGTTTTTATATAAAGCTCCATTTAAATAGCATGTCATTAAAATTATTGTATATAAAGAGAGAGCACCTGTCTCTCAGAAGAGCAAGATTAATTTCTGTTTAAGACTACTATCACTTTTAAAAGAAAAAAAAAAACTTTTTTTTTTGGTTATAATCTATCTTACTGCATTGTGATCTGGATATGGTAGATGTTTTCATTTTCACACTATGCTTCAAAAGACAGATCAATAGGTTGTATCTTTTTTGTTATTGATGATTTATTCTGGATAACATAGAAACTTCCTTTTTGATATTTTATTCTTATATAAACTGGGAGAAAAAAAATGGGAAGGAGGCAAGAGATAGATATTTGATTCCTTTGAGTTACATTAAAATAAAATTTATAAAAATTATTTATTAATTTTTTTATTAAGTAGGCTCCACCCTGGGTGTGGAGCCCAATTCAGACTTGAACTCACTCCCCTAAGATCAAGAGTTGGACACTTAACCAACTGAGCCATCTAGATGCCCCTAAAAATTATTTTTAATACTATTTTAATTTATCCTAACTTGAGACACCTGGGTAACTGTGACTGACCTGTATACAACATTTCACTGAAATTCACCTTATTTTATTCATTCTAAGCTGCACAGATTTTTCACATTTTAGTATTCCCCAAATTGATATGCATCTTAAAATTGATGGCAGCTTAGAATCATTGTGGGCCAGGTAGTATGGAGGTTTCTTTTTCAGTGCCTATGTGAACTTGTTTATAGGTATTCATATTATTATTACATCATTTGAATTATGTGCATTGTCGATATCCCATAAGTTTGACTCCTATTTAAAATGTCACCCTAGTTGTTGTACAGAAACTTTCTGTTGACATCTTATGGTAAGGTCAAAAAAGCACCAGCATCAATATGTGGGGAACGGGTGACATTGGCTTAGAAGATGACCTCAGAGACAATAATGAAGTATTCTTTCAATAAATGAGGCATCCCAAACAATCTGATTATAAAATGGGCAGAAAATCTATATAGACATTTTTTCAAAGGAGACATACAGATGGCCAATAAGTATATGAAGAGATGCTCAACATCATTAATCATCAGGAAAATGCACATCAAAACGACAATGAGATATCACCTTACACCTGTCAGAATGGCTATTATCAAAGAGATAACAATGGCCTTGATGGATGAAACTGTGAGGTACAATTCTTTTTTTTTTTTTTTTAAGATTTTATTTATTTATTTGACACAGAGAGAGACAGCGAGAGAGGGAACACAAGTAGGGGGAGTGGGAGAGGGAGAAGCACGCTTCCCGCTGAGCAGGGAGCCCGATGCGGGGCTCGATCCCAGGACCCTGGGATCATGACCTGAGCTGAACGCAGACGCTTAATGACTGAGCCACCCAGGTGCCCCGAGGAACAATTCTAAGTGATTAGAAAGCATTGTATCATGGTTTAATTGACAGAGTTAATTGGCACTGATTTTTCTTTATGATACTCAAGTGTGTCTTGAAGTCATTGTCATCAGAGACTCAAGAAAGTTGTTTTTTTCCTTCTATGAAGACAGTTTCTTTCCTTCATTTATCTGAAGACTTCAGGCAGTGCCGATCAGTGGTTCCTCTTGGATACTTTCAAAGGTTTTAACTTCGATTTGCATTAAGTGCTGTTTACCTTAAAGAGTGGCAGCATAATGTTGTGGGAAGAATAGCAAACCAGGAATTAGAAGACCTATTTTAAAAATCTGGCTTTACCACTTACTGTGCACTTGAGCCAAATCATGCTCTATAAACTCTCTATGATTACTGTGATACTCAAATGAGAAACATGTTAACATCATAAAAATGATAAATACAACTTGTTACTATTGGAAATTTTTGTTTACCTAAACAACATTTAATGACTAGGCATGTTCAGCAGAATTGGGAATAGCCTCATACTTCAGAGATTCTGGCAGGTTTGAATATGGTAGCATATTTACTGCCTCAGAATAGTATTTTTTTTTTTTTTTAGCTTTACTGTCCTTTGTTAACCATTCATATAAATGTTTCGAGACGTTGTTATGGAAAATTTGTGACTCTGGGTTTGAATCAAAACTTTTATGCTTAAAGCAAGGAAATAAGGCAAGGATTGGAAACACTGTTCTTTGCCAATCATATTTGCCATCTCTTAGCTGTGTTAAATCAGTAATTTATGCTGGCATACTGAGGGACTTTGCAGAGAATGCTGTAGGAGATTGTGGACTTTATTTAGTATACTGTAAAGGGAGCTTTGGGAGAAGAAAGGTGGGGATTTAAATGATGAAATTAATGTTAACACTGGTTTTTTATTTTTAATGGTGACTGTGGATGACTAACGATTTCTTTTGAAAAAACATGTTAAAACTCAGATTTGTATGTCTTAGTTACAAGTCTTAACCTCAAAAAATAATTGATGGATGTAGTACCTTTGAAAACCATATACCAAACACATAAGTTTAATGTTCTCTTTCCTTGGAATTCCATTTTATCTATTTAAATTCTCTGAGGATTACAGACCTGTCTTATTCATCTTTGTATAGCCATTAAGTAAGTGTATACTGGTTTAATTTCATTTTGTAAATTTAAGAAAGTATTCTTCAGTTTGTGCATTTTCTACCTTTTTACATTTTTGTTGCTACTTTAAAACTTCTGAAAGAATTGGCTTGATGGAAGGAGTTAAATTAAGATTTGGAATTACAGCATGTGCATCCAATTAACTTAAAGTAATGCTTTAGTAATAAGAGGAGTAATGTTACTGTTTTTAATGAGTTTATTTCTTGACGAAATTAGGGCTGTGTAAATTCAAGGCATGTAATGAAATTCTAGAGAGCCTCTGAAGGGTGATGGGGATGATGTATATACTATTTCTAATTACTTTTTCTTCTCTAGAATATTAATTCTTTTTCATATTTCCCCTTCTGCACTGTTGAAGAAATAGAGTGCTTCTCCGAGGCAGGATAGAACTTCTGAGAAGTCCTTAAAGAGTTTATAGCAGGAGTTGGAGAAAAACCAAAAGATAGTGCTAGGAGAAAAGCATGGGAAAGCTGTAGCTAAGGAGGGTAGTTTAGATACAGAGTCTGTAGTATCCATCCAAAGTATTTTAACTCTTACTGCTTGGTTTCTATTTTAGTATTTACATAAAGTGGTTTTTATTAAGATTGTTAATACTAGAAAATATATAAATGTATTCCTACTTGTGAATTTGATTTAATATTTATTTTATATGTGTTCTAAATAAAGCCTTGAAAGAAAACAGCTCAGAGGTTGTTCAGCCGTTTCTAATGGGTTGTGGAACCAAGGAGCCAAAGATTACTCAGCTGTGTTTGGCCGCTATTCAGAGACTCATGTCACATGAAGTCGTGTCTGAGGTAATGTGAAGATTTTATCTCAATTGTGCACCGAAGAATCAAATCAGGAGTTTTTATTAGGGGAGAATGAAGCAAACCTGATAATTTAATGTAAAACAGTTTATGTGCTATAAGGACATGGCTTAATTTTAAAAGATCACCAGATTTTCTCACTATTAAACACTCATGAATAATGAATAAAGATGAAGTACATTTTGTCATGTCATGATTAGGAAATCACCATTCAGTGATACAGATCAGTGTCATTGAAGAGAATAAAATTTATAATTTTTTTAAAAAGGAGGAAAAATGATTTTCCTAGATTATCTGAAGTGATAATTTGTTGTTCATTAATTTGAGTGAATTGTTTGTATCTAACCTTATTATGTTAAAACAAGGAAAAAACATTTCATCACTACAAATCTGCATCCTGCTTTCAAATGTAATGGTGTTACCTTAACTTTATACTCCATAAGTTACTTTAATAGAAGTATGTATTCTTTTTCCTTTAATGTAACATTCTAAACAATGTCAGATTTAATTGACTTTATAAATATGTTGTTAATTTGAGTTGCATTTTGTTTTTTGTATACATATTGTAAGTGGAATAATACATGAAATAGTAGCAGTCTCAGTTAATTTGCATATGTCTGTATTTATAAATGTCCAAATGAAATATACCCATATTGTAGAAATGAGCTTTGATTTTTGACTAGGTATCTCAGAACTGTATGCAGCTATTTGCATATATTCAAATGGTATATTTTAAAGAAATTTATTTTTTTGAGAAGAAAATTACTTAGCTGTGAATCTCAAATTAGTTGAGAGATGTGTTTTGATCTATAGATCTAGAAACATGGGTTTTGTTATTATGATCAAGAAATTCTCTCCAGGTGAGGTAATATTTGTACATCTTTTTATTTAGGGACCTGAACACCTTATATTTTATTTGCTGACAATAATTCAACTAATTATTTTACAGACTGCAGCTGGAAATATAATTAATATGCTTTGGCAGCTAATGGAAAACAGTCTTGAAGAACTTAAGCTACTTCAAACAGTTCTTGTTCTTTTAACAACCAATACAGTAGTTCATGATGAATCACTCTCTAAGGTAGGAAACCTGTTGTCAAAGTTCATAAGTGCTTTGAGACAGTATTTGAATAAGCTCGCTGAAAGAGGAAAGCCTGGTACTGTTTGTACCAAAAGCAACTTCTCTGTCCATATAATGGACATTGCACATTAAAAACCACTGGTGCCTTATTTTCCCCAGATTAGAGTTGAAATCAGGGTAAGGTAATTGGCATTTATACTAGATAAGGCTGCATGTATGGTAGGGGTTTCTCATTTCTTTCCCATTCCTACCCTCTTTGGAACATGTTAACAGCTGTTCTATTATTTATTTCACTCTTTAAAAAGTTTTTTTTAAACTATGAAGTATTTTTAAAGAACAGAAAGTACAGAGAATAATATAATAAAGAACAATCTTTAGTTAATGGTTTATTTATTAAGGAATTTGTTGGACTTTCAATAATAGTTATAATTTGCATACCTTTAATGATGGATGCCTAATAAAGTAGACTGCGACCCTGCACAAATTTTTTAATAGACCCTTCACAAAATAAGATGGCTATTGAATACATGGAAAGTGGCTCAGCATCATTAGTTATCAGGGAACAGCAAATTAAAACCACAAAGAGGTATCATTACACATCCATTAGAGTAGCTAAAATTGAAAAAGACCAACCATATCAGGTGTTGTTGATGATGTGGGAAAGTGCTGAATTCACACATACTGCTGATGGGAGTGTGAAATTATAAAATCACTTTGGAGAACTAGCATTTTCTTTAAAAGTTTAACCTGTACTTGCTATATGATCCAGCCTTTTCACTTCTAGTTATTTATCCAAGGTAAATGAAAACATCTGTCATTACAAAGATTTGTATATGATGTTCACAGCAGCTTTATTCACAGTGGCTAAAAACTGGAAGCAGCTCAAATATCCATCAGCAGATGAATGGATAAGCAAAATATTTGGTATACCTATACTGTGAAATACTATTCAGGAATCAAAAAGTACAAATTACTGATTCAAAGAACAACATAGATGAATTTTACAAATAGTACAAGTAAAAGAAACCAGATACAAAAACAGTGCATACTGAATGATGAAACGCTGTTTGTGGAAAATGCCAGCTTATCTGTAGTGAAAAAGGCAAGATGGTGGTTGCCTGGACCCAAAGGTGGAGGAAAAAATGGAGGGCAAAAGAGCACAAGGAGACTTTTAGGGTGATGAAACTGTCTTGTATCTCGATTGTGGCAGTAGTTTTATGGGTGAATATAACTATGAGAACTCATCAAATTAAATACCTTAAAGAGATACAGTTTATTTTATAAAACTATACCTTAATCAAGCTGAAGTTGATTTTTAAAAAGAAAAAATGACTTTAAAAATTATAATTTTATTCATTTATATGCTTAGCATATTTATATAATACTACTCCAGATGATTTAGTGATATAACAAACTTTGAGTACTTGTTATTTGCAAAACAAGTCATTCTGGGGAAATAAAGCACAACACTTTTTTTTTTTTTTTAAGATTTTATTTATTTATTTGAGAGAGAGACAGAGACAGTAAGAGAGAGTAGGAGCAGGGAGAAGAGGGAGGAGCAGGCTCTCCTCTGAGCAGGGAGCCTGATGTGGGGCTCGATCCCAGGACCCCGGGATCGTGACCTGAGCCGAAGGCAGACGCTTAACGACTGAGCCACCTAGGCGCCCCATCACAACACATTTTTATATACATGTTAAAAGAACCAAGTTGTGAAAGGCATATTTCACATTGTCTTACCTAAACTTATGTGGCTATATATTTACAGAGTTTGAATTATTTCAAAATCCAAGGATGTTAGTGATTTTATTGTATAAGAGAGTGGGACTTTTAGTATCTGTGATTGGAATAGCCAAACGTACATTACTTAGTTTTGGGTTACATCAAATAAATAGTTATTCTGTTCTTCAGTCCTATTTCACTAAATGAAAATTGTTCTTTTAGGCAATTGTTCTTTGTTTTCGACTACACTTCACAAAAGATAATATTACAAATAATACAGCTGCTGCTACAGTGCGACAAGTTGTTACTGTTGTTTTTGAGAGGATGGTTGCTGAAGATGAACGACACAGAGGTAGAGTGATAAAAGTGGTTTCCTTTTCACAGTGTGTGGTTATTCTATCCACGATTTCTCTTGATTTTCAGTCTTTGCCCTGTGAACTTAGGCTGCCTAAAAACTAGAATACTTTAAAAAATATATTTACTTTACTAATATTATTATATTGACAGTGGCAGTTCAAAAAACTAAATCCGCAGCAGTGTTATCACCCCAAGAATAAACTCTATTTTCCATGTTTATTTCTAATTATGCATAATTTCACATTTTATATCAAATATTGCATTATATGTATTTTTAGCCAAATATGACATTATATGAATTTTTCATGTTATTCTTTTATTTTTGTAATTTAGATTTTACTTTGTTTATTTTTTTATATTTTATTTATTTATTTGAGAGAGAGAGAGGGAGCGAGAGAGAGCAAGCGAGCACCAGTGGGGGAAGGGAGAGGGAGAAGCAGACTTCTGCTGAGCAGGGAACCCGATGCCAGACTCGATCACAGGACCCTGGGATTGTAACCTGAGCCGAAGGCAGATGCTTAACTGACTGAGCCAACCAGGCGCCCTGTAATTTAAATTTTAATGGATGGACTGTTTTGTGGCTATTCTACAGTTTAATGAACTAGTTTTCTATTGGACACTTACATTGTGTTTCGTATTTTAGTACTCTTTTGAGTGTCCTCCTACATATTTTTTTCCATCTGAATTACTTCTTTAAGGTAACTTTCCAAGAGTGGGTTTCCCTCACGTGAATTTTTGTCTGTACTTATTAGCATGTGTTAATGAAGGATATTTATGTAATGTAAAGATTAATCTTTTCATATTTTCATCAAATACCTTTATTGTAATTTTAAACATCTTTTTCTTTGTGATTTTAAAAAATTTCCTAAAAACTTAGAAACATGTCAGAGAACTGAAGATACTGTTTCTGTAGTAGTTTTTATAGTTTGATAACTTTTAACTATAGAAATTACGTTTTATTCATTTGTTATTGGATGAAAGGTAAATTATTCCCCATGATTAGTTGAAAAGATCCTAAGGTGGTACCATCATGAGCAACCTATCTACTTTATGTACTCAAGAAACAAAAGATTAAACTATCTTTCCCTTTTACATAGGGGAGAATCCCTATGTAATCCCCCTACCCCCAACTCTTAATGTTATGCTATCTGTCATTTCATTTGAGGTTCTTTTGGTATTACTGATAAAAAATGGCAATACTATTAAGTAATGGTAATGCTGCCTATTCTAATAATTTCTTTACTTTTCCTGAAGTTAACCTTTGGTCAGATTTTTCACATTCAGTTTCAGGCTTTTTTTTTTTTTTTTTTAAGATTTTATTTATTTATTTGACAGAGAGACACAGCAAAAGAAGGAACACAAGCAGGGGGAGTGGGAGAGGGAGAAGCAGGCTTCCTGCTGAGCAGGGAGCCCGATGTGGGGCCTGATCCCAGGATCCTGGGATCATGACCTGAGCCGAAGGCAGACGCTTAACGACTGAGCCACCTAGGCGCCCCAGTTTCAGGCATTCTTGTTGGTTTATTAGAATATTTCCACTTACTTTGGTATATTGGTTTTTCTGCTTTTTTCCCAGGGTAAATACAGGTTGAGTTCTAGAGTTTGAAATATGAAGGAATTAAAGTTACAGGATAAAACAGGGCAGTTCTCCAGTTTGGATGTGTTATATATTCATAACTGCAGTGTGATTCCTGGATTGGTAGTTTTAGCTGTGTCTCTAAAGACCAGTATCTCATTTAATACTTTCTAATAAGGTGGAAATACTTAGAACCTCGTTTTTTTTTTCAAGTAGTCATCAAGTCAACATTTATCTAAAACAGGCTGTCATAATTTACAGAAAATGATATCTTATTAGTATTCAAAGAAATGCTGAGTTGGGAAGCAACTTTCTAGCTGACGCTTAGCTAGTCAGTATCTATAACTGACATAGTAATTGTGGCAGATCAAACAGTTAATTCTTTTGTTTATGCTGAGATGATATAGGAATTAACCATGTGGTAAACTTTTATGTATTTGATGTTTAAAGGCACATTCAAAGATCATGTGAATTTCAAATCCATAAAATAAAGGGATTGGGGAATGGGAGACTGGGAAAATCAAATGTATGGATAAAGATGCTAAGCTTATTAAAGTGACATAAGATGGTGAAGAGTAGTTTTTATGGCATTTTGTATAAAAATAAATTCCTAATGTTTTTTCCCCATTTTGGAGGCATAGTTCTGAGCCTACATTTAAAGTTTATAATTTCATGGGGCGCCTAGGTGGCTCAGTCGTTAAGCGTCTGCCTTCTGCTTGGGTCATGATCCCAGGGTCTTGGGATCGAGCCCCGCATTGGGCTCCCTGCTCAGCAGGAAGCCTGCTTCTCCCTCTCCCACACCCCCTGCTTGTGTTCCCTCTCTCGCTGTCTCTCTCTCTGTCAAATAAATAAAATCTTTTTTTTTTAAATTTATAATTTCATAAACATATATTTATTTTAAATAGTATATGTGATTTATTAAAGGTCATTATACACCCCTAAAACCCATCTTATTTTGATTGCAGATATTATAGAACAGCCAGTACTGGTCCAAGGAAATAGTAACAGAAGATCTGTCAGCACCCTCAAACCTTGTGCTAAAGATGCATATATGCTTTTCCAGGTATTTCAGTTGATAAAAATAATTTTATTACAGAATATAGTTTTGTGTGACTTTTTGATTTTGGAATTTTATGTCTGATTTAATTTCTCAAGTGTCAGTTTTTTAAATTGTCAAATTTTAAAGGGTCGAAAGTAGTATTTCAAAAATGTTCTAGAACATTAAAGAGCATCTATAGCTAAGGAACATGATAAAATGTTACATTTCATTTTAAGGAAATAAAATGAATTAAGCCCAGAACTAGGAAAAGAGGCATATTAGGGATGACTGGTAATATAAAATAATTTCTATGACATAAATATTTAACTAATAAGCCTTGGTCTACTTAATACAATTTGATATACAAATACCTGATTTTTATGTTACTTGTCATGAATATGTCTTTTAAGTAAAATAAGATTTATCTGCACTGAAAATTTTACTGTTTTTTTAATTAAAGGGTTCTTTTAAGTGGTTTTTCATTAAAAGACTATTAACCATTTATCTGTGCACCTAATGTATTGTCAATAGTTATATGATTCTTTAAAAGTTTACTTATATAATCAAAATAGTTTGTCAGAATTGAATTACCAGTGCTTAGTTTCTAAGGAGTAAAAACAACTATATAAGGAGAGATAACTTTTAAAAATTTTATGAATTTTGAAAAGCACATTTCATTCCAGCATGTGAATGTTTTATTTTTTATTTATTTTTTGACTTATTTTCCCAGGACCTTTGTCAGTTGGTTAATGCTGATGCCCCTTACTGGCTAGTAGGCATGACAGAAATGACTCGAACATTTGGCCTTGAATTACTTGAGTCAGTCCTGAATGATTTTCCACAGGTCTTTTTACAAGTAAGCCATTTGTAGTATCTTGCAACAAAATTAATCAAAATTTTTTCACAGATATTTTTCAAGAAAGTAACATGTATTCTCATGTTAGAGGATTGAAAGAATTACAGCTTTAGACTTTAGATATGTGATAATTTAGTGTTATCTTACATTATTATAGTGCCCTAGCACTTTGAAATTTTAACATTAGAAGGAATCCCTAGAGACCATCTAGTGAGGCGTTTCCCAACCTGTGGGTGTATGAGGGAATTTGGTATGTGAGCTGTTTTTTATAATATTTAAAAACTGAAAAATTGTTACTAATTTTTACTTGCTTATATGTAGCTATGTGCTTTTGGATAATTCTAAAATACATAATTACTCTGGGTGCCTGGCTGGCTTAGTAGAGGAGCATGCGACTCTTGATCTTGGGGCCATGAGTTTGAGCCCCATGGTAGGTGTAGAGATTGAAGAGATAAAAACTTTAAAAAAATAAAATAATTATGCTTGTTTGTCATTGAGTTCTTTTTTAAAATCAGCTTATTGTGTTCTGTTCAAGCAATCTAAGTAGAACAAAATATTAAGTTAATTATTAAATCTTCCATGCGTGAATGGAATTGTTATCTTGGCAAAGTAAAGTTAATGGATTATATAACATATTTT
This sequence comes from Neomonachus schauinslandi, assembly GCF_002201575.2. Lineage (NCBI taxonomy): Eukaryota > Metazoa > Chordata > Mammalia > Carnivora > Phocidae > Neomonachus > Neomonachus schauinslandi. Next base: position 52,809,922 of record NC_058407.1, on the reverse strand, counting down.
ATTTATCTGGTGTTCTTTCAGCTGCCCATTTTAAATGCTTTAGCTTTGTGTTTGAACTTGTATAATCTGTCTTCTTTCTTCTGTTCTTTGTTTTGAATTGCTAGTGTCCTACCAAAATCACAATTCCTAATAATAAACCACTTAATTCCAAATCATTAAATGTTCCTTTTTAAATTAGATTCTTTTTAAAACTTCTTGAAATATTGATGATCATTTTGATCTTACACTCTCAAAGAGCAACACTAATTTCATAATTGTTGTAAACTATAGAATAATAAGCTAAACATATAATAAAGCTAAATTATTCATACTGATTATTAATTTTATTTGCTAGTAAGACTGTGTTTTAAAAGTATTAAGTACAAACTAAGTTAATTCTTCTTTTTTTTTTATCTTTGCAAATAGCACCAAGAGTTTAGTTTCCTTCTCAAAGAAAGGGTATGTCCTCTTGTGATAAAACTCTTTTCTCCAAATATAAAGTTCAGACAAGGTTCCGGCTCTTCATCTTCTCCGGCACCAGTTGAAAAACCGTATTTTCCTATCTGCATGCGTTTGCTGAGAGTAGTATCTGTTCTAATTAAGCAATTTTACAGCCTTTTGGTAAGTGCTAATTTTCATGTGTGTTTGTATGTGTAATTTGCATGTAGTGTTCTTTTTAAATGATGATTTATTATAATGCATTCAGCTTTTTCACTTCAGCACAATTTCTTTTAAAGTATTTATAGGTATTTTCCTAGTAACTCTATGGGTTTATTCTATCCTTTCTTAGATTTTCTTATGTTTTATATAGTATTTTTAATGTATGTCAGGGAGAGTCATGGCCTGTTATCTGAGGGCAGCATAGAATTTGTGGCTTGGGAATTGAGCCTATTAGCAAATTATCTATATCTCATTTGAAGGATCATTAAAATTATAGTATCTTCAATTTATGCTGCTTTCATTTGTACTATTTAATGTATCTTAACAGATTAAAGCAAAGAAGTTAAAAATTTGGTGAACTCTAGGATTAGAAATCAACTATTTTGACTTCTAGTCCAGTATTGTATTTATTTTGCATAAATTTATGAATGCAGAATATGTTGTGATATTCCTGATCATAGTATATCAATCTGATGTTTTTCAGAGAAAATGATATATTTCTTTTTATGTTATGTGAAATTCATCCTTGTACAATTTTTTAGCTTCTATCCTAATTTTAATTAACAGGAATAATTGGCTATTGATAATTATGGAATAGTAAACTATATAAACTTATAATACTGTGAGCAGTCGATGTACTAAATATTAGAGGTAACCAACAACTTTACAAACTAATAGATAGTACTTTATTTTTTTTATTTTTTATTTATTTATTTTTTTTTTAAAGATTTTATTTATTTATTTGAGAGAGAGAGAATGAGAGACAGAGAGCACGAGAGGGAAGAGGGCAGAGGGAGAAGCAGACTCCCTGCTGAGCAGGGAGCCCGATGCGGGGCTCGATCCCGGGACTCCAGGATCACGACCTGAGCCGAAGGCAGTTGCTTAACCAGCTGAGCCACCCAGGCGCCCTATTTTTTATTTTTTTAAAGATTTTATTTATTTGACAGAGCGAGAGAACACAAGTAGGCAGAGAGGCAGGCAGAGAGGGAGAAGCAGGCTCCCCGCTGAGCAGGGAGCCCGATGTGGGGCTTGATCCCAGGACCCTGGGATCATGACCTGAGCCACCCAGGTGCCCCATAGATAGTACTTTATACTAAATTCTGTGGAGAGCTTTTTAAAATAAAGGGCTTTTTTTTTTATATTTATGATAAACATGTCATAGATTTTCTTTTCATATTCCAAATCCATTTATGAACAGTATATTCAGAAATCTTTATAAGCACTGTAGTTATAATTATTTCTGGCCACAGGTTTATTTAATGTAGAAATACTTATAGGAAATCAGATCACTTCAAACGAATTGCTATTTATTAGGGACACTGTTAAGTTATCAGAGTTGGGTGCCAAAGGTTTAAGAGTCTTTTGGTACACTCATAATTGGCTTGGACTTTTTTTGTTCCACTAAAATTAATAACATATAATTGAACATTTAGGTACATAGTTTGTGAATTTACTTTAGTTCACAGCTCCATCTTTCTCTGTAAGGATTAACTTTTAAAAATTATAGTGTTACTCCCAACATGTATGATATTTGATGTAATTTCCAATAATTATTATTAATTGAAAAAAAACAATACTTTTTTGTCTAATTATATACAATTGAGATGGAGGGAAATTCTGTGAGTCTTTACATTGATTAACTTTTGAAAGTTTTGAAAGGTCTCCTGGCACTTGATGAAAATAAATGAAAAGTAGCTTAATTTCTCCAAAGATGGAGAACTTTTACCTGTCACCTGTTACATTTTCTGAATTATATTTATTTATAGTCTGTTTCAATCCACAAAGAAACTTTTTAAGAATGTAAACCAAAGTGACATCAGCAAAATGTTGGAATATGAAGCTGAGCCTCTCTGTCTCCTACGGAGACACCAAGTTAACCGTACATAGATTACCTCTGTGAGAACTTATCAGTTGAGAGGTTATAGCACTCCAGGCACGTGTAAGGTGAAGCAGAGAGGTTCATTAGAGTAGGTAGGAAATCTCAGTGCACTTAGCTGCATACCTTCTCCCACTCCTTACACAGCACAGCATGGTGTGATCAGGAGCAAACTCCCAACCTACCGTTTCTCCTTCACATGGCAGAAAGGTGAAATGTGCATCCACCATTCTGACTTTTTGGGGGTATGCCCAACTGGTTTCTGTCTCCCTTGATTCTTGGAGCACTGACAGGAAAGGCAGCAGCACACTTGGGCCTGCTCAGAACAAAGGCAAGCCCTGCTGCTTGCTGCTGCCCAGAGAGGGTAGTATTGCTGACATACACCAGGGGGGAGCTCCTGAAAAGAAACAAGTAAATGTCTTCAGCTGGGAAGTTACACACACAAGCCCAGAGGAAACAAACACATTGACAGAAGAGGTTTGAGAGGATCCCAGGCTGATTGGTGAAGATCTTTCCCTGTACAAAGCCAGTCCATAAAGACTAAGAGTTGGCTTTTTTCAAATGCCCAAATTTCAACAACGACAAAAATAACAAGGCATACAAAGAAACAGGGAAACATGGCCCAATTCAAGGAACAAAATTAATCTCCAGAAACTAACCATAAAGAAATGGAGGTCAGTGAGTTACCTGACAAAAATTCAGAATAATCATAAAGGCGCTGAGTGAACTAAAAGAGAATACAGAAAACTAAATGAAATAAAGAAAGTGGTGTATGAACAAAATGAGAATATCAATAAAGAGGTAGAAACTATAAAGGATAAAACAAAAATCTAAAGCAGAAGAATACTGAATTGAAAAATGCAGTAGCAGGGGTCAGCAGTAGACTAGATCAGTAGACTAGAAGAAAGAATCAGCAAACTTGAAGACAAGTCATTTGCAATTACCAGATCAGGGGAGCAAAAAAAAAAGAAAAGAAAAAGAATGAAGAGCCTGTAAGGACTTACGGCATACCATCCAGCAGACCAAGATACACATGTCTAGTAAAAACGCACTGGGTTACATTCTCACACTCGTAACACCTCACACATCAGATGTATGGACTTTTTCCCACATCAATCAGTACTCTGACAGCCAGATATTCTACATTTCAGTTCAATTCTGACATTAACGAGAGTTAGCACAGACTCAGTCCCACAAGATTCCCCCCCTATTGCAGATGCCAATCGCAAGTAGTAGGTTGCCCACTTACCCACAAATTCTAACTTGGCTATATATGGGAAGTTCCCACAACTACCTCTTTGGGTTTGATAATTTACTAGAGAACCTAGGAAAACAGTTTGCTTACTATTGCCTATTTATTATAAAAGATATTTTATTTATTTATTTTTTTAAAGATTTTATTTATTTATTTGAGACAGAGAGAATGAGGGAGGAGGGTCAGAGGGAGAAGCAGACTCCCTGCTGAGCAGGGAGCCCGATGCGGGACTCGATCCCGGGACTCCAGGATCATGACCTGAGCCGAAGGCAGTCGCTTAACCAACTGAGCCACCCAGGCGCCCCTATAAAAGATATTTTAAAGAATACTGTTGAATAGGCCGATGAAGAGATTCATAGAGCAAGGTGTAGAAAAGTCCCAAGAGCAGGAGCTTCTGTCCCCATGAAGTTGGGGTGTGCAACTCTCTTGGCATGTATATGTGTTCACCAACCTGGAAGCCCCCTAAACTCTACTTTCAGGATTTTTATGGTGTTTTCATCATGTAGGCATAATTGATTATTAACTCAGTTTCCACCATTTTCCCTTCTCCAGAGAATATGAGGAGTGGGGCCGAAAGTCTCAAGCTTCTAATTATGATTGTTTTTTCTGGTATCCAGCCCCTGTCCTGCAATCCATCAAGAGTTGCCTCATTAGAATGGAAGATGCTATTCACATAGGAAATTCCAAGAGACTTAGGAGCTGTGTGTCAGATGCTCCTATCACTCAGGAAATTATGAGGATTTTAGGAGCTCTGTGTCAGAAACCAGGAGCAGAGACCAATATATATATTTCTTATTACTTCACTATACATTATGGGAGTCTCAAGTGAGGAAAGAAAGGGGCAGAGAGCCTGTTTGAAGTAATGGCCAAAAACTTCCCAACTTTGAAGAAGGAAAGGGACATAAAAATTCATGAAGCTCAGAGAATTATAACTAGGATTAATCCGAAGGGACCTATACCAAGACACATTATAATTAAGCTGTTAATACTTACAGAGAATCTTAAAGTAGCAAAAGAAAGGCACCTTGTCATGTGTAAGGGAGCACTCATAAGACTGTCAGTAGATAGCTCAGGAGAAACCTTGCAGGCCAGAAAGAAAATGGGTTGCTATATTCAAAGTACTGAAAGAAAAAAACCTGCCAATGAAGGAGAAATTAAGACTTTCTCAGATAAATTAACTACATTAAATTAAGATAAACAAACGTATAGGAAGAAAAGACATTCCTCCTCTTCCTTTCCATATCCACTAGTCAGTCATAGAGCACCAAGTCTTGTGTTCTCACAGTAATGCAGCATGCTTACACCTTCTTCATAACAAATACAGAGTTTACATTTTCTGTTTCCAAACCAAGAATTACCAACTTCTTTTTCATTTTTATAAAACTTGGTGCTGAGGTGTGCCCCTCAAAATTAACATTTTGAAGCCCTAACCCCTAACATGATAGTATTTGGAGATGGACTCTTTGGGAGATAATGCAGGTGAGGGCCATCATGATGGGCTTAGTGACCTTATAAGAAGAGACACTAGAGAGCTTGCTTGCTCTCTCTTTCTGCCATGTGAGAACACGGTGATAAGGCAGCTGCCTGCAAGCTAGGAGGAGAGCTCTCATGCAACCCCAATGATGCTGGTACCCTGATCTCAGACTTCTAGCCTCCAGAACTGTGCCAAACTATTTAAGCCACCCAGTCAGTGGTCTTTTGTTATGGTATCCCAACAGACTAAGAACTTGGTTTCTGTCCACCAGTTCTCTTATGTAGCAGTTCATCGGGTGACTTTTTCAGAGATACAGATACCTTACTCTTCAGTAATTTCAGTTTTGGATGAAATTGCTGTTTTTGAGTGCATATATTTTGGACACTGTACAAAGTGCTTTACATATATTAATTCATTTAGACTTTACCACAGCTGAAAAAATGAGACTCAGGATATTTATGTAATTTGCCTGAGATTATACTTTCTAAGCCACAGAGCTGGGATATTAATGAATTCTTTTAGACCTCAAAACCCTCGCTCTTAATTCCAGTGCATTTTTACTACTACTCTGTTTTCTTAGTTCTCATTTCTTTTCTCTCCAAGGCTGCTAGTGCTAAATTTTCAGTACTGTTCCTATACCATTCTCCATATTTAGACCTTAATCTCCTTGACTTGGGGGGATAAAAGAGGGAGATAAATAACAGTATAGCCAGCTATAGGAAAGATTGAATGTTACTACCTAAAGGTAGAAAAATGCCTACTTCTGTGTACTTCACTCATAGCGGTGATGACCAACTGGTAAAATTTCTCTTCCTAATAAGGCAGCTCTAGGACCGTGTTTATAAAGATGAATTCTTCAGATCTATATAAGATACTAGTTTCTCAGGGGCACCTGGGTGGCTCAGTCAGTTAAGTGTCTGCCTTCGGCTCAGGTCATGATCCCAGGGTCCTGGGATCGAGCCCCACATCGGGCTCCCTGCTCGCCGGGGAGCCTGCTTCTCCCTTTCCCTCTGCTCATGCTTGTGTTCTCTTTCTTGCTCACTGTCTCTCTCAAATAAATAAATAAAATCTTTAAAAAAGAAAAAAGATATTAGTTCCTCATTGTTATACTTTGTGACATTGGAACTTAGCAGTATGGGAAAGTGCAGACATTCTGCAGTTTCTCCAAAGGCAGAAACTAAAGGTATGGTACTTGTGGGGTAAGATATGTAATTATGGAATGCTTCTCTCTCATTTCTTTGTGTTTTCTTTATTTAAACATAGCTAATGATACATCTCCTAGGAGACATACTGGAGTAATAATTCTTTTTTTTTTTTTTTTAAAGATTTATTTATTTATTTGAGAGCGAGAATGAGAGGGAGAGAGTACATGAGAGGGGGGAGGGTTAGAGGGAGAAGCAGGCTCCCTGCTGAGCAGGGAGCCCGATGCGGGACTCGATCCAGGGACTCCAGGATCATGACCTGAGCCGAAGGCAGTCGCTTAACCAACTGAGCCACCCAGGCGCCCCCTGGAGTAATAATTCTTATACTTTGTAGTCTTTGGATCCTTTTATGCTTGTAATGAAATATTGAGCTTTTGTCTATGTGGATTATTTCTATCATTTATTATATTAAAGATTAAGTCTGAGATCATATTAAACCCATTCATGTTAACATAAAAACTTAGTATTTTTCCAGTGGGAAAACAAAGATTTTATATATATATACACATATGTATATATATATATATTTTTTAATGATTTCCTCATCTTTTTATTTAGTTTTTTTTTTTTAAAGATTTTATTTATTTATTTGAGAGCGAGAATGAGCTAGAGAGAGAGAGCATGAGACAGGGGAGGGTCAGAGGGAGAAGCAGACTCCCTGCCGAGCAGGGAGCCCGATGCGGGACTCGATCCCGGGACTCCAGGATCATGACCTGAGCTAAAGGCAGTCGCTTAACCAACTGAGCCACCCAGGCGCCCCTTTTTATTTAGTTTTTAAGGAAGATTTATCTACTTATTAGAGCGAGAGCATGCAAGCTGGAGGAGGGGCAGAGGGAGAAATAGAATCTCAAGTAGACTCCATACTGAGCATGGATGTGGAGCTTGACACGGGGCTCGGTCTCATAACCCAGAAATTATGATCTGAGCCAAAACCAAGAGTTGGATGCTTAACTGCCTGAGGCACCCAGGCACCCCAGAGATTTCATGTTTTTTGCTTTAATGTCTGGCTTAGTAGAAGATTAGCTGGATTTTCATATCTTCTGTTTTCATTTTGTTGTGATAGGTTGTTTTGGTTGAAACATACGAAGAAAATCTGGCTTCTCAAAGTTACGTAGTTGAAAAAGGCAGAATTATCTTCATGGATATTAATATTATCTTAATAGTGGATATTCTTCTTTGATACTGCACCAAACTGGACTAGTGACAGTTTAATGGTGTAGGATCTGAAACCTTAGTAATGACGTTTTCATACTCTGTTACATTAAAATTCGTTGATTCATCTTGTGCTCTGATTGTATCTTTTATCCATACATGGTTTTATAATATCATGTATTTTAGTTGTGCAGATATTCCAAATGTTAACACTTTATACAATACTAAAAATGATGTGTTAATCACTAACTATGTATCAGATAAATCTCCTGTTATTAAGAAATTGTCAAGGTCACAGTGGTAGATACAATAATACTGATTTTTGTTTGAAAGCTTGAATCTAATCTTTGGCAACAAAAACTGTCATTTGTTTCCCTTAAAGAATGACAAGCTTACTTTGTTCATTTTTGACAAAGTGTCTGCAATATACACAAATCTAAATAGTTGTAGTTTACCATTTGCTCTTTTAGTTAAAATGGTGTCCGATAGGGGATAGAAGTGACTAGATCAATTCCGAACTGTGCTTTTCCTCCAGACAACCATTGTACTTTGATACATAGCAAAAGTGCTTCATATGTATTCTCATTTTGTCACACAGAAAATTAAAAAGACATGCACTTATAGGTCAGACTTAAGAAAATCAGTAATTTAATTATATTTTTTATTTATGCTATTTTTTTTCATTATGGTTCTTTAGTGAAATAGACCTTTTTAAAAAAAAATGTGTGTGGTAGTGAAGAATGCAATGACAGTAGTGCAGTCTGGTGTTAGTGCCTTGATTCTTGATAAAGCTGTTTTACTCACCATGCTTTTGTACCTTCAGTACAAATGTCAATGCACTGAAAATGGCAAGTAATATATTACTATAAAAATAATTGTGACCTCACTTTGACCCCACTTTCGGGAATCATTGAACTAGAGAATCTGTTCTCCCCCAGTATTCACCATTCTCATTCTATCAGGTAGCTCAGGGGTGTAGATAGCTAATATTCAAAGGTTAGTTCTGTTAATATATCTAGAATGACTAGAGGAAACTGGAATGCCCCAGTCATTCAGAAAGAGTTATAATATAGTTAGTATACTATATTCTTTCTCTTTTCTATCATCTGAGCTAGGTGCTTCTCTGTCCTCTGAATCATTAGGCTTTGTTCCCAGATATCTTTTTTTTTTTTTTTAAGATTTTTTATTTATTAATTTGGCAGGGGGAGTGGGAGAGGGAGAAGCAGGCTTCCTGCCGAGCAGGGAGCCCGATGCGAGGCTCGATCCCAGGACCCTGGGATCATGACCTGAGCCGAAGGCAGACGCTTAACGACTGAGCCACCCAGGTGCCCCCCCCAGATATCTTTTTAAGGAAGATATGTTTAAGGAATTTATGAAGCTTAATTATAAGTGGCCAGTGTATCTCTCTTCTGCCTTTGACTAGCTGCTTTTAAAAAGGAATGAATGGGGCTAAATTGACTTATCCAACCTAATGTTCTACTTCTTCACATACATGTCTTAGGACATACAAAGGATCTTAGTGCTAACAAATCCATTAACTATAAGGTTGTTACCTCTTACCAGGCCTTGAGAAATAGACTCCTGCATTTAAATATTCTATCAGGCTTTCTTGTGTCCTAAGCCAACAGTTATCTTATGTACATAATCTATCAGAAATCCATGTGATACTGTGATTAGAATTTCTACCAGGATGACTTTGATTAATCTTAAGCATCAGTTGTCTCTTGACTACTATGCATTACCAAAAGACTATGAATTCAGAGACATTCATCACTTTTCATGCTTACAGTGGAGTTCATGAAGTATCTTCATGCCACAAGGAATTGGACTTAGGCCATAGATACCAATCTTAATACCTGTTTCCCTATGAGTTCAACTTCTTGGGGAAAAGGCTTAACAGATTCACAGCAGGCGCCCTCCATTGATGCCTTTGAGAACAATGCAGTGACCTCAACACGAGTTCTGTGATCAGACTTTCACACTTGGCAAGGAGGGAGAAAGGGAGAACAGAGTTCCAGACCTCAGGAGAGAGGCTCTCCTTTACCCAAATCGCGAGGTTTTAGTGGCTACAGTATAAATTTATTGTTTAATATGTGCTGTAGTCTGCCTCCCACAAGAGAGAAAATGATATACTCTTCAAGGCAAGTTTTATAACAGTGTTTCCTTTGGCTGTGATATAATGATGTTTCTGAGAGCCTTTGTTTTCTGGCCTCAAAACCTAGCTGATAAGCCTTCAGTTCTACCACATTTATATTTCACTTTCACTCTAAAGTAGGTAGTGTACATTTGGAGGACCCACTAATGTTAAAACTCTGTAGTAGATACAATTTGCATAGTGAGTCACCAGCATGATTCTTTTTCAGTACGTTACTAAAAGGATCATTTGTGGGGTGCCTGGGTGGCTCAGTTGGTTAAGCGACTGCCTTCGGCTCAGGTCATGATCTTGTAGTCCTGGGATCGAGTCCCACATCGGGCTCCCTGCTCAGCGGGGGGTCTGCTTCTCCCTCTGACCCTCTTCCCTCTCGTGCTCTCTGTCTCTCAATCTCTCTCTCTCTCTCAAAAAAAAAAAAATCTTTAAAAAAAAAAAATAAAAGGATCATTTGTTTAGAAAAAATGTGCTCTGCATTTGCATGGCATTTTATCATGTTTAGGGGATGTTTTTAAAGACTTTTTTTTTTTTTATTAGAGAGAGAGCGAACAGGGGGAGCAGGAGAAGGAGAAGCAGGCTCCCCACTGAGCAGGGAGCCCGATGCAGGCTCTATGCGGGGCTTGATCGCAGGGCCCTGGGATCATGACCTGAGCCGAAGGCAGCCGTTTAACCAACTGAGCCACCCAGGCGCCCCTAGGGGATGTTTTTATTCTTACAGTTTTCTCATTTGATTTCTCAAAAAGATGTAGATATTTTTATCCTTTATTTATAAGAAGGTTATGTAGCTTGTCATCCACTCATTTGGTGGATAAAGAAGCTGAGCCTATCTGATTTCTGATCTAGTGCTTTTCAACTGTCTCATGATTAGGACAGTGCTAAACCTCTGTTTTATGACTTCCCCAATCATAGCAGTCCACGGATAAAGTTTTCAATTATCCTGCCTGCTTTATCCTCATGATTATGTCCTAATTTTAAGCATTCAGTTAACAGTACTGAAAGGCATTAGAGAATACCAGCTGCTAAGGCTTTGGGTGAACATCCTGAGGGCCACTATTCCTGAAATTTCTTGCCCGAAGTGATGCCCGCTCATTTCAGGGTACCCCCAGCTAAAAGGAGGGTTCAGTTTGGCTTAGTGATCACAGTGTCAGGTTCTTAGCTCCCAGAGCTCCTGCTCTGTCCTAAGTTAGTGTACAACAGACGTAATCCATTAACCTTTGAAAAACTTAATTTTTTTTGGTCGTTTATTCATTTATTAGACATTTATTTTTTTTATTTTCATTTTTTTAAGATTTTATTTATTTGACAGAGACAGAGAGACAGAGAGACAGAGAGGGAACACAAGCAGAAGGAGTGGGAGAGGGGAAGCAGGCTTCCCGCTGAGCAGGGAGCCCGATATGGGGCTCGATCCTGGGATCATGACCAGAGCCAAAGGCAGATGCTTAACAACTGAGCCACCCAGGCGCCCCTCATTTATTAGACATTTAATACATAATGTTGAGAATGTGCTTCAAACATTTTTATTTACAAAGAGCGTGCAGAGAAGATGGTACCATTTATAATGGTAATGATAGCTAATACTTAATAAAGCAAAACTATGTACCAGGCCTTATTCTAAGTACTTTATGTATTTATACCTGTCAAGTGCTACAGATTCCTTTTTGTTTTCCTACTAGAAAATATATATTAAACGTGCTTAGGCTTATTGCCTCTTTGTTTAAGCAGCAAAAGAACATATGGAAAAACTTGTGGTATTATTGAAGAGAAGAACATACATCCTATCAGCTGTTTACATGATACATGCTACCCGCCAGGAATGAAGATGGTGTGATGGTGCATAGTGCTTTCTAAAGAATAAGGGTAATAGATTAACCATGTTAGCAGATCTCTAGTGTGTGTTTGCAGGGACGTAGAGAGAGACTGATTATTTTTACTGTTAGCTTTCCCCATATAACTGCTTTTCCCTTTTTTTTCTCTACTCCCCATTAAATGAATTTTAATTGATTTAAAATTGGAAGATTTTATTGGTTTGTCCATAACACTAAGAACAAAGAATGTAATTTATAAATTCTGATCTTAGATTTAAAGAAATACTATTAAAAAATTTTTTTTTTAGGTAACTGAATGTGAGATATTTCTGTCACTTCTGGTGAAATTTCTGGATGCAGATAAACCACAATGGTTACGAGCTGTTGCAGTAGAATCAATACACAGACTCTGTGTGCAGCCTCAGCTCTTAAGGTAAAACCACAGTAATATTTTGTTAAATAGATAGGTTAATGTTTGCTAGTAGGAAGAGTTTAAATATTTATTCCCAAGTATTAGTGATTTCTAAACAAAATTGTATATATTATGTATATGGAGCAGTAGTGGTGTGAGCGTGGTAAGCAACTGAGAGGTGGGCAAAAAATATGGGTAGTAATTGCCATCAATCCAAATTTATTGGTTAATATAGCCAAGATGATTTTTTTTATAACATTGACCTCAGTCTGAACCTTTGTACTAACTTAGTAAAATCACTCAGGTGTGATGAAGTTTTAAGTATAGACTGATATATCAGTATTAATTGCTGTTTTTCTCAGAAACATTTAAAATTATTTTACAGGTCATTTTGTCAGTCCTATGATATGAAACAGCATTCTACCAAGGTTTTTCGTGACATTGTGAATGCCCTGGGATCTTTTATACAGTCGTTGTTTCTTGTCCCTCCTACCGGAAATCCTGCTACAACAAACCAAGCTGGTAAAGGCTAATTCATATTTTGTTTTTTAATATTCTGCCATGATTTACTGTATTCACTATTCTGAGAGGATATTTTATAGAAATTTTGTGACTGGAGAAATTTGGATTACCTAAATGTATTGGTAGTAAAGACTTACACTTAAAGAATATTCAGTCTCATTGAGGCAGCTATGTTTAGTTCTTTCCAGAATATATTTCCTTCTCTGGTATACTTTCAGCTTCTCTAATCACATAAGAATAAGAGTTTAGATGCTTATATTCATTTTAGAAGGATCTTCATTTGGGGGCACCTGGGTGGCTCAGTCAGTTAAGTGTCTGCCTTTGGCTCAGGTCATGATCCCAGAGAGCCTGCTTCTCCCTCTCCCTTTGCCCCTCCCCTTGCTTGTGCTCTCTCTGTCTTTCTCTCAAATAAATAAATAAAATCTTAAAAAAAAAAAAAAAGGATCTTTGTTTTGTGCCTCTCAAAAGAATCTGGTTCACCACCTTAGGAGGTCTATTAGTCTCTCTTTTAACAAAATAGGTAAACTTGATTTAAGCTTGTTTGGAAATCAACATATGGCTTCTTGTTTCTCTTTGCCTTTTTTATATTTATCTTCTACTTTTTACTGTCTGATTAATGATTTCTTAATTCTTAATTTTCACTTCTGATAAAAAATGGTCTAACAAAAGGTGTATTATAAAGTTTTTGTCAGTAGTTTTACTTATTAGTACCTTTTTTATAAAAAAGGAAGTGGTGTTCTGGGGAAATAGAGTCTCTAATAGCCAAAACAGGATTGATAAACTTCGTTTATTTGTGCAGTATCCATTCTTATAGAACAAATTTTTTTTTAAATATTTTATTTATTTATTTGACAGAGACACAGTGAGAGAGGGAACACAAGCAGGGAGAGAGGGAGAAGCAGGCTCCCTGCCGAGCAGGGAGCCGATGCGGGACTCGATCCCAGGACCCCGGGATCATGACCTGAGCCGAAGGCAGACGCTTAACGACTGAGCCACCCAGGCGCCCCTAGAACAAATTTTTTTAATTTGAACAGATGTTTGTGTATTATGGATTTGTAATTAACTAGTAAATTGGTATCTTTGCTTTCTTCCCCTTATCTAATAGGAAACAATAACTCAGGTGGCCCTGTCTCAGCACCAGCTAACTCAGGAATGTTGGGGATTGGTGGAGGTGTTACCTTGCTACCAGCATTTGAATATAGAGGAACTTGGATACCTATTCTAACTATAACAGTACAAGGCAGTGCAAAAGCCACCTAGTAAGTAGTAGTAGCTTTATTTTGTAATGAATGATGCCATTGGGATTATTTTATCCTAAAATGTTTCTGCATTATATTTTGAATTTTAAACCTAGTAATTCTAATGCAGTTTAGAACTAATTTTCTCTTGTCACGTGTTGAGAATTTTACGTAGGATTGGATTTTGTTGTTTTCTTTTGTACTATTTACTGATGTGTTAGTGTTAACAGTAGTGAAACAAAATGTGATTTCTTTACCTGAGGACCTATTTAGCTGTTTTATATGGCTTTTCGATTTAAGTATATGACTTTGGACTTAGGTCTTCTAATACTAACTGAGTCACCAGCAGCAAATTAGTTAACTTTTTTTAAAATCTCAGTTTCTTTACCTATAAAATGAGAGTAGTGATATATCTACCTTTCAGGATTCTATAGGTGAAAAAAGTTATTTTAACTGTATAGCTAATTACGTTTTTAGAGTTTAACACACAGTACTTTTAGTTTAATTAACTTAAAGTGTTTAATGGATTCCATATGTGTTATTTTTATTGTCATTAGTCATTTCAGTTTAACAAATACATATTTGGCAGTGTATTGTTGATTTTTCTTAAGTCGGAGTGAACTACAGTGCTATAGAGATAAAGCAATCAATCCTACAGAGATTTAACACTACTGTAGTTACTGTTAAGCAGTCAACTAATACATTTTGAATGCTTGGCATGTATAATTGAAACAGTATTCCAATGACAAGTAATCAGAACTCAAAGTGTGAAGCAGCGTGTCTGACTAGTTGTTTGTTTGTTTAAATTTGGATATAGTTGACACACATTTATAAGTATACATATCGTATACTTATGTATACAATAGTATACAATAATGATTTGACAAGTTTATACATTATGTTGTGTTCACCACAAGTATAGCTGCCATCTGTCCTCTTACATTACTGTTACAATACCATTGACTATATTCCTTATGCTGTGCCCTTTATTCCCATCACCTACTCATTCCATAACTGGAGGCCTATGTCTCCCACTCCCCTGCACCCATGTGCCCAGCCCCCACTCTGACTAGTTTAAATGATAAATTTATATGGTATGTCAGTCTGCATAGTATAATCATAGTATTTTGCTGTTCAGCTTTATTTTGCCTATAATTATGAAAGTATAGAATCATAGAGGACTGAAATATTTAACTAAAATTCGTTGTTATTCTTAGTCATTTAAAAGATATTGAAGTTACATAGTTTCATATAAGCTTTTGTTTGCTACAAAGGCTAGTGCTCTAGTACATTAGACTATCAAATTTAAAAGAAATCAGATTTCTAGCACTGAAGGAGACAATAATCTCATGCATTTCCCCACCTCATTTTATAAATTGAAAAATCCCCAACATGAAACTAGTTGCCCTCATTTAGCTTACATTTTAGTGAGTGAGATAGTAAAGGTTCAAATAAACATATAATATCACCTTGGGTAGTGGTTAATTCTTTGAAGAAAAAACAAATTAAGGGGATAGAGAGTGACAGAAATGATCTCTGAGGAAACAAGTTTGAGCAAAATAACATAATTAAAGTGAGAGAGTGAAGATGTGTGCTTGAAGAAGAAAAATTAAAACGAATGACAAGAGAGTAAATACTTGGCAAAGTTATATGAATTACTTTTTTATTAATGGAAGTCTGAAACCAATTGTTTATTGATAGTTTAGTCCTTACAAATTAAGCGAGTTGGATTTTAACTAGTTCTGCTACTAAATACTGTGATTTTGAGTACAGCACATTATTTCACTTGAAGGCAAACTTAGGACTAAATCTCTAAAGGAACATATAAATAGTGGGGTTTTTTTAGTGCTATAAACGCTGAGATTACTCACCTCTGAAATCAAAAATAGCCAGAAAATATTGGGTTTTCTTTTGCACATGGATTAGTAGGTTTCCATTGAAGCCTCCCTGTTGAATTGGCATCTTTTATTCATTCATTTGCTGTGAGATTCAGTATAAAGTTATTTTCAGTGTTTTCTTTGAAGGCATACATGTAAATCTTGATTGTGTATTCTGTTCTTTTATTGACTTTTTAAGTATATAATCATTTGAAAACTTAAGTAATGTAAGACAGAAGTAGTTTTGACCTAAGTATTGTTGACATATTCTTTCTGATTGATTACACTATGGCTCCTTTCAAAGTTGGGCTTGCGACAGTTTTGCAACTTTACCTTAAATTTAAAAATACTTAAATAAATGGGTTACGTTTATCTAAAACTGGTATTTATGTACTAGTTCTAATAAAATACCACTGAGATATTGAGGGAAGAAAGTGTGGGCTTTGTTTTAGGTTGTGGTATAAATAAAAATAAGCATAAATCACCTTTTTCTCTTACCTATTCTAGCACTTAAGGTCTTTACCATAGAATTTGGGGATTAGAGTTTGGAATATTTAGGATTACTTTCTTTGTTTTATTTTTTTATTTTATTTTATTTTTAAAGATTTTATTTATTTATTTGACAGAGAAAGACACAGCGAGAGAGGGAACACAAACGGGGAGTGGGAGAGGGAGAAGCAGACTCCCTGCCGAGCAGGGAGCCCGATGCGGGACTCGATTCCGGGACTCCAGGATCATGACCTGAGCCGAAGGCAGTCGCTTAACCAACTGAGCCACCCAGGCGCCCTGCTTTCTTTGTTTTAGATGCATTTGCTCAGTAGATCATTTGTTCTTTGAGAATAGAGATTTGCCTGAAAAAATGCTTAGCACTCATAGACTTAATGTGTGGCTCTGAAAGGCTCACTGGCTTGGCAACGATTAAACCCATAAACTTTACCTCCTTGTTTGAGCTTAGATCTCTTTTGATCAGTAATATAACTATATCTTTATTGATTACCTAAATTTTAAAATCCTCGGAGCTGGCACATACTAGGGGTTAAATTTATAGGCTTTAGAGTCAGACTTGGGTTAAGAACTGTTGCTGGATAACTGTGTCACCTTAGTCCTTAGTTTCATCATCTGTATCTTTTAGGGGTTTGTGAGGAGTTAAACAAGATAATATACATCAAAAAATCCCTAGAGTCCCAGGCCAAGAGTTATTACACAACAAATGGTAGCTATTTATAGGTGTTGTTATTGTTTATTCTGAGTTTTGCATTTCTTTACAAATTACCTACCTCCAGTCTTGATTATGATTCAGCAACTTTTAGAATTTGAGGTTGGAAATCTCTTTTATTAACTTACTGTAATCTTTAGTGATTTCAATTTTGTTTTTGAGATGTAATCCACATACCATAAAATTCAGTCTTTCACAGTATACATTTTATGGTTTTACTGTATTCAAAAGCTGTCTAACAATAATCACCTTTAATTCCAGGACTTTTTCATCATCCCAGAAAAAAACCCATACTCATTATCAGTCATTCCCCAGTCTCCCTTTCCCATTCCCCTAGCAATCACTAACCTATTTTGCATTTCTACTAATTTGCTTATTATGGATATTTCATATAAATGTAATCATACAATAAATACTCTTTTTCAGGCTTCTTTCAGCATGTTTTGAAGGTTCATCTGTGTTGTAGGATGTATCAGTACTTCATTTCTTTTTATGGCTGAATAATACTCTAATTTATGGATGTACTGTATTTTGTTTCTCCATCAGTTGATGGGTATTTGGATTGCTTCCACTTTTTGGCTTTTAGAGATAATGCTGCTATGAGCATTTGTGTACAACTTTTTGCTTAGACATATGTTTTCATTTCTCATGGGTATATACCTAGGAGTAGAATTGCTGAGTCATGTATTATTCTATGTTTAACTTTTTGAAGAACTGCCAAACTATTTTCCCAACTGACTGTACCATTTTATATTCCTACCAACAGTGTTTGGGGGTTCAAATTTCTCCACATCCTCAACAGTACTTTTACTGTCTTTTGATTATTGTTATAGTCTTTTGATTATAGCCATCCTAGTGGACATTAAATGTTATCTTACCGTATTTCAGTTTGCATTTCTGTAAATACTGATGGCATTGAGTATCTCATTCATGTGCTTATTGGCCATTTATATATCATCTCGGGAGAAATGTCTTTTCAGATCCTTTGCTCCTTTTTAATTGGGTTGTCTTTTTATTATTTAGTTGTAAGTGTTCTTATATATTCTGGATCTTTAGTCCCTTATCAGATACATGATTTGCAAAAGTTTTCTATTCTGTGGGTTGTCTTTTATTTTCTTAATAGTGGCCTTTGAAGCACAGTAGTTTTTAATATTGACTAATTCAGTTTTATCTATTTTTTCCTTTGTTGCTTGTGCTTTTGGTATCCTAACAAATCATTACCTAATGTGAGTTCATGAAGATTTTTGCCTGTGTGTTCTTCTAAGAGTTTTTAGTTTTAGCTCTTATATTTAGGTCATTGGTTAATTTTGAATTAATTTTTGTATATGGTACAAGGTAAAGATCCACCATCATTCATTTATATGTGAATATGCAGTTTTTCCAGTACCACCAGTTTTTTTTTTTTCCATTGAATTATCTTGATGGATTTCAGTTTTAAGGAATTTCAAAACATAATTCCTTATTTGCCATGATTTAAGACAAAAGATTTGTTATCTTTCTTTTTGAAAGCTTTGTTCTAACTATGGGGTAGAAACTGCTCTAAAATTGAACTTTGACATATTAATGCTCTGAGTATTATTCTTACCCTGTTGGCAGGTTGTGTCTGAGGTGATAGCTAAGCTAGATATCTCACAGTAATACTTTCTCAGTGTGAAAATATCTTCTTGTTTATAGGATTGATTTGATTTTATAGTACCTTATTTTGAAAGCACCCAAGTCAGAGTTTGAGAAGTTTTATAATCTATTTAGTCTTACTCTATTTTATATGTAGTCTTTATTTCTCTAATACCAACAATTAAAATACTGGCACATTTAGGGGGAGAGGCAAAAAGTAAATTGTTAAAATAATTAGTTATGGCAGTGGTCAGGCCTTAATTTTTCTAATCAGTTTCTTAGAATACTGAGAAAGGATCCCTTCTCCAAATGAAACAAACTCAGTAATGTCCATTGACTTTTCCTATTCTGTTGCTCTTCATTTCTCTGAACTACAAATACTTTTATATATTTTCATTATCGTGGCTTTTAATTAGTGTTTTTTTCTTAATTTCAGCCTAGAGATGTTGGACAAAGTTGAGCCCCCAACTATACCAGAAGGTTATGCTATGTCTGTGGCATTCCATTGTTTGCTTGACCTAGTACGTGGAATCACTAGTATGATTGAAGGAGAGTTAGGAGAGGTTGAAACAGAATGTCAGACTACCACTGAAGCAGCTTCTTCACCAACACAGTCATCAGAACAGCAAGAATTACAGTCAACATCAGACCAAATGGATAAGGAAATAGGTATATTGATGTCTGTATTTTTAATTTTTATTTTGAAATAATTTGAAATTTACAGAAAATTTGCAGAAATACTCAAGTTCCCATATATCCTTCACCCTGACTTCCCAGTTGGTAACACTATCCTATTTGTGTTATCATTCTATTTATATATGTCACTATACTTTTCTCCTGAACTATTTGAGAATAAGTTGCAAACATAATGCTCCACTACCCCTTAATACTTTAGTGTTTTCTGAAAAATACGGACAGTTTCCTAACATAACTACAGTACAATCCCATCATAAATTTAGCATCAACCCAGTATTATCTTATCCCAGACCTCATTCAAATTTTGCCAGTTGACCCAATAATGTCTTTTATGTTGGATCACATGTTGAATTTAGTTCCATGTTGCTATACTATCCTTTAATCTAGAACACTTCCTTAGTTTTTTCTTGTCTTATATGACCTTGACATTTTTGAAGAGTATAGGCTAGTCAGTTTAGGTTTGTCTTTTGTTTCCTTATAATTAGATTCAATTTACTCATTTTTGCTAGGGCTACCATAAAAATATTGCTGTGTTAAACATAGTCTATCAACATAGGAGCATACAATTATCAGTATGTCTCATTATTGGTAATGTTAACTTTTGTCATTTGGTTGATACAGTGTCTGGCTGGTTTCTTCAGTGTAAGATTAATTATGAACCTTTTTGTGGAGAAATACTTTGAGATCCCTTCTATAAAAGAGAGCTTTCCCTTCTCTCCCATTTATTTTTTTTAATTTCTCAATTTATATTAGTATGGATTCTTGGATTTCTATTTTATTTGAAAGGTTACAATATGATTATCGTTATTTGGTTTAACTCTCAGATTGTTCCTGATATGGCCAGTGGGACCCCTTTCAAACTGGCCACTGTGTCCTTTTATCATTTTCTGAGCACTATCTCACTATCTGACGCAACACAATGTTCCAAGCTCTTCTTGGATCTTTCTTGCCAAGCCCAGGAATCAGTTATTTTTCTAAGGAGCCCTCACTCCTTTTAGTTTAGTATTTAGAAACTAACACATGGGCACTTGTGTGCTTCTTACTATTTGAAAAGGAAATACACACACACACACACTCACACACACACCTCTTTACATTTTAAAAATGTTTGTCTAAAAATGTCTAAATGAGATTTCTCCAGTTCTGGTTTAATACCACAAGGCTTATTTTTAACTTTGCATGTTTTCAACTACCTTCTCCGAAAGTGAGAAACTTGGTCCCAGTTTATTCAGTGGATTTACTCATTTGCTCAATTCCCAGTGTATAGAAATCAATCTCCTGGCTGAACAACTTGTTACACTGCCAAGTTTGGCTCAATGAAGGGGAAGGGAATAGGAACTGGTATTACACACACACACACACACACACACACACACATACACGAAGGGGAAGGGAATAGGAACCGGTATTACACACACACACACACACACACACACCTGAACGATCCTACCATTGATATTTTAAAACAACTTAGTTTAAAGACGTACCTGAATTCTGAAACTGGTGTGGTTTTTAAGTTTTCATTTTTTCAAATGTATTTTAACTATTAGAGCTTTAGTATTTAATAATTGAGTTGATAGAATATGTAATGTATTATCAAATGACTAGGGAGGTTTTAGAAGGCGAAAGATTTATGCGATCTGAAGAGAAACCAGAGTTTAGGGAGGTTTTAGAATGATGTGTTGTCAAATACTATGCTATCTATAATGATCATGAAGTATTGTATGTTTTTGTCCTTTAAGTTAGTAGAGCTGTTTGGGAAGAAATGGTGAATGCCTGCTGGTGTGGTTTACTTGCTGCTCTCTCACTCCTCCTTGATGCCAGGTATTAAGTCTTTATAATTTTTTTATTGCATGTGGCAGTTAATAAGAAACAAACATTAAAGTAGTTACTTAAATTGGTCCTAAAATTATTTCTTAATATGTGTTGAACATTATTCTTTTTTTTGCCACCTCCCTCTCCTTCATCCTATTCTTGCCCTGCTCCCTACCAGAATAGTTGTCATGATGTTTTAATGGAAAATATAATCCTAAAATTACAGAATACCTTTTTCACTTCAAGCCTTTCTACTACTTTTACAGTGATGATAATTATCAATTCCTTTGATTTATTTTCCATAATGACAGGATTTACTGATTTTAAAATGCTTGATATTTTGGGGCACCTGGGTGGCTCAGGTCATGATCTCTAGGTCCTGGGATCAAGCTCCGCATTGGGCTTCCTGCTCAGCAGGGAGTCTGCTTCTCTATCTCTCAAATAAATAAATTCTCTCTCTCTCTCTCTCTCAAATAAATAAATAAAAATCTTTAAAAAAATGCTTGATATTTTAGGTTCTTTTGAGTGTGTGACCATTTTCTTCAATAATGAATATATGTATTATATATTGCTTTTACCCAGTTCAGATTTTCAGGTATTATGTTGATTAGTTAAAATTCCTTCTAAGTATACTGATTTTGATAATATTTTTGTATAGATTTTCTTACAACTTCACTGAATACCTAATTCCATGTCATGTTTGCAGTATAATTAAACATAAATTGATCATGTTAAATAAAATACTTTCTCTTTTCAGCACAGATGAAGCTGCCACTGAGAATATTTTAAAAGCTGAATTGACTATGGCTGCTCTTTGTGGAAGACTGGGCCTTGTAACTTCAAGAGATGCCTTTATAACTGCAATATGCAAAGGTTCCCTGCCTCCCCATTATGCTCTTACTGTACTGAATACCACCACTGCAGCCACACTTTCCAACAAATGTAAGACTTTAGTTTATTCACAGTTTTTTTCATCTAGTGGAATGACATGGTGTAGAGAAAAGATTATAGAAATTCTGAGTTCAAGCCTCTGCTGTTTTCACTCACTGACTGTGACCTCATTGAGAAGTTAATGACCTGGAGCTTCAATTATTTCTCTCTTTTTAAAACAATGGGGGTGCGGGGAAAATAATACCAATTTTAAACAATAATTGTGAAGATAGAAGAAAATCTGGAAGTTTTTTGTAAACTATCATACTGTTGAAATGGTCGTTTTTATTTATTTTTTAACAGAACTAGTAGAACAATAATGCTTGCAACCACTTAGATTAACATTTCAATTTTTTTTCTCGTTGAATACTTTGAAAACACTCGTTTGTTACATGTAATATAAATTTGTTTCAATATGATACTTAGTTTTCAAACTGAGAACGTGAAAATTGGCCTCTAACTTTAACTAGAAAAGTTTATTGAGAATGAATGTTAAAATACTTAATGTGTCCTAATTCTGTTTTGCTTGTGAAGAAGTCTGCCAAAGTTTTATAATTTTTAAAAAGTTATATAGAAAATTACTTAAAATTTATTTAACTTATCTTGGTTTTTATACCTCCTGAGTTTTAAAAATGTTTGCATATAGATAATAGGTAACTACATAAGTATCATAGTTGAACTTAGTTTAATCAAATTAATGTTTTAAAATACAACATTACTGGGGCGCCTGGGTGGCTCAGACGGTTAACGCCTGCCTTCAGCTCAGGTCCTGGGATCGAGCCCTGCATTGGGCTCCCTGCTCAGTGGGGAGTCTGCTTCTCCCTCCCCCTCTCCCTGTTTCCCCCCACCCCCGCTTGTGTGCACTCTCTCTCTCAAATGAATTAAAAAAATAAAATAAAATAAAATATAACATTACTGGGGCCCCTGGGTGGCTCAGTTGTTAAGCATCTGCCTTCGGTTCAGGTCATGATCCCAGGGTTCTGGGATCGGGCCCCGCATTGGGCTCCCTGCTCTGCGGGAAGCCTGCGTCTCCCTCTCCCACTCCCCTTGTTTGTGTTCCCTCTCTCACTGTGTCTCTCTCTGTCAAATAAATAAAATATTTTTTAAAAAGAATTAACATTACTTTGAATGCAGTGTGAGAAGTAAATCTTAATTATTTAAGCTTTCCTTTGTGTTCTAGCATATTCCATTCAGGGCCAAAGTGTTATGATGATAAGTCCATCAAGTGAATCTCACCAGCAAGTTGTGGCAGTGGGTCAACCTCTGGCAGTCCAGCCTCAAGGGACAGTAATGGTAAAGTACTTTTCTTATTTTTGTTACCAACTATTTAGCACACCTTTTGTACCTTTGTTTTTATGTTTGCCAAATTTTATCACTATAGTTATTTACTCTTTTTTACCTGGACGATTGGTACCTTTAGAAGACATTAGCAGTTGACATTATCATAAGCAGTTATGATAACACAACTTTTTTTTTCCCCCTGAAAATAATTTATTTCAGTCATCTTTTTAATAGTAACTATCACAGAAGATTAGCTCCAACCAGCGATCATGGCTATAATGTATATCTTACAGGTATATTCTGAAATAATGTAATTAGGATAAAAATAGTTTACATGGTTTCCTTTTAATATAGAACAACTCTGGGACATTTGATTTCTACAAAATGCTAATTCGGAGGAATCAGAAAAAAAGGAAGGTGCAAACCATGAAATGCCATTTCTTCTTATGGTATTCTTAAAACATTATTTTCCAGTGAATTATGAGTAGTAAGGACCAAATTAAAAGAAATATATTCTCCATGATGATGATAATAATGATGATGATGATGGCAGCTAAGATTTATTGAATTTTATCTTATCTGATTTAATGCCCTCAGCTGTTTACATTCTAAAGAAATGAAATGATGGGTAGAGAGGTTAATTTGACTAAGGTTATGGTAGTTCCATGACATGAATTCAGCCAGTGTGACTCCAGGTCAATGTCAAACTGTCCTTTATGCAGTTTTAATATTTGTTTACAGGTTGATTTTCAAAATCATAATGTAAACCTACTGGTATGACATGATACCGGTTTAGCTATACCTCTTTCAATGCTTTTGTTTTCAAGTAAAGTAAAATCTGTAAGCTTTTATATTATTTGTTAAAACTCTTTACTTAACCTTCCCCATCTGGAATCTCTTATGTGAGACGTTCTAATATATATATATGATAACACAACTTTTAAGCAAATTATTTTGTTGTGTACAAAACCATCCAAAACCATTTTCTTAATATTTTTGTTTTTTTATTTCAAAAAATATTTGAATATGATAATGCTGCTTTACAAGAATGTATAACAGTTCTTACAAGTATATCTTTTTAAAAATATATATATAGCTCACTTCCAAAAATATCCAGTGTATGAGGACTTTACTTAACTTGGCACACTGCCATGGAGCTGTGCTTGGAACATCATGGCAACTTGTCTTGGCAACTCTACAGGTATGTTGTAGGCTCTGGGTCAGAGGTCAGTGTTGTTTTTATAGCTAAGTGCTAGCAATTAAATGAAGCAATGCCTGTTGGTTCTTTGGGCAGTCCTAAAGAATAGGCAGTAAGTTGGAAGAAGGAAAAGTTAGAAAGGAAGAAAGAGGTGGCTTGTATTGTACAAAGTGATGGAACGCTTCTCTTAATGGCTTAAGTTCTACCTCCTATGCTTGGTATAAGAAGCATTGTATATGAATAGTAATTACTAACTTAAATTTAGTTATTGGAAACCTATTTCTGATTTTAATTTTAGTTATTAGAATTTTTATAATTTTATAAATTTATTTTTTTCCTTTAATTTTACAGCATCTTGTATGGATTCTGGGATTGAAGCCTAGTAGTGGTGGTGCCTTGAAACCTGGGAGAGCTGTAGAAGGACCCAGTACAGTAAGCTCTAGTTAGTTTACTCAATTTGTGCCTCCTGAAATGTTCTTATGTTACATTTAATTGTATTCTTCTCTTAGGTTCTGACAACAGCAGTGATGACAGATTTACCAGTGATATCCAATATACTTTCAAGATTGTTTGAAAGCTCACAGTAAGAATCAGTTTTTAAAATTGATAGAAATATTATTAGTGTATATTTTAGATCAGAATGTTTTATTTCTTCATTTTCATTATAGGTATCTTGATGACGTATCATTGCACCATTTAATAAATGCACTTTGCTCCTTATCCCTAGAAGCAATGGATATGGCCTATGGAAATAATAAGGTGTGATATTCTTTCTGTTTTAAATATGGTACATTATTGAGTTAAATAAGATGTACACTCATTATGATCTTAGTATTTTAGTAGTGAGACTAATGCTTACCTTGCAGGCTCTCTCAATTCTGTTGAGTAGGGTTGTTATTTGTTGAAGGGGGGAGTGAAGAGGACATGATGTAGTTTGTGATATGTCTAATATGTATTATAATTTTAAACTGTGTCTATTTCTCTTGGGTACTGAGTATTTTAAGAAACATTTTGATAAAGAATAAAGGCAATACCACATTTATAAATAAGTTCCATAAAATGTCACAATAATATTTGTAATATGATTGGGGCAATATAAGATTTAAATCAAGCAATATATATATGTCTCAGTTTCTCTTGCCTTCGTTGGGATGGAAAATAAGGAGCTAATCATTTCTTTCTAAAGGTAATGATTCTCCCTACCTTGAAAATTAAATTTTTGCTTTGCTCATTGACTAAATGAATAGAACAGTACTTTTGAATATTGACATTCAAGAACATTTCTTTCTGTGCTCAAAATATCATTTCTATTATATTGGGAAGCATAGGAATCTATGGATTTATTTATATTTTAGAAATTATTTAAAATACAGTGTTTTAAAATAAATATAAAGTCACCATTTACAAATAAGTGAAGATACCCAGAACATGATTAAAAAGCAGAGAATGCAGCTTTATAACTTATTTAACATATACCTGTAAGAATCCAAAATTATGTTGTTTCTGCCTAGACCTAAATTATATTTCTTTATACTGTGGCTTGTCATATGTAACACTGATTTAACGATTAACCAATAGGGTTTTATTAAGGAGAAGTTTTGTATATTATAGTACATAGCTAGAGAATTACATAAACAAGCAAGTGTTTGAAAATATGTATTATAGTTTACTCCAAATTAAGGCAAGAGTAATACAAAATATAGTGAAGTAATCAATTTCTTGATATCTTTAGTAGTCCTACATCTTTAAGATTAACTCTTAACACACAAATATATTTTTAATAGAGTATCTTAATTAAATCTGAGCAAGTTTCTATGGTAGTATCTTGAGAATTTATA
Organism: Neomonachus schauinslandi; assembly: GCF_002201575.2. NCBI lineage: Eukaryota > Metazoa > Chordata > Mammalia > Carnivora > Phocidae > Neomonachus > Neomonachus schauinslandi. The sequence goes on along the minus strand of NC_058407.1, from coordinate 52,783,733 downwards.
TATTCACTCAGTAACCACAGTATATTTACTATGTACTGATACTCTGCTAGGAAATACAAAGGAAATATAAGATTTTTACTTTCAAATAGCTCATGGTTCAGTGGTAGTTAAAGTGGTCTAAGAGTTTAAATAAAGTTATAGATATTAAGTGATGTGAGACTTACTTTCTGCATCCTTAGTGTCTTGTTATGGAAGATGTTTTTAGTGCATGTTTCTCGTAAAGGAATTAAGATTAATCAAGATGAATTCATTTGTGATTGGAGTTGGATATTGAAGGAATGGTATAATTTAGATAGAAAAGGGCAGTTTTGTGAAAATTAAAGGAGAAAAATGTTATAAGAAGTCAAGAAGAATGAGAATTGAGAAGAAATGGGAAATTTGATTATTATTAGTTTATTGTTAACCTGGAAGAATACAATTTCAAGAGAGTGGTAGGAGCAGATGTGATATTTCACGGAGGCTTTAGAGGGAACAGTTGTTGAGAACATGGATGCATTGGAATGGAGATTATATTCCTGAGAATGGGTTCTCATTTTTCTATTACAGAATTCAATTTTGTAAAGTGAAGTGTAAATGAGAAACAGAAATAAAAGTTTATAAGTATTCAAGTATAAAAAATTTTTAAATGGAGGCATAAAACAGTTTATTTTTTAGTTGTGCTTTCTATAAAAAATATAAAATATGCAGATGTTGAAATAAGTAGAAACTTGTATAACATTTTCTTCATTGCTTAAAAATACTTTATCACTGTGATATATATATATCCTTAGAATAGGGATTAAAGGTGTATATATCAATGTCCTTTATTGTAGCTTCAAAGTGACCAGTTACCTCATTTTTGGTCCTCATTTCAGGAATTTGTGCTAATGTGTTGAGGAAGTAGCTTATGGTAAAGTTTGCAAATTCTTCCCTACAAGAAGGTGGGGTTGATGATATTTGTATATACCAAGCTCAGTATAACAGTGACAAAAATAAAAAAAAAACAACTGTTCATAGTTTACTGTATGTCAGGCACTTACATTATTTTATTTAATCATGTGAAACAAATCAGTGAGGTTTGGTGGTAGTATCCTCTTTTTTACAGATAAAATATGAAAACAGAGAACTTAACTAATCTCCCTGGGATCACCTATTTGGTAAATGTTAGAGCTTGTATTTGAACCCACATATGTATCATTCTAGAGCTTTATTCTTAACCACGTCACTGGTGGCTCTAACTTTTGTGTGCATCAAAGTCTGCTGTAGAGTTTTTTCTATTACGCATCTGCCTTTGGCTCAGATCATGATCCTGGGATCCTTGGATTGAGTCCCACATCTGGCTCTCTGCTCAGCAGGGGAGTCTGCTTCTCCCTCTCCCTCTGCCCCTGCTTGTGTGCTCTCTGTCTTGCTTGCTCACTCGTTCAGATAAATAAATAAAATTTTAAAAAAAAGCCTGCTGTTGAGTTTTTAAAAAATACAAATGCTAGGACCACATTCTAGGCTTCCTGAATAAGAATCTTTGGTTATGAGACATGGACATCTGTACGTTCTTTTAAATGCCACATGATTCCTGCATTTTGGTTACAATAAGCAGAAGGAGGAGGAGGAAGTAATACTAGGCAACATTTATGAGGACTTACTATGTGCCAGATACTTTCTAACATGTGATTGTTTCTGTATATTATTATCTCCATTTCATAGGTTAAAAAAATTTAGTGGAAGTAGTAACTTACTCAGTATTACATAGCTATTAAGTGGTAGAGTTGAAATGAAATCCTAAGCAGTTACAGGCAGTTCACAGGTATCATGCTGTTTCTACAATGATACAGTTTTCTACCACAGAAATTTTTAAGGTACCCACAACATTAGCACACGCAGAAAGGATCAGTCTGACCGTATTTGTCTCAAAACAATACTAGTTCCCTTTCTGATTGGTGAAATGCCAGCAACTGAGGAGAGGGGTTTGTCTTCTATTTCTGCTACTTTTTTGTTAGTGTCTAAACTGACAGCTCTGATATCTGCCATATTTCTGACTTCATACTTCTTTGCCCTGCTCTCTGTTGTCTTCTTTCTGCTGTATTCATACTTCCTGACATTCACACATAAAACCTGAACATTTGAAGATTATGCTCATAAGAATATATATTAGTCATTCTGGGCTGCCATAATAAATTATCACAGACTGGGTGGCTTAAACTACAGAAATGTATTTTCTCATAATTCTGGAGGCTGCAAGTCTGAGATCTAGATGCCAGCATGGTGGTTCTAGTGAGGGCTCTCTTCCTGGCTTGAAAGATAGCTGCCTTCTCACTGTGTCCTCATGTGGTGCGGGAGGAGTGCTCAAGAGTGCACTAGCAAGTTCTCTGGTGTCTCTTTTTTTAAGGCGTTAATACTATCTTACCAGAGTTTTACCCTTAAGACCTCATTTAACTTTAATTACCCTCTATAGGCCTTATCTCCAGATATCATCAATTTGGGGGTTAGGGCTTCAACATAGGAATTTTAGGGGGACACAGTTTAAGTCTATGGCAGAATGCACCTTTCCTTCTGGTCAGAAGACTAGCCATTCTATGTGTTTGAAATAACTTTTGAAGTTTTTACTTTTTCCTCATGAAGGTGTTCTCTTCCTAACCAAATTTTCCAATTAGAAGCTATTCTGGATACTTGGGGGTGGGCGGGAAGGCTCATCTCATGATAACTGAAGTTCTGTTATAATTATTGCAAACTTTATGCTAGTTAGATATTAATTATAGTCATGCTTTTCAGAGTATTGTCAGTTTTATTTACATTTGAGGTACTAAAAATTCTTATAATAGCAAAATGCAATGTATTTTCTCTTTAGGAACCATCTCTTTTTGCTGTTGCCAAATTGTTAGAAACAGGTCTAGTTAACATGCACCGAATAGAAATTCTTTGGAGACCTCTAACTGGCCATCTACTTGAGGTAACTTTTTTTCTTAAATACTGTGTTTACTTTTTGTTAAGAATGAAGACATAAACATTGAACTAATGATTCTGGATAACCATATGAAAAACCAGCATTACCATTTTTTTCCTAGTACTTATATCTGTATAATTTACCAAAGACTAAAGTTTTATAATAATTGCTTTGGTGAACGAATAGGTGGTTTTTTTTTTTTTTTTGGCTGAAAATGGGTGATACATCAATGCAATCTCTGAAGGCTCCTTTAACTGTTAGCCTGGGACCTCTTTCTTTTGTTAATACAGTCTCTTGATCCACCTCAGTTTCAGCTAGTTCTGAAACTTCAAGGGCTGAGAGTTAGTAGTAAACACTGTGTCTTTACAGCCTTTCCTGTGATGAGATAGCTCTTCTGCAAACGGAAAAGCTTGTTTGGTATCACTAATTATAGGTAGTACACAGGGAATTTCATCTGAATTTGTATACTCTTGTGTCCAAGTTGAAATGTTTGTTAATAATTAGCTACTTCTCAGTAACAGCTGCTTCTGTCAGACACACATGTCTTCATGTGTGCTTTAGGTTTAGGTTGCCAAGATCATTTTGTATTAGTTGAGTAAGCTAGGAAAGGTATTATTCTTAATAAGAAAAACAAATGTGCTTGACCTTTTCTTTATTTTTTTTCTATTTTATTGGGATTACTTTTATGAATTATTAAAGAATAGATTTCTTTATCATGGACCTTCTCACCAAATGGCACAAAAATAAGTTTTTAAGATTTTAGCATAGTATTTGATTATGAGGATAGGCCTAATTAGGAACCTTAGTGTCAGCTTGCTTCTTTTGTTTACTCTGATGACACAATTTACTTTTATGACATCCTTTTTTTTCTGTGACTTGTTTAGTTTCATCTTTTATCTTCTGTCTCTCTATTGCTTCCCTTGCCCCTTAAACAGAAGGTAAGCTAACTTATATTTTAGATATATAATTTTTCATTCAGTCCTTATTGATGAACATTTGGTATAATTTTTAAAATGTGAAAGAACAGGGGTGCCTGGGTGGCTCAGTTGGTTAAATGTCTGCCTTTGACTCAGGTCATGATCCCAGAGTCCTGGGATCGAGCCCCCGCATTGGGCTCCCTGCTCAGCGGGGAGCCTGCTTCTCCCTCTCCCTCTGCCCCTCCCGCTGCTTGGGCTCTCTCTTTCTCTCTCTCTCAAATAAATAAATAAATAAAACCTTGAAGTGTGAAAGAACAGAAAATGTAATGTTTTAATTTTTCTTTTCTCAAATTGATGTGTGATACATAGTTCAAGTGTACAAGTTAAATATTTAATTTTTGTTCAATGTTTTGTCTTCAGGTCTGCCAGCATCCAAACTCTCGAATGAGAGAATGGGGAGCAGAAGCTTTAACTTCACTTATTAAAGCAGGATTAACATTTAACCATGATCCTCCACTTTCACAAAACCAGGTTAAAAAAATTTCTTGTTTTTTAAAAATAATTCTTAATATAAAATCATCATCTCCCATATGTAATTTTTTCTTAATTTATCAACTGGATGACATTCCAAGAATGGGTTTTGTTGCTTAATATTCTATTTTATATATAGACCATGGATATCTTACAGAAGGTTGATATGTCTGGATTTTTAGGATTATCTTTATTAAAAATTATAGCAACTTTCTTGTGAATGACATGGAATTAAAGCTACTAAATTACCTAGAACTGGTCTCCCAGTGTGGAAGTTTCCTTGTTCATGCATTGCTGAAGCTTTATTTTGACACCCTACTTTATTAGCCTCCTTGCTTTGGTCCTTAACTGTCTCTGATTTTTTCTCTAATCATCCTTACATGGGGAGAAAACAAGTACTCGAAGAGACAAGTACAATAAAATAGATTTTTATTTTTAAATACTTCTAAAAGTTATTTTATTCTTCCAGAGTTTTTCAGCCCTTTGTCCTGACTTCTGTAATCATTCACCTGTATCTTATACAGTTTTTTTAACCAACTGAGCCACCCAGGCGCCCCATCTTATACAGTTTTTTTAAAATCCACCAAAGTTCTATTGTTTGAAGATTGAGTAGGAATGAGGTTTTTAATAGGAATTTCCTTGACTTCATTATCTTACTGTATTGTAATTATATTACTTATTGAGTACGTATGACGTGCCACTAGTGTATTAGCTCTTGGCATAGAATGGTAAACGAAACAAAAGATGTATGTTCTTATAGAGCTTACATTTTAGTGATTTCATACCTTTTCCTATTATAGTTTAAGTTTTTTGAAAAGAAAACCCTGATCCATATCCTTAACATTCAGCTTAATACCTGGCACATAGTGAGAGCTTAAATGTTTTTTTCAGTCAGCGAACCAAATAAGTGAGTCCTTGAAGAGAAAAAAGTTAAAAATGAAGCAAGTGCTTTCAGGTACTGAAAGGACCAGAACAGAGTACTTTTTTTTTTTTTTTTTTTTACTCTAATGGATTCCAGTAGTTTTATGCCATCTTTGTTAATGTCTACCATACTTAATTTTTAGTAGTATTAAGAATTTTAAATTTAAATCCATGTGATATACATTAACAGAGTAAATGAAAGGTGATTTTAGAAATTGGAGATTATTTTCCTCTCTCCAAATATAGCTAGGTATAAATAGATATATTTCCTTTAGTGAGATTCATTTCATATGGGTCTTTAATTAGTGTCTTTTTTTAAAAAAAGTTTTTAATTATTTTTTGTTTGGGGTCTTTAATTAGTGTCTTTTAATACAGGATCACTCTCCATTTAATCCAAAATCTAACATGTTGAGGATTGGTTTTTATTTTCTTTTATTTTAATAAAAGAGGACAAAATAAACCTCTGGTGATAACAGAGAATCATATTCAGTGTTTGTTTTAGTAGAAAAGTTTCTAGTTACTATTATGGTCTGAATGGAGGTGAATGTAAATTTAAAAAGCAGCTGTACATAACATAATAAAATAAAATTAAATTAAAAAAAAAAAACAGCTCTAAATCCTTCCTGTCTTTTTGAGCCTCTCTTCCTAATTAGTTTCCTGCCCTCTTTTCAGAGGCTGCAGTTGCTTTTATTGAACCCATTAAAGGAGATGTCCAGTATTAACCATCCAGATATCCGACTCAAGCAATTAGAATGTGTGCTGCAGATTCTTCAGAGTCAGGGAGACAGTCTTGGACCTGGATGGCCATTAGTGCTTGGAGTCATGGGAGCAATCAGAAATGATCAAGGGTAAGTGTTTAAAATTAACATCCAAAAAGTAATGAAGAGGTTGGTCCTAAAATCTTGCAGAAGTGGTAATTTTTTATGTATGCCCTTCCTGGCTCAGATCTAGAATTGTTTTTCTTAATCCTACCCCCAGTGACTATAGTGAATTATCAGGGCTCACCTTTGTTTTGGAAGGATAGAAAAATTGCTGTTTACTTGACATTTGACATTTTTACAAGAATATAAGGTTTATAGGGTAAATGCGGCAAGCTAACAAATTTTGTAACACATCCAAAGATTGGGTTTTGTATTATAAAATTAGCATTGGTAAGATGTGAATTAACACTTAGGACTTAACTTCTCTGCATATATTGGGAAATCTAAGAAATTGCTTTTAAGGGACTTTTAAAAAAAAATTTTATTTTATTACGTTATGTTAATCACCACATATTACATCATTAGTTTTTGATGTAGTGTTCCATGATTCATTGTTTGCATATAACACCCAGTGCTCCATTCAATACGTGCCCTCTTTAATACCCATCACTAGGCCAGCCCATCCCCCCGCCCCCCTCCCCTCTAGAACTCTCAGTTTGTTTCTTAGAGTCCATAGTCTCTCGTGGTTCATTCGTCTCCCCCTCTGATTTCCTCCCCTTCATTTTTCCCTTCCTACTATCTTCTTCTTCTTCTTTTTTTAACATATAGTGAATTATTTGTTTCAGGGGTACAGGTCTGTGATTCATCAGTCTTACACAATTCATAGCGCTCACCATAGCACATACCCTCCCCAATGTCTATCACCCAGCCACCCCATCCCTCCCACCCCCCACCACTCCAGCAACATATTGTTCATTTATTTTGTGCCAGTATATTCTAAGTACTATGCTTGCTAGTTACTCTGATTACACAGATAAATAGCTCTTGCTCTAAAAGTAGAATCTTAGGGAAAAAGAACAAGCTCTGTAAGTAGAATCCTAATGAGAATAGTCTGTTAGGCCGCAGAAGGATAGGATTCCAGTGGTAGGGGCCTGTGTCCCTGGAGGAGGGCAGAGTCAAAATTATGAAGGACCTTATAAACTATTTGGATTTGTCTTCAATACATTTGAGAGGCATTTTAGGAGTTTTAAGCAGAGGAACAGTGTGATCTGATGTGCATTTGAAATCTATCACTGTGACAGCACCGTGTAGGGGTGGATGGGAAATGAGAGAACCTGCAGTGTTCTCTAGAAATACAGAGGAAGAGTGATGGATTTGAGCTACTTAGCAGATTGATTATGGGAGTGAAGGGTGATAAAGGAAATAGAATAAGGAATGACTTCCAGATTTCTAACTTAGGCAGCTTTAATGAATGGTGGTATTATTAACTAAGTAAATACTGAAGGAAGAGCAAAATAGACTTATTTAACTTAAGGTAGAACATTGCAGTGGAGAGGTCTATCAAATGTTTGCATCTATTTGTCTCATTCTGCAGCAGAACTCATACTATCTGGTATGATGACTAGTTGAGGAATTTTATATGATTGAGATGCTTGGGACTATTATGGAAAATTATTTTTTCTTATTTGTGGTAATAAATTTTCTTAAATACTACAAAGTACTGAGATGATTAAAGTGGAAAGAGACCAGCCATAGCTTAAATCAAGCTTAAGTTTCTTATCCCAGTCTACAATGCAGTTATAAAATAGGGCATCGTTGTAGGATGAAATTAGTTAGTACATGTAAAACACTTAGGAAGTGCATTACATAGCAAACATTCAATAAGTTTTAGCAGTTGGGGCGCCTGGGTGGCTTGGTCAGTTGGGCATCTGACTCTTGATTTCTGCTTTGGTTTTGGTTGTGGTCTTGGGGCTGTGAGATCAAGCCCTGCATCAGCATGGAATCTGCTTGTCCTCCCTCCCCTTGCTTGTGTGCTCTCTCTCTCTTTTTCTCTCTCTCTAAAATAAAATCTTTAAGAAAAAATAAGCGTTAGCTATTATAATTTGCTTTCATCATTGTTTCACCACTGGAATTTCTCTCTAAAATCAGTTACTTCTTATTCTCTTCATTTGAAATTCAAAATGTACTCTTTTCTTTTACAGACTAGATGTAGAATTTTAAATAAGATATAGATATAAAAGAATGAGGAACTAATTTTCATTCAGTGAGTAAATTGTGTGTATTTGCATGTGCTAGGCACCATGCTAGATATTGGGGATATGGTGGTGAGAAAGTAGCTGTAGCCAATTTCCTTTTCTCATTAATGTCTGTTTTGTTTGACTAGTTGATACAAAATTCTTTCTTTATTTTTATTTATTGATTTGTTCGAGTATGTCTTTATCTTTTACATTTATGTAAATATTGAAATACTGTATGACCTGTATTAGGGAAGATTTTCTTGTTCAATTTTTTTTTTTTTTTTTAAAGATTTTATTTATTTATTTGACAGAGAGAGACACAGCGAGAGAGGGAACACAAGCAGGGGGAGTGGGGGAGGGAGAAGCGGGCTCCCCGCAGAGCAGGGAGCCCGATGTGGGACTCGATCCCAGGACCCTGGGATCATGACCTGAGCTGAAGGCAGTCGCTTAACCAGCTGAGCCACCCAGGCGCCCTCTTGTTCAATTTTTAAAATAGAATTTAACTTGGTTAAAATTATTGTAAGGTGTGTCTTTTTACTTACATTTCTTTTAAGTGCATGAGTATAATTTTTTTCAGAGAATCCTTGATACGAACTGCATTCCAGTGTCTTCAGTTGGTCGTGACAGATTTTCTACCAACAATGCCTTGTACGTGCCTGCAGATTGTTGTAGATGTTGCAGGTAGCTTTGGACTTCATAACCAAGAACTTAATATTAGTTTGACTTCAATAGGTTTATTGGTAAGTATTATTGTCTTTCTTGTGATCATATGATTTAGAAATCACTGTTATGCTGCTGAGAGTGAATGCTAGGAGAATAGGCTTTTGGCTTTAGAGGGGTTGTTTAAATGACTTTTAAGTACTAAACTTCTATTTTGCATGAAGGGTTAAATGACATACTTTAAGAATTACTTCATTAATAGCAGAATATTTGGAATAATTTTGATATATTGAGCTGAAATTTAGCTTTTAAAGGTTTGTCATGAGAGGATTTAGTAAACAAGTAGTAGTACATACAAGGGAAGTATTCAGTTGACGCTAGTGTAAAGATTAACGGATTTTTAACATTGTTTCAGTAGCAACATTTCCATATATTACTTATTTAGTAAATAAAGCTCCAGTAAAAGGCTTTACTGTATACACAGGGCTTTGCTCTATACGCAGTCCTGTAGTTTGTCAGCACTGCTTTATTAGCTATTAGAAGGCATATGTTAATGGAAGAGCTTTTACTATGGAAACAGATATACTTGCATTTTAATTCTGTGTGCCTCTTGTTAATTGTTTAATTATTGACATCTTGATCCTCATTTTACTCATTTTGAATGTAGAAAGAAGTAAAATCTAAGTTAGGATATTATTAATATTACATAAGTAAACAAATAGAAAGCTGTTCCCAATATGAATGTATTTAAAGGCAATTATTTAGACTCTTAAATGTTTATTATAAGCCAGAAGTTTTTGAAGTCAAACGTAAATATCCCTTACAAGCTGGATAACTATTAAAAATGTAATTATAGGAAAGAAAATAAGCACGTGTATAGAATTGTTCCCAAAGAGTAGTTAATTCAGTGTTGATTAAATTACTGCTAGGTGTCACCTCCTTTATATTTATGTTCATAGGATTCTCTACATTTTTATAATTGGCATAATTCTCATTAATTCATACACCACATACTGTGGTTGAGAAGAGGGTCATAAGATATATTTGGATATAGTAATTATTCTTATGAAATTATAAAATATCATTAAATGATATTAAGGAATCGTTAATAATTTTTGTGGTGTCATAATGGTATCATGGTTATTTTTTTAAAGCCTTTATCTAGGGGAATTATAAAATTTAGGCACGAAGTAAATACCACAGAATGTTAACAATTGGCTTTCTGTGTATCAATATATTGATACCATTTTCCCTGTTTTTCTGTATGTTCTTGAAATGTTTCATAATAAAAATGTTTGAAAATATTCATGTTAGCACATGATTGTTTCCCCAAATTCTCCTGAAATCAGATGGAGACATGTGACAGAGATGTTTTCAAATCTGTTCTACTAGAAAAGAAATTACTGAAGTGGCTATTAAAAGTTTTATTCTGAAAGGTAAAGCAACCATGTGTTGCGTATTTATGTGTTTGAAATAAAATCTGAGTGAAATGGCATTTTTCTACTTTGCTTTTTAGTGGAATATTTCAGATTATTTTTTCCAAAGAGGAGAAACTATTGAAAAAGAATTAAATAAAGAAGAGGCAGCACAGCAAAAGCAGGCAGAAGAGAAAGGAGTTGTTTTAAATCGGCCTTTCCATCCTGCACCACCTTTTGATTGCTTGTGGTTGTGTCTTTATGCAAAATTGGGTGAACTCTGTGTGGACCCCCGTCCTGCTGTGAGGAAGAGTGCAGGACAAACTCTGTTTTCAACAATTGGTGCACATGGAACTTTATTACAGCACTCAACGTGGCACACTGTTATTTGGAAGGTATTGTAGATTAGATTGAGTTACTAGCTTTTGAGACAAATTTCTAAATTTTTCAAATTATCTAGTTCCTATTAATTTTTGAACAAGAATTTCCATGCATTTGTGCTTTTGACAAAACGTAATGTTAGTTTTGTCATACTTTAAGTTGTACCTCACAGAATAAATTACATATTGAAAGCCTATTCTCTCTTTTTCTGTCTTCATCTCTTATTATCTCTGTCTCTGATTTCTGCCTTTGCCTTTCCCTTTTTTCTTCCTGTTTCCCCAAAACCACGTAATTCAAATGTAACCAACTGAGAATTTTATAAATAAAAGAATATCAACAATAGTGAAATATACTTGCAGGATCGCCAAATAGAAGTAACCTCTAATTGGTAAATTCTATATATTTGTTCATTAAATATACAGTTTCATTTTTTTCTTTTTTTTCTTTGTTTTTTAATATTTTATTTTTAAGTAATCTCTACACCCAACGTGGGGCTCAAACTCAAAATCCAGAGACCAAAAGTCACTTGCTGTACTGACTGAGCTAGCCAGGTACCCCTTTATTTTTCTTTTTCATCCCGTTTTTAAAAACTTTCTACGGGGTACCTGGGTGGCTCCGTTGGGCATCCAGATCTTGATTTTGGCTCAGGTCATGATCTCATGGTTGTGAGATCGGGCCCTGCATCGGGGACTCTGTACTCAGCATAGAGTTTGCTTGGGATTCTCTCCCTCCCTCTCCTTCTGCCCCTCCCCCCGCTTATGTGCAGGTGCACTCTCTCTCTCTCAAAACAAATAAATATTTTTAAAAACTTTCTACAAAGCCAACAGTTTATTAGTGAGCATCCCCTCTTTGCTGAAAGCTCTCCTTTTTTGTTCCATCTATTCTATTTTAATAAAAATCTATTTATCATTTCACCACTTTTGTGAATTTCCGACATCAGTAAGTTTGACAATAGGCCGCATAATAGATCTTAATTGTATTTAACAATTTGTCTTCAATTTAATAAAAATATTCCAAAATGTCTTCTTAAAAATTAATAATGCATATCCACTAATAAAAATAATTAAAATTCCTTCTCCGTCCTGTGTGTTCTGTTTCAACTCCATCCACTGGCTCCTCCTCTTCAGATCACAAACATGCTTAAGCCTCCCTTACTATTTTAAAAAACAAACTGATATTTTCTCTGATTCCTATTTTCCTTTTAAACAGCTTGTTAATCTTGCTGCCTAATTGTCAGTGATTTTTTTTCTTTCCTCTCCTCCCCTGCATTCTCCTGACCCTTTAATATGATTTCCAGATTATTCTACTTGACAGTTTCTTAAACCTTAAGGTAACAGAATCACCTAGAGGACTTAGCCACCAGCCCTTGCCTCCCAGAATTTCTGATTTTTCTGGCTTGGGGCTTGAGAATTTGCATGTCTATGAATTTCCTGCGTGATGCTAATGCTGTTGGTTCTGAGACCATATTTTGAGAACCACAGAAATTGTTCATAGGCTACAGGTGGTCTTCTGATTGCCAAGATTTGCACCCTAAATTCAGTTCTTATCTTACTCATTTTTATTTTTTTGTAGCATTTAATGCTGTTGATTATTTTCTCCTTGAAATTTCTCCTCCCTTGGATTCTGTTTCACAGAATGCTTCTGCTTGTCTTTCCAATTTTTAAAAAATTTTTTTCTTCAATTCCCTCCCCTGAATCTACTCTTCAAATGTAAACATTCTTCAAGTCCCAAACACTTGCTGCTTGATTTTTTCTTCCTTCTTCTTTTTAATGTAGTCTCCATGCCCAATGTGGGGCTTGAACTCATGATCCTGAGTTCAAGAGTCATGTGCTCTAGCGACTGAACCAGCCAGGCGTCCCATTGCTTGATTTTTCTCAAGCACCTTCATCTAGTCCTGAGCTTTCAGTTATAACCTCTCCACAGATGTCTTCCATAATTACATTTTTTGCCTGGACTTCTTAGCTTCATTCCCTTCTTGTATATTACCCCATAGATGCTCTATTGATACCCCAACTCAACAAGTCCTAGAAATATTCTATACAATTTAAAAGTTTTTCATATTCCGGAACGCCTTGGTGGCTCAGTGGGTTAAGCATCTACCTTCGGCTCAGGTCACGATCCCAGAGTCCTGGGATCAAGTCCTGCATTGGGCTCCTGGCTTGGCGGGGAGCCTGCTTCTCCCTCTGCCTGCCGCTCCCCCTGCTTCTGTGCTCGCTCGCTCTCTGCCAAATAAATAAAATCTTAAAAATTTTTTTTTCATATTCTATGACTTTAAGGATAATCTCTCTACTGTTAAATTTTTTCTGATATACGGGATTGATCTGTCAGGTATAATTTCTTGTGACAGTTTCTAACTGCTGTGCTGTTACTTAAGCTATGTTATTTTTATGTGCGTTTTTATAAATATTCAGGTTCTCTTTCATCTACTGGACCGAGTTCGGGAGTCTTCTACCACTGCAGACAAAGAAAAGATTGAGTCTGGAGGTGGCAATATTCTCATTCATCATTCAAGGGACACAGCAGAGAAGCAGTGGGCAGAGACCTGGGTTTTAACATTGGCCGGAGTAGCAAGAATCTTTAACACTAGAAGATATTTACTGCAACCTTTAGGTATATATACATTTCCCCCCCAAGTTACATAAGTAATTCATGTTAAAGGAAATTTGGAAAATACAAAAGATCTTTAAAAACTTTATGTACAGTGCTACTTTCCAAGAATAATCAGTCTTAACTGCCAGTCTTTGTTGATGTGTGGTGTGTGCATGAGCATACACATTTTCGTTCATTTCATTGAGAAAATACGTAATGTACCGCCTATGGGCTAGCCTCTAGGGGATACAGTGGTGAGTAAAACACACAGCATCCTTGTTATCATGGGCCTGAGGGAATAACTATAATTACATAAATACAAAATTACTACAGTGATAAATGGTACAAAGGAGTGGTGCTTTGTAAGCTTATAATACGTAATTGACCCGGCCTATGAGGTCCAGGTAGGCTTCTCTAAGAAAGCAGTATTTTTGCTGAGATCTGAAGGGTGAGTAGTAGTTCGTCAGGCAACGGTAAGCAAAATGTGAGGAGGTTTACAGGCAGAAAGAAGTGTACATGTCAATAGTACTGAGATTAAGAAACCCAGTGTAGATTGTACCTTCAGTTCTGATGGTAGTGATGGTGGTGGTAGAGAAAAATGAACCGAACAGAAATACTTTTTTACATAATTATGAGAATGTCATACATATTCTTGCATTTTTACAAGTTACTATTTTACATTTGGCTTTTTTGTCCCTGTTTATGTTAAAGTGTAAGCATATTTATCCTTTCCATCAGCATTTTTGTGTAGTGTTCATGCATTTTTCCTTTTTTTCCCCAAAAATAATCTGTAGTGTCTGATCAATTTTGCACTCTTAGAGCTTAATATATGATATATATGTAAAGATCCTAGTTTTTAATTTTCACTTAAAATTTACATAAAATGAAATGTACCAGTCTTAACTGTACATTTGCTGAGTTTGACAAAATAAGCATCATTTTTAATACTTCCATGATAGTTACCTTATTTGAAAAGCTAAAACCTAATAAAGATCTAGTTTTTTAAAAATGAAGACACAAGGCGGTTTGTGTAGCTTTGATAATTTTTTTATAATTTGAAGATTAGAAAATGCTTATTATCTTAGAATAATGTTCATATTTTTAACATGACCATGTACAGTATATAATTATACCTGGTCTTTTAGAAAGAGGACTTTTTTCTAGACATAGAGTTACATTAATAGAGAAATTGCAGGGTTTTTCCTCCTATGGTATGAAATATTCTGAGATTAAGTCAGCATTCTGGTTGGTAAATGTATGTTTCATCTGACTTTTGAACTAGGATGGCAACAGACAGAAGTGTTTTGTTTAGCTGTTTTGATAGTTTTTAAATGTAATATGTCAAAACTCTTTGAACAGTTTACTAAAATAAAAAATCTGTGTTTTCAATTGTATGTAAATTATACCTCACTTTTTAATAAAAGAAAGAGTGGAGAGGAAGAGGCATGTAACTGGCCAGGTATTATTTTTTTTGTCCTATATAGGCAGAGTAGTACTTATTGTTTCATACCAGGACTACTTCCAGTTTTCCTACTAACTGAATGCTTCCTTAGGCATATGGGTTTATCTCTTTTTAAAAATTTAGTCATTTAGAGCCTTTGGGAAGTGACTTTAAACCTTATTATGTAAGTATTTTATAGCCTATGTATGTCATCCTGCTTTGGAAAATATCAATTCTTCTGATTTTGGTGTCATTTAAATGCAAGTATGTGGGGTGCCTGGGTGGCTCAGTCAGTTAAGCATCTGCCTTCAGTTCAGGTCATGATCCTGGGGTCCTGGGATTGAGCCCCTCGTTGGGCACCCTGCTCAGTGGGGAGTCTGCTTCTCCCTCTCCCTCTAACCCTCCTCCCTGCTCATGCTCTTGCTTGCTCTCCCTCTCTCTCTCTTAAATGAATAAATTAAAAAACCTTAGAAGAAAAAAGTAAGTGCAAGTATGTGGGTAATAATCCATGGCATTAAAGCCATTAGGCTAGATTGCTGGAGGAACAAGGTCATTTTAGCTGGGCTTCATAGAAACAAACTACATGTTGCTATAAAGAGCTTCAGTATAAATGTGCTTAATTGGTCATAGGAGTAGAACAAGAGATTGGATTGACCAGTGGAAACTAACAACTACCATTCAGCCCGTGCTCTGCTGATGGTGGATCAGCAGACTCAGTTTCATATGAGAGGAAGAAATTTAGACTCATTCTAAAAAGGCAGTCTGTTCTTTATGGTACGTTTTCTCCTGGTGACTCCTTGTAATTGGGAAAAAAATGTTTAAGAAAATTCTGCAACCACAACAAAAAAAATTCTGCCACTGTAAGTTATGTAAATATGAAAACCAAAGTGTAAAGTTAAGATTTTATGAGCATAGCATAGTTTACTTTAAACATTTAGACCTATAAAAAGCACGTATTATTCAGTTATAATTTGTTAACTTTTCCAATACTTTTAAGAATGAGAACATCTTATTTTTAATCATTAATAAAGATGGATGGATAGATCAAAGTTGTAAAAAGCTTTTGTTTTTACCCTCTTAAGTTTTTATTCCGTTCTCCTTAGGCAGAAATACCAGGAAATAGTGTAAACATGTGTACATACATTTATAGAGTTCTGATTTTAAGACCAAAACATTGATATATTCATTATCCTCTTCTTGGTGCCCTTTATTCCTGTATTTGAAAAAAATTTTTTACTGGAGTTTTGGGTTTCATTGATTTTAACTCACATTGTTTGTACCTTAACACCTAAGCATATTTTCCTAGTTATATAGGAATTTAAGTAGTAAAATAAAGCAAACATTCCAAAGTGTGCAGTAGTAAGAGAAATCTTGACTACTTTGATAGATTTTGTTTTTCTCTTCCTAATATAGGAGATTTTTCAAGAGCATGGGATGTTCTTCTTGACCATATACAGTCAGCAGCACTCAGCAAAAACAACGAAGTATCTCTGGCTGCACTGAAAAGCTTCCAGGAAATTTTACAGATTGTGTCCCCCATCAGAGACTCAGATAAGCCCGAGACACCACCTGTAGTTAATGTACCTGTGCCTGTCCTTATAGGGTCCATATCAGGCCCTGGCCTGAGCAGGCCATTTGTAAGAACAGATTCCGTTGGAGAGAGACTTGGAAGATATAGTAGCTCTGAGCCACCCACAGTTACCGATGAACTTGAAGATTTGAATCTCTGGTGGGCTGCATGGAATACCTGGTATAGAATCGGATCGGAAAGCACTAAGCCTCCTGTTACTTTTGACAAACTGACTTTCATTCCCAGCCAGCCTTTCCTTACAGCTTTAATTCAGATATTTCCAGCTCTCTACCAACACATAAAAACTGGTTTCAACATGGATGACTTGCAAAAGCTGGGAGTCATATTGCATAGTGCTGTGTCAGTCCCAATAAGTTCAGATGCATCCCCTTTCATTCTTCCATCTTATACTGAAGCAGTTTTGACAAGTTTACAGGAAGCTGTGCTTACAGCTTTAGACGTTCTCCAAAAGGTAATAGAATTTTAGTGGCTCTCTAAGCAATAATGCACGTGGTTCGCTGGAAGTTTTTTAGTTTGCTGTGTATTTTTTGAGATAAATTCGGGATCATCAGGATTGTTGAATATGTATACTTTGTGTAAACTCAGTATTGTAAACATTTATTTAAAAAACATACAGTTTTCTGATGTATTTGAAAAGGTGATTCAGGTTTGTTTTGAGAGTCTTTCAGAAACTGTCTGTATCCTCTTGTTTCCTTTCACCAGCATTTTTGGTTTGCTCATGCAGCTCTTTACAAGAGATATACTTTTCTGAATGACAACTTTAGTAAAGTACTTTTATAATTAGAAAATTAATAAGCTATGGGATCATATATATACATATATATTCATTGTACTTAAATTTAGCTCTGGAATTGTTAGAAGCCTAAATTTTAAAAAAAGAAGTAAGAATAAATTTATAAAGTATTTTCCTCACAGAAATTTTAAAAAGAGATATATCTTTTTTTAAATTTTATTTTATTACGTTATGTTAATCACCATACATTACATCATTAGTTTTTGATGTAGTGTTCCATGATTCACTGTTTGCATATAACACCCAGTGCTCCATTCAATACGTGCCCTCTTTAATACCCATCACCAGGCTAACCCATCCCCCCACCCCCCTCCCCTCTAGAACCCTCAGTTTGTTTCTCAGAGTCCTTAGTCTCTCATGGTTCGTCTCCCCCTCCCGATTCCCCCCCCCGCTTCGTTTTTCCCTTCCTACTATCTTCTTTTTTTTTTTAACATATAATGTATTATTTGTTTCAGGGGTACAGGTCTGTGATTCATCAGTCTTACACAATTCACAGCGCTCACCATAGCACATACCCTCCCCAGTGTCTATCACCCAGCCACCCCATCCCTCCCACCCCCCACCACTCCAGCAACCCTGTTTGTTTCCTGAGATTAAGAATTCCTCATATCAGTGAGGTCATATGATACATGTCTTTCTCTGATTGACTTATTTCACTTAGCATAATACCCTCTAGTTCCATCCACGTGGTGGCAAATGGCAGGATTTCATATTTTTTGATGGTTGCGTAATATTCCATTGTGTGTGTGTGTGTGTGTGTACACACACACACACATCTTTATCCATTCATCTGTTGATGGACATCTTGGCTCTTTCCATAGTTTGGCTATTGTGGACATTGCTGCTATAAACATCGGGGTGCACGTACCCCTTAGGAGCACTACATTTGTATTTTTGGGGTAAATACCCAGTAGTGCAGTTGCTGGGTCGTAGGGTAGCTCTATTTTCAACTTTTTAAGGAACCTCCATACTGTTTTCCAGAGTGCCTGCACCAGCTTGCATTCCCACCAACAGTGTAGGAGGGTTCCCCTTTCTCTGAATCCTCACCAACATCTGTCGTTTCCTGACTTGTTAATTTTAGCCATTCTGACTGGTGTGAGGTGGTATCTCATTGAGGTTTTGATTTGGATTTCCCTGATGCCAAGCGATGTTGAGCACTTTTTCATGTGTCTGTTGGCCATTTGGATGTCTTCTTTGGAAAAATGTCTGTCCATGTCTTCTGCCCATTTCTTGATTGGATTATTTGTTCTTTGGGTGTTGAGTTTGATAAGTAAAAAGAGATATATCTTACCTAGTGTGTTTTGTTACTGTGAAAAAGTTATTAAGGAGGGCATGCGATGTAATGAGCACTGGTTATTATATAAGATTGATAAATCACTGACCTCTACCTCTGAAACCAATAATACATTATATGTTAATTAATTGAATTTAAATAAAAAATTAAAAACCAAACAGCAAAAATAATAAATTAAAAAAATTAAAAATAAACAGACCTAAAAATCATTGAGTAAATCCCAGTTAGCAGGCAAGACCAAATCAAAATCAAAGAATTCTTTAAACTATCGAGATAATTGTTAGCACAGTTCACAACAACCATAATGCTAAGCAGAAAAATGCCAACCGAGGAGCCAGCAATTACAACAAAGTTTCTATGACATTCTAACAAAATTAGAATGGAACTAGATTCTGATTACACATGTGTTAATCACATTTGTGTACTGCAAATCATGTTTTCTAATTAACTGATTGCATTATATCCAGCTGGAGTGATGAAAACTTTCACAGTAAAAGTAGTGGTTTCTGTTACGCCATAATAACTCTTCATTGGAAGTCCAGCTGAGTAGTAATTCCTTGATCTCTTTAACCCTAGATACATTGTGTAGAGAAACAAATTGTGTAGAAACTTAAAATTTAAGAGAATCTGACATTTAAGAAACTTTATTGTAGGGATATCAGCTTTCAACAATTGAAATCAAAATAGCTATTTTTATTTTCAGTGGAGAAAAGAAGTAGCCTGTCACTACCTATTTTTTACCCCTTGATTGACCATGCACATAGGTTGCTTATGGAGTGGCCTGGAGGAAATTGAAAAGTTATTCTGTCAGAAAAGCAAAGCAAAGCACAGGCCTTATGGGATGTCCATAATCTAGAACTCTCATTCAGATGTTCGATTCATGTTTTTATAAACCCAAACCTCCAAAATTTTTTTCAAGAAAAAAAAACACATAATGTTATTTTTAAAAACTCTGCTTTAACAATGACAGACAAACAGAATCATTTATTCCAACTACTAGGAATTTGTTCTGAGCTTTTACTGGCTTTGAAAACAATATATACATACCTTCAATCTGAAACCTAGGAAGCTTTATTGCTGTTCATTTATATCAGTTGGTATCATTTTGCGTTACTAATTTTCACTCTAGCTGTTCTTTATTACTTATGTGATTATCTAAATGATATTTCATAGTACTTAAGTATGAGTCAAGCATATGGTGTCTTTAATATTTCCTAATAGAAAAAATTAAACACAGTAAAAGTGTGTATTTTCTCCCACAGGTGTCAGAAAAGTTTTTTACAGCACAATTTACTTACTTTGGGACTTTATCCTTAAATTAATAAGCTATCCAATGAAACATTTTATTGATTAAAGATCATTTCCTACATAAAACCTCATTTTTTATTTCATGTTTACAATTATATAGGTTAGGGCTTCAGGGTCACAGTCTTCTCTTGGTTCTTAAATCACTCATTCCCACCAAATTGACCTAGTTATATATGCTAATTGATTTTTTTTGGCCAAGATATTTTGGCATGTGTTGGACCTGAGAATTTGATTATCTGTTTTCCCTAAGTTCTGAGATCAGGAGACTGCATCTGTCTTATTTATTACTAAACTTCCTAAAGTCAGATGGCTGGATATTGTATCTGCCTCCATCATCAAGGCGGCTAGAGTAGTACTCCAGGAAACATCATCACATTGTGTGTGGATGGTGCCCTTGGAGTTGTACAATGACTGCTAGTCAATGGGGCAAGTTTTGGAATCTCTTTATATATCAGCTTCTTAATCTATTAATCTATAAAATAAAAATAATAGATCTTCACCTATTTTCTTATTAAATGGGGTTTGTAAGGCATTTACTGCCTGGCACAGTTAAAGTAAATGTTAGCTGTTACTGTCTTCATCATCAAGTTCCCTGTCAAACGTCTTAGTATATGAGGGGAGAGGGCAAAAAAAGTCTTAGTAGATATAGGTACTGAAGGAATTATTGTTGAAGGACTTAAGAGAAACCTTGAACCATGTCAGAGGTTGGATGTCCATTTTCTGTTCTTGTTTTCACATGTAGTTTTCAAACTGGAATAATAGGAAATGTCTAGATAGCTGACTGATTCTTAACTTTTGGAGTAAAATCTGTTATCAGGTTCATACTATAGTTTTTTTCTGATACACAAACTTAAGAATATTGAAGAAAAACCAATAATAACTTTTTCTTAGATGGAGTTTGTTTAAAAAAAATGTCAGTTCCACATTATGCATTTTAAGATCTCAGAATTACTTATTAAGTCAACTATAATGCTACAGTATATTTTCTTTTTATAAAGGACCACTGAAAATCAAAGTGTGTAGTCACAGTCATTATTTGGTGCTAAGATATTTCCAGAGAAATGGTAATACTTAGTTTTCTAAGGTAACCACACAGGCTTTTTCTCTTTTTTAGTCATTGAAAAATTAAGAATCCACTTGGTATAATTATTTCTTTTCCACAGTAATTACTGCTTGTTTACTTCTAAGAGTTACGACTCAGCAAGAGATTAGTAAAGAAGAAAGTGAAATTTACAGAATCAGTCAGTAGAGTGAATTTTTTTAGGCATTCAAGTTCTCCATTTACTGTTACTGAGAAAAATAACCAAATATTGAGAGACAGTATTAGATATTTTATTCTACTTTTTTACATTGTAATTATAAGATGATCTAACTTAGAAATGGCAGCACTTTGCTTATCTATATTTCAAGACTTTTATTTAAAACTTAAGTCATAACCATAAATGGTTACATCTTCCTTCAGGGAAAATAAAATTAATATATTATCTGACAGGTTTAAAAAGCCATGGATTGCAGAAAACATAAATGTGTGCATCTTTTTAAAGAATATTCCTTAAAATTTTGAAATGCTTTGAATTTTGATTTAGTACTTTGAGGGTACCTCAAGCGCAGAATGACCATGCTTTTTGTTTTGTAAAGCACAAATTTATTTTATACATTATGTAAATAATATCATTAAATATTTTTCCCACAGAGAAAAAGAAACACTAAAATATGTGAAAGGACAAGAGGAGAAAACACATTTGTGGCTAGAAAAAATGAAAATATAAGATTTATTTTAAGTACTTTCAACATACCTGAAGGAATTAAAATCTGCAGTGTCAGGATATGCACTTTACTCTTTATCAAATTGTTTATAGCAATAGGTTTAGTTTCTATTAATTTTTTAAAATTTTCTTGTTTTAAATCAAGTCTATATATTCAGATACATTAGACATTAAATATACACTGCCCTGTCAAAAAATTAACATATACATTTCTTTTAGAAACAGATTTTCATCCATGGCTTATTTTCCCCAACTATAATACACATGATTATTTGTGAAAGTCAGAAGACTAAGCATAGTGCAGAAATCAGCTGTCATTTCAATGAACTGATACTATCATTTAAATAGAAGTCACTATCAGTCAATATAATCTTGGTCAGTGAAGCGTTCTTGATGGTCTAATGGCTGTAATCCTGAACCAATGATCCAATCATGGAACCTCAGGACTGCCTGGGGCTCCACTCCAAGTGCTTGCCCTTTTTCCAGTCTGTTAAGTCATAAATCACACTTTCTATTAAAAAACATTTTGTAGCTCATTAACACATTTGGCTTATACTTTATTCAATAATAGTTTAAAATAGCTTGTAATAGCTATGTCCTTCAGGACTTATAAAAGATTGTATAATACTTACATAAAATAGGACAGTTTTTAAGATTCTTTGGTTAAATGCATATACAGTGAAGAACTTAACTGGAATTCAGGTTATGCATTCTGCTGTTCATATTTTGCTTTTATAGGCCATCTGCGTGGGGCCAGAAAACATGCAGATAATGTATCCAGCTATATTTGACCAGTTACTGGCATTTGTGGAATTTTCCTGTAAACCTCCACAGTATGGACAGCTAGAAACCAAGCACATTGCAAATGCAAAATATAATCAGGTAATTTCATTTAAATTGTATTTTCCCTGGAAGATTTCATGGCTTATAAACAGTTCCACATAAGATGGAAATTTTTCATTCACAAATAAACTTTCATATGTCTGTTAACAGTTTAAACTCAAAACACTATTTGGAAAATCTTTTCTGTATTCCTTTTTTTCTTGTTTATGACTTTCCTTTCCCAAGTAGTTCTCCAGAAAGTTTGGCCTTTCATGTTACGTTTTTCTTCAAAGTTCCTTTCTTCACTGCCCCATCCCATTACAAGATGGCTTCTAAATCCCTAAGCCTAATCTTGTCTAAAATAAATGCCTGCCATGCAAAATGAAGACACCTGTGTGTACTAAATAAGTTGTCTATTGCTGGTGTGAAATTTAGTTGGATTTTACCTAAAAGATTTTTATAGCCATCATTGGCAAATTTTGGCTTAGGGGAAAAGTAAATTTCTGAATGCATGCACAGGCTGATTTTGTTCACTCAACATTAAAATAAAATTTTACATGGTCCGAAAAGTAGTTTTAATGTGTATTAACTTTTCTCATTCTATTTGTCTTGCAACACAATGGAATCACAATAGATCCAACTATTTGCACCGGTGAGTTAAATTTCCTAAAATTGTCCTAACCTGTTGGCAACAAGTAAAGTACATCTTTCCCATTTCTTGGTAGAATGCTCTCTGTGCTTTTTCTGATAGTTTTAATTTTTGCCTGGCTGAAAATTGTTCTTTCATGAAGTACGTATCTGTTTGAAAACTTTGCATGTAATATAATCTGACCTAAAACCAAGGACTGAACTTTAAGACAAAGAAGGTTTCCCTTTGAAAACAATATAATTTAATTTAATCTCATGTATTTTTAACTCCATGTGAAAATATTACTTTTTAGGCGGAATGGGTAGCCTTGAATTATGTACCGTTTGCTGAAAGGTCTTTAGAAGTAGTTGTGGATTTATACCAAAAAACAGCCTGTCACAAAGCAGTCGTGAATGAGAAGGTACTCCAGAATATTATTAAGGTATCTTTTTCTTTTTAATTTCTATTCTTTGATGATGACACTATTACTGAAATTACTTTTTAGGTAATAATATATTATCATATATTGAGATAAATGGAAAATATTTATATTATTATTTATAGGGACTTTTCTCCAACATTCATGGATAGTATTTAGGAAGCCAGTCCCAGTATGAAAAGTTTTTTTTTTTTTTTTAACGAAAAATATTTTAAAGTAAGTATGCAGTAGGTTTTTTACAATTCTTAAGTTATGCCACAAATCAATGAAGGATCCTGTTTCTTAGGACAGTAACTTCTCATACTTCAAGGTTGATGAGCATTCAGGGAGAAATGCACAGCACATCAGTTTAACTGATATGTATTTTTTTTTTTAAGTCAGTTCCTTAGTGTATGGACAACCATTTTTAAAACTCATCTCTTGTTGATTCTGTCTGATTCCTCCGAAGTGTATTTCTTGTTTTTTCCTGTGTTTTGAAGGGCAAACCTGAACCTTGCCTTCTATTTACTGAACAAATATAGGCCAATATGAACCATCTTTCCTCAAGGAAGATGGCCATTCTCGTTCCAAAGCTCATCCTGCTCTTTTGTTTCCCTCCTTTTCTCTTTCCCTCTTTCTTTGTTGGTGATTCTTTCATTTTCCTTTTAGCCTTGTAAACAGTATCTTGGAAAGATGATAAGGCCCTTTATTTAAGAACTTTCTCTCACTTTGCTTCCTACTCAAATGGCCATCCTCTTTCAGCTTTCCTTTTTTTCCAAATTCCTTTACTTTAAACAGCTTGTATCCTTCACATAGCTGCAGCTCACTCTCAACCCACTGCATGCTGGCTTACTTTCATATTGTGCTTCAGAAATGACTTAAAGTTTAGAAGATCAAATCTTTAAATCCTGTGTCCTTTTCTAATTATCTTCCTATTATATGATATTGCCCTTGCCTTCTTTAAACTCTTTCTTCCCTTGACTTTTGTACTCTTTCTACCCCTCCCATGCACCCCATCACAACTATTCTCTCTCTCATTTATTGAGAATAGTTTTTAAGCACCTCTGTTGCCATGTACTAATTAAATAGTAGGGATTAAAAATGAATAAAATAATTCTTACATTTAATAATTCAATAAAAGGAATATAGAAAGGCAAACAAATAATAATATAGTATGTTAAGTCCTAGGTGAAGACCACAGAGTGGATTCAGATAAACCTGCCTTAGAATAGTGCATTGCTCTTTACTTGCTGCTGTATGATTTTTGGGTAAATGAACCTGTCAGAGTATTTCTCATCTGTAAAAGAAGGTTAATACCAATACCACTTATATGTCTGAACTATTAAGAGACTCATTTGAGATACAGCATTTAATGATACTTGCCACATGTCAGTGCTGAATAAAAAGTTAGTACCTCCTCCCATCCCCCATAGACAGGAAGTAACCAACCTGCCTAGAGGATTTTGGCAAGGGTTAATAGAAGTGACACTTGAAGGAGTAATAGGTTTGCTAGGTAGAAAGGGAGAGGCATTAAGCAATGTAAAAGATGTGGTATTTTTTCAAGAAATATTGAGAAATTCCATTTAGGGAGGTGTCAGGGCTAGGAATAAGTCTGAAAAAGTAGCTAGGGTTCTTATGAAACCATCATAAGGAATCAGACTTCATTGAGGTTGAACACTAAGGAGTGACATGAATCAGTTTGTCTTTTTAAAAGAATTAAACAATCTCTTTTCTATATCCCCCCTTTCTTGATGCTGCTTACCATATTGTATTGTGGTTTAGTGGACAAGGCTCTTTTTTCTCAAAAATTGTGAGCTTTGTAGCAGCAAGAACAGAATTTCCCAGTTCCCACATACATTTACTCAGCATATACTATACGCTAGTCTCTGTATTAGTTGCTGAAATATTTTTAAACAAAAAATGTATAAATCACATAGATCTATTGTGCTTAGCATTCCCTTGATTTCAGTAAAATATTAATTGTAGTGGTAAACTATGTTTTTTGGTTATCTAACCTTGAGTTATAAAATGTTAATTTAGACTTGCCCTTGTATAATTTAGTATTATTTTCTTTGCAAATGACATACATTCAGGCTCTGACTAGCTTTAATAATGAAGAAGACTTATTGCCGTGCTTAGTTTGAAAATTCAGAGATAGAGGGAGGGTTTTAGGTTTGGTTTATTCAGTGGTTCAGCAGTATCAACAAAAATAAAATTTTTTCTCTCTCTCTTCTGCTTTCCAAGGATTGACTGCATCCCAACTATGTTTCTCCTCATAGTTATAGACTAATAAAGGGCTTGATGTCCATAGGAGGTGTGTGTATGTGCATGTACTTCTTATCACACTATTCTTCTTGGTTCCTAAAATTAACCTTAAGTGGACCAGCTTTAATCCTATGGCCAGTCTTGAACCAGTAATTATGGCCAGAAAAATGGAGTGTATTAATTGACTTAATAAGCTAATCATCTCCTTACCCTAATTCCCAACTGAAAGTGGAGTCAGTTTCCCCCAAAGCACATGGGGAGAGGAAAAGGATAGATTTGGCTAGGCTGATTATCTCTTAGTGGAGGCTCAGTTCATGCTAACATGTAATGGTTCACTATGTGAGTAGTCAGTAATAATTGTGTGGAGGATGATGAAATTAAGTTTTATATTCCCTCCGTAACCTTGAAATATGAAAATGTATCTCTTCTACCCTTTATCTTTTTCTAACTGGAATTTTTATATAAAAGCAGGATTTTCACTGTCATGCAAACAATCTATTGATAGTGCTCTGAGACAACTCACTGTGGTAGTTTGGTCAGTCTGGTCTTCTAGTTGCTGGATAGAAGTGTGACTGTAGGAGTTTATTCTGAATCACGAAATTAGTTCTTTAATGGTTTATAGCAACCTACCGCAAAAGTTGACCAGTTAAAAATAAGTCTCAACATCGTAGTCACTATACATAGCTCAGATGCTTTACTCCTGTATCCACAAGGGTTAAAGAATAAGCTATCTTTTTTATCATCAGTTTTACTGAAATAACTTGGAAATGGAAAAAAAATACATTAAAATGTTGGAGTAGAATATAAAATTCAAAGAATTTTAGAGATAAAATATAAGACTTCAAAGTATTGATTCTTTAGGTTATGTTTACCTAACCAATCATGAAAACAAGGTATTGATCTCTGTTAGAAGGGAGAACCCCAAATTATTTTCTGCTAGGAAAACTATGGCAAAATGTTCTAATTCCATAACAGCAATTTGAGAGAAGCTGCAAAATTGTAAGTTTACTACTCCTATCTTAAGTTTTCAGGTAACATCCCTATGTTTTATGATGAGAAACTGAAGTTCAGAAAGTTGTTACTTGTTCAAGGTCATTGTTTGTAAAATGGAGACAGAGTATCTTTCTAGGCAGTAGATTTGAGGACTGTGTCTGAAAATTGATCTTTCTAGAAAATAACATCCTTTTTAAAGTGAAAATACCTATGCTATTATTTTTTTCTGCTTTAGTTTTTTTAAGTAATTAAAGTTGTATGTATATATTTTAATTAATACATATCTTAAACTGTCTTTATTTTCACAGACACTTAGGGTTCCTCTCAGTTTGAAATATTCCTGCCCTTCTGAAAGCACATGGAAATTAGCAGTATCTTCTCTCCTCAAAGTTCTTTCTATTGGGCTACCTGTTGCCCGGCAGCATGCTTCTTCTGGAAAATTTGACAGTATGTGGCCAGAACTAGCCAACACTTTTGAAGACTTTCTCTTTACTAAAAGGTCAGCTCATTCAATTTTACAGTTGTAAGATAATCTCTCAAAAATATATAATGCCGGGGAGGGTATGTGCTCTGGTAAGCGCTGTGAATTGTGCAAGACTGTTGAATCTCAGATCTATACCTCTGAAACAAATAATGCAATATATGTTAAGAAAAAAAAAAAAAAGAAGAAGAAGGTAGCGGGAGAGGAAGAATGAAGTGGGGGAAATCGGAGGGGTAGACGAACCATGAGAGACGATGGACTCTGAAAAACAAACTGAGGGTTCTAGATGGGAGGGGGCGTGGGAGGATGGGTTAGCCTGGTGGTGGGTATTGAGGAGGGCACATTCTGCATGGAGCACTGGGTGTTATGCACAAACAATGAATCATGGAACACTTCATCTAAAACTAATGATGTAATGTATGGGGATTAACATAATAAAAAAATATATATATAATGCCTGCCATTGATCTAAAAACAGTATTTCTCATTATTCATTAACAAAGTAATTATTAAGATTGCTCCATCGTATACAAAGCACAACTGATTGATTAAACATTTATCCACTAGTTACATTACCTGTGAGCAAATGGAGATTTTTGCTTTTCACAGTGTTTTTGGTTTTAAGACTGTATGGATGTATCTGTAAGACTATATGGATGCATCATAATTAAGGTTGTTGTTTTTTTTTAAGATTTTATTTATTTATTTGAGAGAGAGATTGAGATAGAGAGAGAGAGAGCACATGAGAGAGGGGAGGGTCAGAGGGAGAAGCAGACTCCCCGCTGAGCAGGGAGCCCGATGCGGGACTCGATCCTGGGGCTCCAGGATCATGACCTGAGCCGAAGGCAGTCGCTTAACAAACTGAGCCACCCAGGCGCCTCATAATTAAGGTTTTAACTCAATGAAGCTAAGAAGATCTGTTTTTTAAATCTGCTGCCCATTTGACATTGCAAGAAGAAAATAATTTCTGAAAATCAGTATTTTACTGGAATAAATAAGATTAGTGGTGATAATGATTAGCTCTTTAAGATGTTAGGTTTGGCAAAGAAGAGTGGAATTTTCACTATGTGATATCCACCTGAGGGCTTATGTTTATGGATCTTCTTTTGACCCCTCACTGAGTGAGAGTAGGATAATTGGAACACACACTACATTTTTTGAAGGAGGAATCTTCTGTGGGTTAACTTAAATTTTGCTGGTGAAAGCATATCTGGTATTTCAAAATTGAAAGTAATGACATCCTAATTTCTGTTTCCACAAATGGTCAGATTTTGTTTTAGTTCCTTTTGTATTTCTCATCTCTAGAAATCTTACAGATACCAATGCAAGTGTACTCTTTGTATTTGCAGAAAAATTATAGGGACTCACAGAGCATATTCAAACAAATTATGTTTTTATATTTAACCCTGAAAATATGAGTTCCTCTGTGGACTCCGTTGCCTGAAATCACTATGATAATTTGTATGAATCAAATAGGTTTAGAAATTTACACTTTTCTCTTTCTTTCCCAGTTATCTGTATATGCATGTTGCTTTATTAATACAAGCTTTTAGATTAGGTTTTTTGCCAATGAGTAAAACTTCTTTAAGAATTTCTTTTCCTGGGGCACCTGGGTGGCTCAGTCAGTTAAAGCGTCTGCTTTTGGCTTAGGTCATGATCCTGGAGTCCCAGTATCGAGCCCCTCATCGGGCTCCCTGCTCAGCGGGGAGTCTCCTTCTCCCTCTGCCCTTTACCTGCTTGTGTGCTCTGTCTCTCTCTCGCTCTCAAATAAATAAATAAAATCTTAAAAAAAAAGAATTTCTTTTACTGTGGCTGAGTCTTTCCACCATCTTACTTATTCTCAAGTTTCTTGTTGAATATTCTTATTTTATTAAATTCAGTTTAATGAAATAATTTTTCTGTGTTTGCAGGAGGTAGAAAATGAAATCAAAGTCTTAATAATAGATACTGTACATCTTATGTCATTTTGTATTAATGCAGCTGTACTATAATCTCATTGCAGTCTTTTGGCCGACTATGGCCCCATTTACATTAAAGGTTTGAGTGTATTTGGTATGTTGAAAAATCATATTGCTTAAGAAGCAGCTATTATAGTGCACTGACTCAGGAGCTGGGCCACCTGGATTCAAATCCCAACAGTTACTTTGTAACTGAGGTATTTTCATCTGTTAAGTAGGAATGATAATGCTACCTAACTCATAGGGTTATTATGAGGATTAAGTCACTTAAAGTAAGTGACTGTTGGAGTATTATGTCACTTATTTTTATTTTTTGAGAGAGAGTAGGTTTGGAAGGGCAGAGGGAGAGAGAGAGAATCTTAAGCAGGCTCCACGCCCAGTGTGAAGCCCAACGAGGGGCTCTATCTCACAACCCTGAGATCATGACCTGAGCCGAAATCAAGAATTGGACGCTTAACTGACTTGGCTACCCAGGCACCCAAGGATTAAGTCACTTAAAATAAGTGACTGCTTAGAGTAGTACTTGGCACATGAGTGCTTTTAAAATGCTTGCTACTTGGGCGCCTGGGTGGCTCAGTTGCTGGGGCGACTGCCTTCGGCTCAGGTCATGATCCTGGAGTCCCTGGATCGAGTCCCGCATCGGGCTCCCTGCTCGGCAGGGAGTCTGCTTCTCCCTCTGACCCTCCCCGCTCTCATGTGCTCTCTCTCTCTCGTTCTCTCTGTCTCAAATAAATTAAAAAAAAAAAAATGCTTGCTACCACTTTTATTATCCTCATTATTGTTACTTCTTTTCCTTAAGAGAAAGTGATATTGTCCATATCCTTTCCCATGAAACAGCCATATTTTAAACCAGAATTTTAAAGACCCAACCTCTAAATAACTGGGAGTAGAAATTTACTTCTAAATTTGGGATTGCTTATAATGGGTAGAAAATAATAAAGGTACTAAATTCTGCTGTCAGTAACACAGAATTAGCATTCTAAGTTGTGATTATTCTAGTTACAGATTTAAGCCTTCTGCTATCCTATATTGAGGGTCAGGAGACCCATGACCTACTTTGGACTCTGCCACCTCCTTTCTGTTGACCTTGAACTGGTTGTTTCCCTTCAGTAGGCATCGTTTTCTCTTAATTATAAGATGAAATGAATTGATTAGTTGTGAAGGTCTACTAGTTTATACATCTTGACTTAAATTTTTCATCAATGTGAAAACAGCTAAGATGGATAAAGCCAGTCCAAAAATATTTTAAGCCTCAAATTGAAAGCTTTCGTTAGTTAGTTGAAGTTAAAAATGCAGTGCTCATGAAGAGAACTTAAAAACGATGCATATTTTTAGTTTCATGAGAAGGCTTTGTTTTTTGTTTTCCAAATACTTGATTATTTTGGAAATCACAAATTTTTATTTTATGTCACATATATACTTGTTCTATAACTGAAGTCCATCACTAGTATTTGAACAGTAAGGTGGTGTTTCAGAATGTCGCTTGGAGTAACAAGACTTAGGTTTTTAAATATTTGGGTATATTTTATGTTGGAACATTTATAAATCCTTTAACTTAATATATACTCTAAGACTTTGTGAATAACCATGACTTTCTCTGATATTTCTTAGCTTTTTTTTTGGTCTGTAAGCTGTTTTGGCAAGGCAGTATAATAACAAAGTAATACAAATAAAACCAAAATTAGCTAGAAGAAAACAAAGGCTTTGGACATTATTGAGGACTATGATAAGTAAATACTTTAAATGAGAAAAAGAAAAAACATGATTAAAGATGAAAAACATAAGCACTGTGATCTGGTAGACACTTGAGGTTTATTAGGAATTCATTCAATCATCCTTAGAGTATTGAAACATGGTTTTTATCCTGTAGAATACACTTGGGCTAGTGTGAGAATTCATACAGTTAATGGTCAGTGGACTTTAAGTTTAAAATCACTAAGTAGTACCTAAAAGAAATCAGGTGAAACATATTCACACAAAAACTTATTCAGTAATGTTCATAGCAGTATTTTTCATAATAGCTAAAAATGAAAACAAGCCAAATGTTTATCAGCTGTTGAGTGGATAAATTAAATGTGGTATATCCATAGAATGGAATATTCAGCCATAAAAAGGGATAAAATACTGATGCATGCATGCAACAATATAGATGAATCTTGAAGATGTTATGCTAAGTGAAAGAAACCAGACACGAAAGGCCATATATCGTATGATCTCATTTATATAGTATATCCAGAATAGGCAAATGCATAGAGACAGAAAGTAGATTAATGGCCACAGGTGGGAGGAGGAGACAATGAGGAGTGACTGCAAAAAGTACAGAATGTCATTCAGGAGTGATGAAAATATTCTAGAATTAGAAGTGGCACAACTTTGTGAATATACTAAAAAGCACTGAATTATACACTTTAAAAAGGTGAATTTTATGGTATATGAAATTGTATCTCAGTACATTTTTTTAATGTACCATGCAGAGAGAACTGACAAAAAATACAAATAACACTTTATCAGTTTGAAGGCTCTTTTATTTCAAATAAAGATTCGTAAAAATAATTTTAAAAAAAATCACTAACTGGGGCGCCTGGGTGGCTCAGTTGGTTAAGTGACTGCCTTCGGCTCAGGTCATGATCCTGGAGTCCCGGGATCGAGTCCCGTATCGGGCTCCCTGCTCAGCGGGGAGTCTGCTTCTCCCTCTGACCCTCCCCCCTCTCATGCTCTCTCTATCTCAATCTCTCTCTCAAATAAATAAATAAAATCTTTAAAAAAAAATCACTAACTTACAAACCTCAATCTTAGAGAATTTAAGGATCTTATATGGCCCATTTCTACCTGCAATATTGACAGTCTCTACTTATAATTTATAGGTAATCTGTGTTAATCATCAGTGTTTTTTGATATGCTCGAAGTGTTTAGTAAGGATACTAACTCTAAGTTAAATAACAATTAGTTTGGGTTTTGAGATCAGAATACTTAACCTATGCATGATCGAATAATTTCCCAATTTTATTGATCACTGGGATTAGGAGTAATGAACTTTTCAGTTTCTCACTTTGTGTGCTACCTTCTTTCCTCATTATAAAATATTTTAAAAATCCATTTAAGTGTTTCTGATATATGATTCCATTAACATTAATATTATTAGTGTCTGTTCCTAATAATGCTTTTTTTAAATTGGTAGTCAGCCCATCCTTAGTTACGTCCACCATCATAATTTTTTTGTATCAATGAACACTTACATTACTTGATTATAAATTAGAATTAAACATACAGATACAGATAGGATTTGTGAAGCTACTTTCGTAGTAGTGGTTATGAAATTCTCACCATTGGTGCAAATTTGGGTACGTCTTTAAATTTTTTTCCTGTAGTTTACTACTACCAGATTATAGAGTTAGTCTAGGACTTGCACACCAGAATGCAAGTTTCATGCGACAGGGACTGGGTCCATCTTATTCACAGCTGGATCTTGTATAGTGCCTGATACAGAGTATTTGGTACTCAATAAATATTTGTTCGATGGAAATATCTAAGTCAAACAAAAAAGATCTGGTACCCATACTGGAGTGCGCGCGCGCGCGTATGTGTGTGTGTGTGTGTGTATTTGACCAAATAATACCAAATAAAGCAAAAATAGCCTTAGATATAAAAGTGTACACTATAACTCTAATCCTAAATATGATAACACTATTTTTACATTTACAACATGAAAGAGAAGGATTTAAGCTCAAATATCGGAGAAGTTTAGGATCAAATTCTGACCTTGCCATTTGCTTACAGTACATTCTTGGTCATATTACTAGCATTTGAAGTCTCAGTTTCCTCTTCTGTCAATTACATGAGGAAAAATACTACATGTGGTTACTGTGCAATCATAGGAGGTAATACAAATAAAGCTTAGTACATTGGCTGGCTCTGTAATTTTAGCTGTTATTATTATTGTAATAATCATTAACATCTGATTGTCAGCTGTTTATAAGTAGTTAATATTTCACTGTTTCATAAATTTAATACCATTTTACTGTTCATTCTTATTAAGAGTCACATGGTTTAGAATTCACCTTGGTTCTCAGAATGTTGATTTCCACTGATCTTGCTGGAACAATTTTCTGCTTTTTTTTTTTTAGATGTTCTCTTTTTTATTGTAAAGATCTTTAATATATTGTGTTTATTATAAATTATTATAGTAATTGATTATTATGGTCAGTGATTAATGGGCAATCTCTGAATGAATAGTTCAGCAGATGACCAAGACACTCTTAAGTCACTGGCAATATAAGTGAATTCAGGTATCATCACAATGGTAATTTTTGTTGTTACTGCAGATGATAGTAATATCCTCACTTTTTATTGTTTTTTCATTCATTAGTACTGAAAGGAGTTTAGTTTCACAGATTTTATTTCGTTCAGGATTGGACCAAGCATTTTTGTAGCTAGAAGTTCATGTTTGTAATTAGTTTAGTCACACTGATAACTTTAATTAAAAATAACTGTCCTTTTAAATTAATGGTAATGTTTAACCTGGTTGAGAAAATACTTTTTGTCATTTGAATACTGTTTATTTTCAGGGAACATTTTACCTTTTAAAAATCAAGTGTTTTGTTTATTTTTTTAGCATACCTCCAGATAATCTCTCTATTCAAGAATTTCAAAGAAATGAAAGTATTGATGTTGAGGTGAGGAAGCTATTTAAAACATTTTCCCATAACCATTTGTGCAAACCAAATAGTAGAAATGTTGAAACTATAAAATTGCTAAGAGAAGAAGTAAAGTGATAGGTTTAAGATTGAACCTAAAAGCAGTAAAACCCTCACAAAGATTAAAGGTTAGTTTTGAAAGCACTGACATGATTTCCTTATTTTGTTAGCTTTTAGTCTAAATACTCAGTTGTGTCCATTTAATAATTTAAGAAAGCAGTTGATTCAGTAAAATCTATTGGTTATTGAGCATGTATTTGAGAGTTTGCTCTATAGTTTGGCAAACCAGGTGTTGTGGTTCAAAATTATAAGTTGTTTAGAATTTTTTTTAAGTAGGCTCTGTGCCCAACATGGGGCTTGAACTCATGACCCTGAGATCAAGTGTCACACAGTCTTCCGACTGAGCCAGCCAGGCACCCCTAGATTTCCGTTTTTAACCAGAAGTAGATAGAGCCTCCAGAACTCTGGAGGCACATAATGAGTGTTTTTTAAAGAATATATTTTTTTTATTGTAAATGGAGTTTAAAGAAGTCGTTTTTTGGTTATGGGTTTTTTGTTGGGGAAGGTGTTTTGATGATTTTCCTTTAAGTGGGATAAAAGATCTTTTAAGTAAATAAGTAAACTACTTTGAAGTGTACATGAAAAGTATATGCATCATGTACATATAAAATATTGCCTTTTGTCCATTAGTGTTTTTCTTCTTTTTCTTCAAAGGGCAAAATAACACATTATATGTTAGAAATGAGCTATTTAGCAAAAATGAATATAACTTTACTTTCTCTTTTGGCTTGTTTATAGTTCTAAAAAGGTGATTTAACTTTTATTCTTAATTCTGTTTCGGATATTTTATTCTAACATGGATACATTTCATGTGAGATCAACATATATTAAAATGGCTGCATAGTAAACAGTTTATAGGATTGACTGTTTTGTAATTGACTATAAAAAAATAAAATAAATTTATTGTTATTATTACTAAGACAGATGAAGGAAGTAGGCTACTCACCCACTCATCCTGTATGTTAACATTAAAATATTTATGTACTTAATTAAGGAAGATTCTTTAATCAATTTTCTTTTAAAATAAAATTTAGATTTTACTGTAGAAATTGTCATTTGATTGGTCTTCTTCAAGAAAAAAAATGCATTTGAGTTTGCCTCTTTTGTTTTAGGTAGTTCAGCTTATCAGCACTGAGATACTACCTTATGCCAATTTTATTCCTAAGGAATTTGTCGGTCAGATAATGACTATGCTTAATAAGGGCTCAATACATTCTCAGTCATCTTCATTTACAGGTATGTTATTTTAATGATTTATTAAAAATGTTAGTAAGT
Organism: Neomonachus schauinslandi; assembly: GCF_002201575.2. Taxonomy (NCBI): domain Eukaryota; kingdom Metazoa; phylum Chordata; class Mammalia; order Carnivora; family Phocidae; genus Neomonachus; species Neomonachus schauinslandi. The sequence continues at coordinate 52,748,677 of NC_058407.1, read as the reverse complement.
ATTGAAGTACTTTGGAAGAAGCTGATTGTAGAAATGTTTAGTCCTGTGATTGTGGTAAAATGTAAACTGGAGAATAGTAGGGTAAATTTTAAGAATGTAATAGAACATTAAGTTTTATGAGGGGAAAATGTGAATATTCTGTGAATTATGTGTTATGAATTAAATTGCAGAGCACTTAGGAAATCTGCCTAAGTCACTGTTGGCTGACACAACTTAACAGTTTTGTGAAGTCATGGATTATTGGGAAGTAATGAGTGTATATTCTGCCACCTAGCAGTTGGCTAACTTCTTTGAGTCTCCGTTTTATCATCTGTGAAATGAAGATATTAGTATCAGTCACTCAGAATTATAAATTACAGTTAGTCAGTTAAAACAAATAGATGCCTTAACATTTGTTAATGGAACTAAATTTAGTAAATTCTTAACCATGTGCAAGGTATTCTGTTAGAATGTTACCTCTTTCCTCACAGTATTTCTATGAGGATAGTTTCCACCATATTGCAGAGGGGAAATGGGTTGAGAAAGGTTGGAAAAATTATCCATAATCTAAACGCTGGAAGCCAAATTCATCCTTAAAAAGAACTCCATGCTCCTTTTCATTTTATCATGCTACTTTATTGGGAGATAGTACTTAAATTGCTTTGCTGTTATTTCTCTTTTTCTAAACCTGTGCTCAATTGTTAAATATAATTGTGGTATCATAACATGATTTTTCTCTGAGATGATTAAAAAAGTATAAATTTGTGCCATGCATATCCTTAATCCCCAGAATTTACCAGAGCCATGACTAACTTCTGTGGAACTGTGCTAAACACTTTAAAAAGCATTTAAATGTGTACAGTTTGGCCACTAGATGTCTCTCATATTGCTTACTTCACAAACTGCAGTAGTTCTTTTCTCAGCCCAGTGATAAAGTGATAAAAGTGATCTGATAAAGTGCAGATATAACGAAATAAAAATCTCAGAAAAAAAAATTAAAAGCTACTTATGTTAATACAGTCAACTTTTTATTATTAAGAGTATATAAAAATTTCTGGATACATTTTTATGAAAAGGAATTTATGAACAATATTTATAATCAGATGTAAATATTTTAAGCTAAATAAGAACTACTGAATTGCCATGTATACTTTTTCAAGCAGTTTCTGATGATACCTTTTGCCATTTATAGTACTAAATATACCAAGATAAGGAAGGTACATGGACCTCCTTTGCTATAGGACACAAACTTCTCAGTTTGAACTTGGAGGGCTTTTTTAAACGTATATATAGAGTTGGTCCGTGCTAAACTGGACCAACCTATAAAGACTTAGGTTCCAGTCATCATTTTTGGTCCACCACTCTTAAGTATGACCTGATAGCCAAAGCTTTCAGAGAAAATCTTCCAACACAAAAGAGAAAAACCAAAACAAATGAAGAGGGAGTAAAAGAAACTCAGAGGAAAGGTAAATTCAGGGCCACAGAAACATTCTGTCCCCAAAAGCACAATTATAATTAGGATCTTCAAAGAGTTAAAAGATTTTACATCCATGAAACAGAAAATGCTATTAAGGAGCAATCATTACAAGAAAGAGTTCATAGAAACTAAAAATGTGATCACTGAAATAACAAGTCCAGTGAAGGGTTGCAAGAAAATATAAGGAAATAACCCAAAAGCAGAGAAAGACAAAAAAGTGAGCACTATGACAAGAAAGTAAGAAAATGAATCGAAGAGGTCTAACATCTGACAATGGGTCTTCCAGAAAGAGAAAATATAGGGCAAAGCTAAAAGGAAATTATCAAAGACATAAACCAAAGAAATCAGTCTCCAGATTAAAAATGGTCACTCAGTAACCGGAAGAGTGAAGAAAAAAGATCCACAAGAAGATCCACAGATTTCATGTTGTCATGAAATTTCAGAGTACTTGGGCTAAAGAGAAGATTTTACAAGATTTCAGAAAGAAGAGAAAAAAGGCCAACACAAAAGAATTTTGTCAAGATGATACTGGACTTCTCAGTAGCAGCATTGGATCAGACATTGATGCAGTGGTTTCAGAGTTATAATTGGAAAGGGTTTTTAACATGGAGTTTCATACGTAGGCCCATCGTTGTCAGAGTATAAGCATAGATGGTAATTCTCAAGTGTCAGCATGCATTATAATCAGCTGCAAGGCCAAGCTATTGCTGGGCTGTATTCTCTGAGCTTCTGATTCAATAGGTCCGGGGTGGGATATGAGAATTTGCATTTCTAACGAGTTCTCTGGTGATGCTGATGCTGCTAGGTACTACTCTTTGAGTACCACAGAAAAGTAATGACATTTTCGGAAGTGCAAGTTCTGAAAAATTTTACTTCCTAGTCAGTCTTTCTCAGGTACTTCAGAATGTGCTCCATGAAAACAAAGGAGTAAACCAAAGAAACAGAAGGCATGGATCTAGGAAGTGGGGTAGAAAACAAGAGAGAATAAAAACAATTCTGAGGGTGTGGCAAAGACTAGTTCGAGGATATAGCTGGACAGCAGGTCTGGAGAGCAGCTAGTCCACACTAGAGCAGAGATCTGGCTCTGGGAAAGATGTTGCCAAGAAGAAGGAAGAAAGGGAGGGAGGAAGAAGGAAGAAAGAGTATCGCCAAGTATGACCTTGTGGAAAACTATTGAGAAGTATTTTATAGTGCTGTCAAAGGGTATAAAAAGACAAAGATAAGAGAAATATTATGTAGAAGTGATGACAGTGGACAGTCTTGCCTTGTTTTTGATCTTGCAAGGGGGAAAATTGCTATATATATGCTGTTAGCTGTAAGTTTTTCATAGATGCCTTTCATCAGTTGAATTTCCTTCCATTTCTAGTTGGCTAAGAGTCGTTATCATTAAGGTTATTAATTTAACCTTTTGTTAACCATTAAAAATTTTTAATTTTACAGAAGCAGAGATTGATATTCGTTTGAGAGAGGAATTTTCTAAAATGTGTTTTGAAACATTGCTCCAGTTTTCCTTCAGTAACAAAGTCACAACACCTCAAGAAGGCTACATCTCACGAATGGCACTCTCAGTGCTTTTAAAGAGATCTCAAGATGTGCTTCATCGTTATATAGAGGATGAAAGATTAAGTGGTAAATGCCCTCTTCCAAGGTATAAATTTTATTTTATAGATAAAGGAAATATGTTATCATAGTTACTAATAATAAAAAAGCTCTAAGCATCAAGTTGTTTTTATAAGTGATTTGAACGTAACCTGAAGCTGTTTATAATTTTATTCATTTTATACAGTGTAAATATTCATAAGTTTTGCTGCAGATATATTAGTGTATTTTATTATGGGGTGCTCTTTCAGACTCCTTATGGAGGGTAAGTAATATATATGTACCAAATTTCCTTTTTGGATTTAAAAGAAAATTTTGAATTCTAAAAGATATCGTCTTAAGGATTTCTGGATAAGGACTTGTGGATCCGTATGAGCACATGAGTATGAATCTCTCTAGAGAGACAATAGTAGATGAATCATACTCTAGGAACTTCCTAGGTTGTTTTACAGTTATTTTTAGATTTCTCTATAAGTCAGCTAGCCATGTCTTAGATCTTCTTTTCATCTGATTTGCTTAATGAAGCCCTTGTTCCTGAACTAATTTGTTTACCATTTAGTCAAGCTGTGTCGTAGAATGGACTCTAGGCCTTTCTGCTAAGCTAAGACTAATCAAAGTTGGGGTAGAAATCAGAATTCATCAAAAAATGCAATCATAAATTAGGGTTATGTCACCAATCTATTTTTTAATGTGGGAATTAGAGTTTAAGGCAAAACAAATGAAACAAAATAATGTTGGAAGACAAAGTTGTCAAAGTCAGGAAAGAGTTACGAAAATCATTATGGGTTCCATCTCATATAAGGTAGTATTGGAGAGGTAAATCACCAGCCCTAAATCTTTGTGTACATTCTTATTTACATAATAAAATTTTGGAGTGAGAATTGACTTGTCAGAATATAAAGACATTTTAAAAGCTTTTGATATGTATTACAAATTCCCTACCAGAGATTTCTACCAATTTGCATTATGATTTATTTTATCTTTTAAAATTTGATGAATGAAAAATAGTTACATAGTAGTTTGCTGTTGTTATTTTTTTTAATTATCAATGCTTATTAGTCATTTATATTTCTACTTTTGGGGTCCGACTGTATTTTGAATTTCTAAAACATAAATTATACCTCCTCCTATTCAGATTTATATGCGAAAGTTGCAAAGACAGGTGTTGGTAATTTGGTTATGGGCATAATTGAAAATTGATTTATCAAAATTATCTCTGAAGTATACTCGGAAAAGCAGTAATAAAGTTGTTTTGCTTTGAATATTTTTATTTATTAGATTATAACATTATTTGATTTCAGAAAGCAGTTTTTCCTTGTTTATGTTTTTAGTGTTTATTGCTTTTAAATTGAGTCTTATTTATAGTTGTCCTATAAAGTGTTATATATTGTATCATCCTGTGTTTGACTCAGTATCATTACATTATTTTCTAAACTACATCGCAACACAATAACATTCTTCTATGCTTAAAAAGGGAGACTTGAAATATACTCTGTCATAATATTAGAAAAATCTTTTTTGGGGGCCCCTGGGTGGCTCAGTTGGTTAAGCGGCTGCCTTCGGCTCAGGTCATGATCCCAGGGTCCTGGGACCAAGCTCCGCATCGGGCTCCCAGCTCTGCAGGAAGCCTGCTTCTCCCTCTCCCACTCCCCCTGCTTGTGTTCCTGCTCTCGCTGTCTGTCTCTCTGTCAAATAAAGAAATAAAATCTTAAAAAAAAAGAAAAAAAAGAAAAATCTTTTTTTTGTAGAATGAAAACACAGATTCGTATCAGGACTGAGGAGACTATGTAGGGAGAAAGAACGGAATCAAGCTACTCTTGTTGATCCTTTACTCCCAAGTTCATTCTTCATTGCTAACGTCTCCAAATAGTACTGCCTTAGGATTAATTTTGAGCATGTTTCTTTTGTTGTATTAGAAAGTTAAATAAGTTCTATTGTAATTTTTTTTCCCCACCCCAGCACTATTGTAAATTTTTTTTAAAAGATTATTTATTTGAGAGAGAGAGAGTACAAGGGTGGGGGGGAGAGGGAGAGAGAGAGTCAAGCAGACTCTGCGCTGAGCTCAAAGGCCAACATGAGCTTGACCTCATGACCCTGAGATCATGACCTCATGACCCTGAAATCATAACCCTGAGATCACAGTGAGGCCAAAACCAAGTGTTGGATCATGACTTCATGACCCTGAAATCATAACCCTGAGATCACAATGAGGCCGAAACCAAGTGTTGGACGCTTAACCAACTGTGCCATCCAGGCATCCCTGTACTATTGTAACTTTAAATGTCCTTCTAACAGCATGATAAAATATATGCCAGGAGGTAGTAGTAGTCTTTATTTCCATTTAAATTTTGGTAAATCCTTTTTAGCACTAACTAGTTAAAAAGGAAAAAAAACCCCCACTTTTGTAGAGAAGCTTTAAAAGCATGTATAAAATGTCTTAAATTTAAATAGTTATGTTAAATATCTTACAAATAAATTTGGATTTGCCTGAATAGATGCCCCCTGTTTGAAATTGATAACTTATGATAAGAATAACTCTAAATCTTATTTGTACACTGAAGTACATATTAATAAAATAATTTTTCTTTTTAAGAATTTAAAACTAACATTAACTTTGCATTGTATTGTGTCCAGTATTTTTCCAAAGTACATCTACTTGGATAAACCTAGTAAAAAACACACAAGGCATATCTTAAAATCCTGTTGGAAATAATTTCCAATCTCTTTTTTAGGCAACAAGTAACAGAAATCATATTTGTTTTAAAAGCAGTCAGTACTCTCATTGATTCACTTAAGAAAACTCAGCCTGAGAATGGTAAGTGCTTAGAAACTCAGTTATTCTAAACTCATAGCATTTATGTTCTATTTCTGATGTACTTCTCTATTATTATTATTAAGTTAACTAAATTTTAGGAACATAATAGCTATTAGACTTTCTTTTTTCCAGTCCTTATGACAGCAAAGAATCAAGTCCATTAGGATGTCAATTAAGTAAAATTAATTTGTAATGTTTTAGCTTCTTTATGTTAAATAACAGTTTGGCTTTTTTTTTTTTTTTTTAAGTTGGTCTGAATTCAGGATGTTGCATGGATAATTCATAGTTCATATATTTTTAATGTAGAACATTACTGAGATTTTGGGTAGGTGTAGGCTTCCATCCTACGTGTGTACTGAATTACAGTGTAAGTATAAACTGTACAACTTTGAATCATTTTATAGCTTTACCTCATTTGTTTCCCCTTTCTGTAACTCATTCCTCTTCTGTCCATTTTTTGTTATTGCCAGAAATGATTTTTCCAAAAGTGCAGCTTTGATCATTCATTTTCCCATCTTTGTAGAACAAAAAATTTTCATTTACCATTACCTACCAAATGCAAAGAGTACTGTTGTCAGACCACATTAGATTTATGGTTTATTTCCACTAGACATCATTTTTCCTATTTTCCCACCAAACTAAAATTCTCAGTCTACCCAAGTATTCCCAACCTTTTGCTTATTTCATTCTCCTGCCTGCATCTACCTAGTTCAAATAGCACTCCACTTTTAAGCCTTTTTTTAATCCTTAATGGTGAGTGATTTCTCTTTTTATTGAACTCATAGCTGTTTTATATATACCTTTGTCTTAAAGCACTCCATATGTGTTACAGTTACACACATACATGGCTCAGTTCCTTTAACTTGTAAACTTCTTGAGAGGCTTTTGGGGCCATGTTTTGCTCTATTTTGAATCCTCGGCATTGCAATGCAAAGTGGTTTGTTCGAGGACAGGCTAAAGAGCTGGCACCAGAATATGAGTTAATTGTGTCACTGAACACAGTGGTTCAGTTGACATTTTTTATACAACAAGCCTTTGTTAAAGAAGGAGTGTGTTGATTTATATTCTGGCCCAAGCACCTTAGCCGACTGGCACTTTAAGCAGCATTACTTTTAATACCCAAGAAGGAGGTTCCTAATAAATGCCTTATAAATGAGCCCTAGGATATTTGTTCCTGGCAGTTATTATATAATAAAAGTAAATACATATTTTTCTGTTTTCAAAATTTACCTTTGGCCTAGAAAGGGTGAGTATTATACTAAACCTTAAGGAGCAATAGATTTATATTTATTCAATCCAAAGGAGGGGGTAGAATTTGTAAGAAAATTGTGGGAGCAATATTCTGACTTCACCCCATCAAGTTCAAATTTGAGTTCTCTTAAAAAATGTTCTGGTTGATTTTCAGAGAGGGAAACCATGCATTAACTTCCTAGTGACCAGTAAAATCTTTATTAGATCATAGGATAGAATTGGATTCTTAAAAATGTATTTAAGACTTAAACAGGAAGTTCTCCAATTCCCATGTTATTGCTATAGATGTATTAAATATAACCAGTGTATTTCGATGCATAGTGCTTGCATTATTTTGTAGGAGATTAAGACAGCTGTCAAGAATTTAAGCAGAATTTGTCAGTAACCTTTTTTTACCCTTTCTTTCCTTTCCTTTTCTTTTCTTTTCTTTTCTTCTTTCTTTCTTTTTTTTTTTTTTTTTACAAAGCCAGTGGGCCATGAATAGGGAAGTGCGGTAATAATAGATGATTTAACTTATTGTTAAAAATTGTCTAAGAGAGTTTGAATTCTGGCTCTGGACATATGAAGTTAAAATTTGAATTAAATGTAACCATAAATGATGATGATGATATTGTAACATATTAGAAACCTATGATAAGCTTCATTAAGAAACAGGAAAAAAAGGAGGTAACTTAGAAAAAGCCAGGCCTTTCCAGTGGAAATATGTTGGATTGCTCATAGCCAGTCCAAAATTAATTCAGGAGGATAGGTATAAGGTTTGGAACCAATGTATACCCAACATTTGTTTAGGACATTTGTCATTTGTTTTAGGGCTTTCTAGAGGGAGAGAAGACATTTGTTGGACTTATTTTTAATTTGGTGGAATTTTGTTTTTATTGTTTTATTTGATCTTTACTTCAAAATTTGATAGGTAGTAACCATATCCATGGTTCAAATATTCAAAAACATAAAAAGACATACTACAGGGGAAAAGTTTAAAGATCATCTTTACCCTATTTTAGATCTGTCTAGTTCTTAACTCACCATAGGCAACCATTTTTATTAGTTTGTAGATCGTTCCATACGTTTATTATGTAAATACAAAATATATACTCCAGTATGCCCCCAATTTTAAACATAAATGAATATACTTAATAGACCCGCATTGTATCTACTGTTCTGAATACTCTGTTTTTTTCCACTTCATATAATAGAGAGATTCTTCCATATAATTGCATACGGCTTTTTCATTCCTTTTTGATAGGTAGTCCAAGGTGCCCACCAAGATATATAGTGGGTTTTTAAAGCAATATTTTAATTTAAGAAATTTGAGTAACTTCCCCTGAGTTTAAGATGTGATCTTAAACAGTGTATTTTTGTATTTTCCTGTAATAAACCAAGAATTAATTTTGTCAGTTGACTCTCCATCTGGGGCAATCTAGGTAGGTTTCAATCTGTGCAACCCCCTTTTTTTTGATAGTAAAATACACATAAACATTTATAATCAGCCATTTTTAAGTGTGCAGTTCAGTGGTATTCAATACATTCATAATAGTGTACTGCCATCAGCACCATCCATCTCCGTAACTCTTCTCATCTTGTAACTGGAACTCTACACTTATTAAACGATAACTCCTATTCCCCACTTCTCCCAGCTCCTGGCAACCACCATTCTACTTTCTATCATTATGATTTTGACTACTCTGAGTATCTCATATAAGTTGAAGCATACAGTATTTGTCTTTTGTGCTGGCTTTTTTCACTTAGTATAATGCCATCATGGTTCATTCATATCATAGCATGTTGGAGAATTTCCTTTTTAAGACTGAGTAATATTCCTGTGTGTGTGTGTGTGTGTGTGTGTGTATCTCATGTTTTCCTTATCCATTCATCCATTGGTAGACACTTGGTTTGATTCCACATTTTAGCTATTGTGAATAATGCTGCAATGAACATGTGTGTACAGAAATCTCTTCAAGACCCTGCTTTCAATTCTTTTGAGAATATACCCAGAAGTAGAATTGCTGAATCATATGGTAATTTTATTTATTTTTTTAATTTTTAAATTAATTTTTTTTTATTTTTAAAGATTTTATTTATTCATTTGAGAGAGAGACAGAGACAGAGAGAGCAAAAACGGGGAGAGGCAGAGGGAGAGGGGGAAGCATACTGCCTGCTGAACTGGGAGCCCAACATGGGGCTCGATCCCAGGACCTGAAGATCATGACCTGAGCTGAAGGCAGGTGCTTAACGATCTGAGCCACCCAGGCGCCCCTCTATTTTTTTTATTTTTTGAGGAACCACTATATTATTTTCTACTGTGGCTGTATCATTTTACATTCCCACCATGAGTGAGTAAGATTCTAATTTCTCCACATCTTCATGAATACTTGGGGTTTTTTTGTTTTTCCTTTTTGTTTTTGTTGATAGTGGCCATTTTAATGAGTAGGAGGCGGGTCATATTGTTGTTTTGATTTGCATTTCCCTCATGATTAGCGATGTTGAGCATCTTTTCATGTGCATAATTGGCCATTTGTATATCTCCTTTGGAGAAATGTGTATTCAAACGCTTTGCAGATTTTTTAATTGAGGGATTTGTTTTTTTGTTGTTGTTGAAGCCTCTTTATCTGCACCTCTGTGATCAGAAGCATCTATCAGAGCACAGATCCCTGAAATTTGAAGGATGGGGTCCTTTTTGCCCACCATGGCCTTCTGTAAGCTGTGTGCTAGCTGCTCCAGGAACACGTGCACATCTCCCAACCACATGGCTAGGAGTGAGGGATGGGTAGCTGCTACTGTGCTAAGACCTGAAATTGACCAAAATCAATCACGATATACTGTCCAAATCTACCTCAGGAAGTTGCAGGCCTTCAGTAGACTCCAGAGTTCCAAAATAGTTGCAGATTCTGCCAATGCAATTGTTGTCTAGGTGGGTAGACAAATTCCTATTACTTCCTACTCTGCCATTTTTCTAGAATGCTCTCTGTGCAGTCTTTTGTCAAATGATTAGTGGAAAGTTTCACAGACAACTGGAGCAGACGGTTTAGAACTTCTTAGACTGGTGGTTTTTAAACTGTTTTCTGTCAAGCAGCACAGTTCTTTTTACAAATGAAATCTGATACGGATTCCTAATATATACAGATTAAAAACAGCTCTGGCCTTACATTCCCTCCCTCACCATTACCCATCAGCCCCACTCCCACTCTGAGGAAGCCCCTGTTTGGGTGAAGTAGGGATTACATGAACAGGTCAACATTTCCCAAGATTAGTACTAAGCAATGAATATTAATGATGATGAGTGATGTCAGTAGATATTGAATATAAAAAAGTTCTATAACCAAATTAATTTTGGAAGCCTTGAATTAGATAAAGTTAAACCTCTTCTTTTACTCCAGGTTTTTAATAAATTCGTGTGAATTATGACTCCCCAAAAAGGAAGATAATATATATAACATGTGCCAAATTTACTTGAATATTATTTTTTTTATAAGAAGTATCTTGAAGAACACTAGTTTGAGAAACTTATTCCTTTATTCTCCAACAGAAGTTGAGATAAAGAGAAATTGGAGTGAAAAATAGAATTAAAGTTACTTAGGTATAATACAGTATTCTTTCGTTTTTACTGTACTGCCTCCTAGATCTGAATTTTACTCCGCAAAGTGTCATATACATATACAGTCTAACAAAAATTTGTCAGCTGGTTTTATTCCATATTGTACTCTCAGCAATATGCACAGTACTTCTAGGAAAATAGAAATGTAATACGTGATCTCAGAATATAAGGAAATTATAAACTAATTGGGATATAACACTTTTGCCCATTCACCAAATAGCATTCAACTATACTAGTTGTCGGTGATAGTGGTGAGGAACACAGACATGTCACTCCCCACTGAAGTTTAAATGTAGTGATATACGTTACAAATTAGGAAGCAGTATAAGAGAAGAATGGATCTGTGTGGTCACTTGAAACTAAAATGAATATCAAGGATGTTACTGGGAAAATTATTTAAATATTTATATTTTTAGCATACAACTGCATAAGAAATTGAGTTGTTTTCTAATTGTTCTTGAAATATATACTACATTGTCTGGCACTTATACTGAAAATGACAAAAGTTTGAATTCCAGGTTACTTTGTCAGCTTCCAAGGCCTTCACAAATTTAAATTATCATTTAAAATGGACTTTATCGAATTTCTTGGTATTGATGGCTCTGCACACTGACCATATGTTTTTCCCTTATATCTTATTAAATATTGTGGGAAATCTTCCAAAGATTTAAAAAAAAAAAAAAAAGGGTACAGGCTTGTGGAATCTCCATATTTGGGGATATTTTTCTTGGCCTTGTATTTAGAGGATTGTTTATGTTAATTGCATAATCTCTGCTATTTAAACCCACACATTTTTGAGATTTTATACTTTTTAATTACAGTTGATGGAAATACCTGGGCACAAGTGATTGCTTTATACCCAACTTTAGTAGAATGCATCACCTGCTCATCTGCAGAAGTCTGCTCTGCACTTAAAGAGGCACTAGTTCCTTTTAAGGATTTCATGCAACCACCAGCATCCAAAGTTCAAAATGGAGAATCTTGACCAGCTACAATAATTTTAAAGAAGAAAGCTATCTCAAGAATGTTTGATCCTCAGTGAGTCTTCTATGAGAAGGACATTTCTTACTACAAATAATTCTTGGCAGCTGGTGTTGGCCTCCTTTAAATTATACTTACCTGAGTTCAATAATTCATTTTACAAGCTTACATGTCAACAAAGGCTCCTGAATGAGTAGCAGTGGAAGCCTTTAGTAAGTTAAGCTGATGGAGAGTTAATACTACATCATACCTGCTACTTTATCTTCAACTGGTGATTTAAAAGTGAGCTTATGTACAGTTTGTGGTGTATGTGTTAACGATGATGTACTTTTTAAAAAGAAAGAAAAGATATTTCAGTCAGATTTATTAGGCTGGTGTTTTTGCACCCTTTTTCAAGTATAAAATTGTACTAAAATTTTATGCAAGATGGTACTGTAACATTCCATATTATCTATAACCAGCCTTTGTAAACAAAGGGAACTGATAAACTTGTGTGTATAATAAATGGTACAGTTCTGTATAAAATAGTTGCATTTATTGTTTAAATTTTTAAAATATTGATAATGTTAAATGCTTGAAGCTGTATTTATTATTAATACAAAATTGTTTGCTTACATTTTTACTTATAATTTGCCTTCTTAAGCAGCAGGTATGCTCACCATATGATCATGCAGTTATCTCAGTGCTTATTTTAAATGTATTTACCAGTGACTATTAAACATCTGACCAGAAAGGTCATGTGAACACAGCAGCAAATAGTTTATGATTTGCTGATTTTGCAACTTTGAAGTATAAGTTATTAACTAAATACATTGGGATATATTGTAGCGCTCTGAATCCATCATACCTCATTTCTTTAAATATCTTTTCCAGCTTTCACATAAATCTGTCTGTTTTTATATTTGGTGTCTGGATTTTAAAGACTTTTCATATTATATTTCTACTGATTTTTTTTCCCCCCCACTGACTAAGCATTTATCACTGTCTTTGAATTATGACCCAGGCAAGATGATTCCAGATTTCCAAATTTTGCCTGTGAAGTTTTGTTCATTTTAGTGTTTCATTTTGTAATGTCTTCTCAAGAAGAAAAATAACTATGCTAACCCATAGATATAAAATGTGTGTGTATTCTAAAACAATGAGAAGTGTATTTTTGGAGATAGTGAAAAATTTAGAAGTACAGTAAACTTTCTGTCATGGAGTAAATTGCTGATTTTGTTTCACTTTCCTCTCTTAGTGAAGAAGAAAAATGCTCTTGAGTACATTAATTTGTTTCTTAAAAAACTAATTTAGCTTACTGTATTTTTTATTTAATGGATTATTATATTATCATATTTTTCTTAAATTTTCGTAAACGTGAAGATGCAAAGATGTTTAAAACAATGATTAAGAAATCATAATGGTTTCAGTATTATGTTAGTGTGCTGGAAGGCCTTTGATGTTAATAGAATTTATACATTTCAGCCACTCAAATAATTATAAAACTAGGAGAAGATATTAGAATTGAGTAATAGATGAGATACAATTTTGAGGCTATTGTAATTTTGTAAGTATTTAATTTGCACTATTATCTGTAAACATGGTAAGGTCTTTTTTGGAGGGGATATTATTTTTATTTATCTGAATTAATTTCTGTTTTATAATTTCACCTAAAATTAGGGTAAAATATGGCATTTCCTAGATTCTATCTTCAGCATTTTCCTTAAAGTTGTAAAAAAAAAAAAAATCAAGCTGTGTATTTAGTTTATTTCCTATATTTGGATATGTTAAATTGAGGATTAGAAAAATCTGAATATCACTGATAGACTAATGAAATAGAATAACAAGGGTAGTATGCCAGTTAAGTAACATGTTAAAAATATTGCCATGAATTTACATGAAGTGAAAATGTTTATTCTTGAGAAATAATAGATCAATTGCAATCATAAAAATTACTCTTCAGTGAAAGTTAAACATGAATCAAAGGTATATAGCATACATTTATATAAATTGAATAGCTTTAGCTAATATCATATTACCTTTCAATATCAGGACCATTCCCTACAGATCAAAGCATAAATGTGTTAATACCATATAATATGGTAATCAGTGCCAGTCTTAGTGACAAGCAAAGTGGGCTGCCCCCTTGGTGATATAATTTTACAGGTTTTTTCTCCCAGAATATTTCCTGCCACCCCCAGGAGTCACTACCAGCAATTCATTCCCTTGAGTCAAACATTCCTCTTAGGCTGCATTTTCTAAAATATCCTGATCCCTGGGGAGGTTAACACAAGTGCCCTTGTTTTGTTAGTATGAAGTGGGTTCTCTAGTGACTAGGAGCACTGAGCTGTGTAAGATTACTAGATGCTAAGAGATTATAGAAAAGGGAGTTCCCAAGGCTAAGATCACTTTACAGCACAACTGAGACTGTGACTAGTCCTTGAACCATTAGTAATAATGTTCTCTGGAATGCATATTATAAATACAATGAGTTTTAAGCCTCACGTGATCATTTGTTGTCATTGACAGTGCCTATCTTACATAAGATTACCAGACAACAGGTTTATTCCAATGTTGGATTATAATCCTTTCCTGACCTTTTTCCATTATAAAAGAAACAAACTAATTTTCAACTTGAATAGCTGACTTTTTATTTTCCTATAATGCTACCACTGCCAAAAAGGAAAAAAAAATAGGTGATTTTGTAGTGTCTCATTTAGTATTTCTTGTAACTAGTGTTAAAGTTTTGTTAGTTTTACTGTATACATTTGTGAGTAGCATTTATTTATTAGGAGCCTGTAGGGGCCAGAAGAAAAAGAAAATGCATAAAAATCTGGCTTAGAGAAAACCACTTTTTACTTGCTTTCATTTTTAATTTTATGATATTAACAGCTGTGTTGTTTTTTTTAAAGCGTTTTTATTTATTTTATTTATTTTCAGTTTTTTAGAGAGAGAGCATGTGAGGAGGGGTGAGAAGGGGCAGAGGGAGAGAATCTTAAGCAGGCTCTGCGCTGGGCATGCTCCTTTTCAGGACCCTGAGATCATAACCCGAGTGGAAATCAAGAGATGCTTATCAGACTGAGCTACGCAGGTGCCCCAGCTATGTTGTTTAATGCCTGTTTTCCCCCTATATAAGTATTAATTCAACTCTTGCTTTATTCCTTAAGTTATATTTAGCACCAGAAAGAAGAGATGAACAATTTACACATATATTTTATTCTGAAGAATAACACTCATTTTACATTAACTCTATAAAAAGCCAATAACAACTAGGTTGTCTTTTCTCACTGTAACCGTATTTTGCTCATTGTCACAATTTGGTACCACTAGTCCCAGGTAACCATAAAGCAAGCCAAAAGGTCAGTTAAGAAACTGAGGGTGTGGTGGGGGGTGGGCGGAGGGAGCACCTGGGTGGCTCAGTAGTTAAGCATCTGTCTTTGGCTCAAGTCATGATCCCAGGGTCCTGGGATCGAGCCCCGCATTAGGCTCCCTGCTCCGCAGGAAGCCTGCTTCTCCCTCTCCCACTCCCCCTGCTTGTATTCCCTCTCTCACTGTGTCTCTCTCTGTCAAATAAATAAAATCTTAAAAAAACAAAACAAAACTGAGGGTGTGGGCTACCTGGCTGGCTCAATCAGTAGAGCATTCGACTCTGACTCTTGGGATTGTGAGTTTGCATGTAGAGATTACTTAAAAAAAAAAAAAAAGGGTGAAACAGCATAGTGTAGAAAACCACTCAAAAGTATTAATTAGGTTGTCATTATTACACTCGTGTTACTGAAGAACAGTTTAGTTATTATATAATGATCCAATATAATATAGTCTTCCCAAATGTAGAATAATTCAGATGGGAAGCCAAATCCTCAAGAGACTACTATAGGTGGAGTCTGTGTAGTCCAGCAGAATACTTTCAGGAAACTGCCTACCTGTGATTGCTATATAATTTAATATTGGAGATTTAGAAGCCACAGAATTAATGTCCAGGCCAAGAATATTGTGAGTTAATGTTTTTTTATTTCTACAGATTAGGTTTGGCATTATGGCAGATATGCTGATCTTGTATAAATTACCACATTTTTTTGTGCTTAGTGTTGCTTGGGTGTACATTAGAGTGGATTTTGTTTTTTTGGTTGTTTTTTAAATTACTATTGATGATAACGGGCGTTCATACCACATGGGGTGTTACTGACTTTTGTATTATGGGAAACAGTTTTTAATATCTCAGTATCACTTGAATTAAATTTTTTGTATCTGGCAAGTAGAGTAGTGCTTTCAATTTGAAAAGTTTTTATAGATTGGGAAAGAAGGGTATAATGTCTTTGTATCTTGATTTGTTTAAAAACTATTTCAGAGAAGTTAGGTAAATACCAATTTCTTATAAATCTAGCACTTAATTTTGACATTAGCAGTGTTGGCTCTCTTTAAAGATTTTTATTTATCCATTTAGAGGGAGAGAGAGCATGTGTGAGCGGGGGCAGACAGAGAGGGAGAGAGAGAATCTCAAGTAGATTCCTCACTGAGCGGGGAGCCTGACATAGGGCTTGATCTCACAACCTTGAGACCACAGCCTGAGCTGAAATCAATAGTCAGCTGCCTAACCAGCTGAGCCACCCAGGTGCCCCAGTGTTGGTTCTCTTTAAAGGCGCTCACAGTGAGTCCTCTTGAGAATATAAACACTTAGGAATCTTGACTTGTTGTGAGGCAGTGAGGAGCCCAGGCTCTCCCTCTTCTTTAACCTTAGGCATGTGTAAGGGGTACCTGGCTGGCTCAGTCAGTAGAGCATGCAACTCTTGATCTTGGGGTCCTGAGTTTGAGCCCCATGTTGGGCATAGAATTTACTTAAAAATAAAAAACAATAACAACAACAACAACAAAAACCCAGTAAATCATAACTTTAGGCATGTGAACTTTTCAAAGCCTCTATTATTTAATCTCTAAAACAGAGATGATAATTAATGAATTACTAATTCTTTGGAGAAAACACATAGTTTGGATTTAGATATGATTTTCTAATGACATTGTTAGGTTAACTGTTCAAGTTTTTGATAAATTTATTACTCTATCTTAAGAACTTTGACTATATGTTTTTCTCCTTTTTTTTCCTGCATCCTTTCTTTCCTTTGCCTTCCCTCCTTTTAAAAAAATTCTGTTTGGGGCACCTGGGTGGCTCAGTCGGTTAAGCGGCTGCCTTCGGCTCAGGTCATGATCCTGGGGTCCTGGGATCGAGCCCCGCATCCGGCTCCCTGCTCAGCGGAGAGCCTGCTTCTCCCTCTCCCTCTGCCTGCCACTCTGCCTGCCACTCTGCCTACTTGTGCTCTCTATCTGTCAAATAAATAAATAAAATCTTTAAAAAAAAAAATTCTGTTTACCTTATCATCTTTTTTATACTTCCGCTAGTTTTTTCTCCTTTTCATTCCTTTTATTTTCTGCCTCTTCTGTTCCAGCTCTTCCTTTAGTTTCACCTTTACTTTGTTCAAAAGAAGCAGAGGTGTTAGTGGTAGGACCACTGCCAACTGCCTTTTTATTAAGTGAGATTCTGGAAGTACCTTCTGCTTTGGCCACTATTACTTTTTTGCCAAGGTGAAGTCCCCCTGCCATTTCAAAATAGCTGAACAAGTTCAAGTAATGACTGTAGCTTCTGCTATCTTTCTGAAACCACAGGATTCAGCAGCCAGGATGCTCACAAATGGGATGGCTATAAATACGATGAATTCAGCAGCTAAACTTGGAACAATCATGTCTTTTCTGTTATATGGATAGAGATTTATACCACTTTTCTGAGAGTCTTTAAAATCTGTTTAAATGAGGTTTTAAAAATTATTTTATCTTTTTTTTGGAGGGGGGTTTTCTTTGTTTTTAGAGGCAAATGCTTTGAATTATTAGCTTTATGTTATCTAAATATTATTTATAATACTTATACTGCCTATTTTCAGAAGGATTTGAGGCAGCATATTGCCCATATATTTCAGCTGTTTCTAATTTTCTGTTGCAAACAGTATTCTTTGGAGAAGAGCTACAGTGTTAGAGTATTCATCTCCAAGTCTTTCTAGAGTGTATTTGGTATCCCTGTACTTAGTGCTTACAGTGACACAGAGGTCAGTTGAAACGTTCCTAATTACACTATAGGATTGAATCTAGCCCCTCAGTTAAGAAAAAAAATAATTTTTTTACCTTTGAATTCTGAGGCCATTTCACTTGCTGCAAATGTAGTTACATTAAATTTTATTTTAAACTAACATTCAGTAAGGAATGCAACCAGGGAAGATCTGCTAAACTGTGCCATTATTTGAGAAACTATTACAATATAATAACTCCTTCTTTCTTTGAAGTTTTACTAGATGGAAGAAAAATTCCAAAGCTATAACATTGCAATCTTATTCTTTTTATCTAGAAAAATAAAATAGAATATTAGGCTTCAGACCCAACTGTGCAAATTGCATTTGCTTTCCATCTTTTACTACCTCTGTGTCATAATTTTAACACATAACATAGAACTCCTGTCTCTTAGGCAGTTACCATATGGTGTTTATGTCAGACTGGATATATTTATCTAATTTTGTGAGATTCTTTTTTAGCTCCCAACACAGTTCTTGAAAGTAATACTGCTGTTGTTACACTTTCTCCTTACAATTTTTATGTTGTTGAGATGTATCAGTTATATATTATAATCATGAAAGTCTTTTGGCCTCAAACCCAAGTTTTCTTTGTGGCCTAGGATAGATTTTTCACAAAAACTGCATAGTTATAGCTGTGATTACATAGATTTTTAATTTGCTTTACAGTTACCACTCAGCACGATTCTAGGTTTTTAATTATGTTCCAGCACTACTAGTTTTCTCAGTGTAACTTAAAATCATAACTACTTTGACAATTTACTTTCAGATCTGATATATGATTCATTTTCTTCTTTAATATACTTTGTGTTTACTTTCTCATCCCCATTAGGTTCAACACATTAGAGACACCCCACATAATTGGCTCTGGTTAAAGACTTCATAAGTAATGATTCAAATATGTTTAGGATGGTTTATATGTATGGTCAAATTGGAAAAACTTTTATAAAATGGAATAATAGGGATGTGTTTTGAGCTTTGTTGAAACTATTAATATGTAAAACAAAAATTAAAAGAATATTCAATCAGAAGAACATTATGAAGTATTTCTCAGCTGTTTGGAAAGAAAGTAGATTTAGAACTTTATGTAAAAATTCTAGGTCAAGTACAAAAACAATCCTCGTGTGGATTAGACCCTTTTAATCATTTATTTTGTTTTATAAGCATTCCTATTTATTTTTAATTTAGTGAGGCTGATACTGAGATGGCCTGTCTATAGCAATGTCAGACCACCCCTCTACTTCTCAAAGAAAAACAGTTTGTTTTAAAATTTCTTTTTTGAAACATGAGTTGTGTAATAATTGTATGGTATACTGAAAAATGCCTACCTAGTATTTATAGCAGTTAAGTGTAGTTATAATAAGTTTTCTAATTTCTCATTTTAGTAATCATTTCTGGAGTACCTAGAATGTGTCAGCCAGAGCTTTTCCTATATTATTCCTTTTAATCCTCATAGCAGTCCTACAAAGAAGGTTTTATATATTATACGCATTTTACAGAGAAGGAAATCAGGGCTTAAAGGCTGAAGTGACTTGCCTAGAGTCACACAGTCTGTGCACAAGCATGTCTTGCTTCAAAAGCAGTTTTCTTTTTCCACTACAACATGCTAGTTTCACATCTTCAAAAAATTTTCTCCATTAAAATTCAAGCCTTACTAAAATAAATTTAAAATATGTTTTAGACAGTTATTTCTATGAATAGGCATTGGGACATAACAAAGAACTTCAAATACTGTGAAACAAGATTCGTCTAATGGCTATGACCTCCAGAGCTGTGTTGGGTTTTTATTATTGGTCCAGGACAGTTTAAAACATCTTACTGATTTGTAGTTTCTTATAAGAGGTTATATTATAAGCAGTAGCATAGTGATGAAGAGCCCAGAGTCTGGGGTCAGATTTCCTAAGTTCAAATCCCAGCTCTGGGTCACCTCGGGCAAGTTAATTAATCTGTTTTGGTTTTCTCATCTGTAAATTGGATTTAATAGTAGTGTTTAACTCATGAGTTGTTTATTAGGATTTAAATAGTGTTATAAAGCACTGTCCCTGGCACCTAGGTTGATGTTACGTAAATAAAATACACTTTGATACACAAGACATGAGCACAAAACCTATGCCTTCTCACAAGACCGCTTTTTTGCCTTTTATTGGACAACCACTGTGTATTAATTAAGACTACTGTATGCTCATAACTGTCCTTTCCATATGCACGAAGTCACTGGGAGCTCTTAGGTGCTTATAGCTACATACATGAAAAAATACAAAACTGTATATAAAGTACTCCTGTCCTTGATGTTTTAGTTTCCCTTGTTAGGCATTCGGTTAGTCTCTGTCCTCATGTAATTTAGTTTTGAAGGAAATACAGATCTTTAACAAGTGTACAAAGTACTGTGATAGAAAGTACAGAGATCTATGGGATCACAAAGTAGTATGGCCTAGTCTTCTGTGGCTTAGGGTATTCTTACTGCTAGTATTCAGAAGGAAAAATCAATTAAAAAAAAAAAGAAATAGCCTGATGGTAGAGGTAGGATTTTCAATGGGCCCTGATGGGTAGGTAGGTTTTTACATGGGTCCAAAGGATCTTGGAGGATATCTCAGGTAAAAACAAATAATGTAAGCAAGGAGTACTGTGAAATATGAGGTACATTTCAGTGTGTTGTGTGAAACAAGGTTGACTATAAGGGACTGAGGCCCATTGATGAAATTCTTTTGAGAGCCAAGCAGACTAGATTTCAGATGGCAGGAGCTTGGAGTGATTATTTTGGGGAGTAAATTATGAAACTAAGGAAGATAAACTTGTAGTTATAAGCAGTTGAAGGAATACAGAGCAGGGAAAGCTGAGGTAGAAGCTGTATGCAATTTTCCTGCTGTGTGGTCATGATGAAGGATTGAGAAGCTGAGGGCAGTCACACTGGGAAAGCATATGATTCTGTGTATTATGGCTGGATTAAAGATTGTTGATAAGAGTACGCCATGTGTGGATGAGGAGTACATTGGTGTCAGCACTGTCAAAAACAGTTTAATTGTGGAAAGGAATTGGGAGCAGCTGAATTTAGTATAGTGACTAAATTTAGTTGGAAACTTTATTGCTCTACTGTATCTGTATACTGTAGACCAAACAACTGAAAACTTGAATTTGAAAATCTGTGCTATTATGACAGATGACATTTGCTATGAATGCAGGATAATGGGGTCCACTGTGAACTGAAGAAAAGTGGAGGGTGATGCCATGGCATCACCTGTTTATCAGGACAGGGTGGTAAGAATCATAATGAAACTATTAGTAAAATTTCTGCAGACTTTCTGGTAAGCATCATTTGATGCATAGTCAAATTTCTGCTTTTGTCAAGTAAAGCATTTAATTTCAAATGTGTTCTATATGCACACAAAAACAAATACATGAAGATACAGAAATGCACACATAAAATACAGAAGTACAGAAATTTTATTAATTGGAAATATTTCAGTGACATCCCAGGCAAACTACCTTTAGTAGTTGCTTTAAAATGCTTACAGTAAGCATAATATTGAGATCTGTTAGTGGATAGTCAAGTTTATTCTATTTTCTGAAACTGCATATTACACACAAATGTTATTTATTTCGAATTATATCAGGCAAGGTTTGTAGTAATTTGAAAACTTGCTCGTGAAATTGTGTCCCATCACTCATAGAGAATAGAAACGAAAAGACAGTGTTATGTAATCTTTGATAAACAAAGAGTCAATGAGACTCTTGGTCGTGAGAATCTTTTATTCAAAATTATACTGTGGTTTTAAGGGGGGGGGGGATCTTACTCTTCCCAAAAGAAATTATACACGAATGTCCCTTATGCACTGTTAGGTATTTTAGAGTCTGGACCTTAGACCTGTTGCCACCATTAAAGGATCAAACTGCGCAGAAGTCAGTCCCACCTCTGAACAGTCCTCTCAATTCCTCCATTCCTTACTTTTGTTATGTGTAGTCTGTATTTGCATCAGCGTGATGACCAACAGGGTTACCAGATTTAACAGATAAAAATATAGGACGCCCAGCTGAATTTGAATTCCAAATAATTTTTAAGTACAAACACTAAAAATTATTCGTTTACCTGAAATTCGAATTTAGCTGGACGTTCTGTATTACATCGGGCAAACTGTTACTTCAAGATGATTTGTTAACTTACAGAAATCTCAGTATGTGAGGCAAAAAGTAACTTGCCTGGACCAACAGCAAATAAGGATCACGGCAGGAGGCCTTTTTCTAAACTTGGCCTTTAAACAAAACAAAACAAAACAAAACACCCACCCACCCAGAAGTCCCAGGAGCCTGCGCATTAAAGCGAGCTGTGCAGCGGCTCTCCCGCCGGTTTTCTGCGAAATGCAGCACAGTGGGCACCCGCAGGGTGGAGTGCAAATGGCCGTGTCCTTGCGGGATAGGAAAGGAGGTGCCGGAAACTTTGAACCTTGGCCAGAGTACAACGTGTCCACTTAGACGGCGGTAAGTGCCGCCATTTTCTTTGCGGGCAAAGACCGGGAGAAGTTAGGGGCTCCAGTTTGCCCCGTTAAGCTCACCGGGGGGCACGCTCATAGCCGCAGCACTTTGGTGACGTGGAATTGGGGTCCCCCTTTTGGGGGCTGATTATTCTAGTGACACGTCGAAACTTGCCAAGGCGGGGAAACGGGACGCCGCCTGTCCCGGATGTAAGATGGCGGCGCGGGGGGGAGGCGGCCTGGCGGGGCGGTCACGTGGTGGGGAGTAGCGCGCGAGCCTCCTTAAGTGATCTCTATGGTTCGTCCGGACGCACAGGAGCAGCGGAGCGCGAGACGGCCCGTGTGTCCCTGCGCGCGCCGAGCTACCGCCGCTGCCACCCAACCCGCGGCCCGGCTCGGTTTCAGTGTTACGGGGCTTTTGTTTTATTCTCGCCTCCTGCCGAGGTGTACGGGATTTCCCCGAAGGGTGCTGGGGAACGGGTGGCCTCGGGACTTCCGGGCTGTGACTTGGTTTCTTATCGCGGCGCCGGAGCGGGTGTCCTCTGCAGGAAGCGCCCGGGGCGTTCGCCCGAGCGGAGAGCCGACCCCGCGCCGGGTGCAGGGAGCGTGGCGGTGGCGGGGGCCCAGGCGCCTGGCCCGGCCTCCGCCCAGCCCCCACCGCGGGCTCGGGGCGGGGAGGGCCGCGGGCGTCGCAACCCGGGAGACGTGGCAGGAGCGCGGCGGGGACGGTCCGGAGCTCCTGGCGGGCGTCGGGCAGGGAGCGGGAGCGCGACTCGCTGCCTCCGGGACCGTCCTGATGGCGCTGGCGTCTGGCTGCGCCTTTGCCGCCCATTTCCTGCTTTTGAGTGGCCCAGGGGACGCACTCTCCTCGGAACAGTGGAGGAAGCGGCTGCGTCCGCCAGGACCCCTCCGCACCTCTTCTTTCAACAGAGCGGTCGGCCACGGAGAGGACGCGCGGCCCGGGCGCCGCCTCTGCCTCTGGTCGCCGGCGCTGTCGGGGCGCGCCCGCAGCGGCCGAACGGCGCGGCGCTGGGCGGGGTTTTCGGGCGCGGCGCGGCGGGGAAGGGTCGGGGCGCCGGCCCGACGTCGCGGCGGAGGAAGGACGGAGGAGAGCCGCGGCCGCTTCGCTCGCGCTCGGCTTGGTCCGCTGCCTCCCCGACACCATGGCCCTGGCTGAGGTAGTAGTTTGTGCTGTTGGTCGGGTTGTGACATTGCCCGCTGTGGAGATAACTGCGCAAGCTACTGCCTTGCTAGTGCTGGTGATGCTCAGCGCCGCGGAGGACAATGGCTGGGAATCCCCTTTGTTTTCCGGGGCGCGGGGATCGCCCGCGGAGCCCCGGCGCGCGGCCGCCGCGGAAACCGTTAGTTCTGCGTGTTCCTGGAGGGAGGAAGGAGTTGCGGGGAGTGGGGCGGCCGGGCGCGCGTTTTAGAGCTGGGGCAAGAGCTCAGCCTTCGATTCGCTCTTTAGAAGGAAGGAGTGAAATCGTGTAAGATGTTAACATAACTTTTCCACCCTCATTTGTTTTTTTAATGCTTCTTGTAGCAATTGGTGCGAAAATTTAGTGTCCACCTATTTTACTTCATTCTTGAACTGTAGGTCGGAGTGGAGTGAGCTGCGCTGTTGGGCAGAACTGGCATTGGGGGCCGAATAGTAGACCCGTTATTATAAAGTTTATGCCTTAACATTTTGAATCTGGTTTTTTGATATATTCTCTCAGTAAATTTAAGAGTATTAAAAATGTAAACCTAAAGCAATTAAAAGTTTCTCTTTAAACTTTGCAACTCTTTGAGAAGATTGAATTTATAGTTATGTGTACTGCTGAGATTTTTTTTTAACGTGTAAGACAAATAAATTTTTCCTACAGTGTGCTGTGGCTTTTTTTTTTTTTTATCCTTTTAGTTTAACAGTGGGGGCTACAATTTTGCTGGTGTGGGGTTTTGTTTAGTTGGGTTTTCTTTGGTTTTTCTGATTCTCATACTTTTTAGTTTATGTCGTTGCATTTTACTATGGGTGGAAAGGATCTCAGTAGGAATTAAAAGGATGGTTTCTGGATACTTAGGGTTTAAAATTTAATAATGCCCATTTCATGTGAAGTACAACTATTCAAAATAGGAGCACAGTATATATAAAGAAAATGTAACTTGGATAACTCGTGAAATTACTTGATATTTTAAATACCCTGAAGTTGGGTGGAAAAGATAATTTTTAAAATTTTAATTTCACTGAGTAAATTTTAGTACTTTCCTTAAAATACTAGTTTTGATTTTTCAGAATCAGCTTTGAACATACTGTAATCACAAAACTTGTTTAATTTTTGATGCTTAATTGGGAAAAAAGGCAATTCTTTAAGAAAAAAGGGTCATATAAGGAGAAAAAAAATTTAGACCAACTATATCCTTTTCCCTTCAATAGGAGTTTGATAGTTGTGTAAGTTAAAAGTGATCTAATAAGTGTACCTTGATTTGGTTTGGTTTAGCTTTGAGAGATGACCTTAATCTGATCTCATCTGGAGGGAGCTGCCTTGCTGGGAAGAACAGTAAAGAACCTTATGTTGAATCTTAAAATGCAGAAAATACTTGAATGTTGGTTCGTTGAGCTTGATTTTCTTGGTATCAAAGAACAGTGTAACAGGACTTTTATTAAGTGCCAACGTGCTATGTCAAACCTTGATTTATGGAGAAACTAATAATAAAATTCTAATTGCACTGTGATACTTTTCATTTTTCAAGACACTTCATTCAAACAGCCAAGCCAGTCCTCACCCAGCAGCGGTTGTCATCTTTCCCTCTACACTGTTTACCATTTTATAGAGGATCAACAGTTGTTAATCTGTACACCAAAGTATTACAAATTCTGTTGGTGATTTGTTGAACTTTAAAATAGATCAGCATATAGGAAACTATACAGTTACAGTCGTCGTAGTTTATCCTTTATTTTAAAAGTAAATTTCATCCAAAACTATATATTGCCCACATAATAGGAACATTTTTG
The DNA here is from genome assembly GCF_002201575.2 of Neomonachus schauinslandi. Lineage (NCBI taxonomy): Eukaryota > Metazoa > Chordata > Mammalia > Carnivora > Phocidae > Neomonachus > Neomonachus schauinslandi. The sequence goes on along the minus strand of NC_058407.1, from coordinate 52,723,436 downwards.
AGTTGTTGGATACGAGGGTACTTCCTTCCATATGTTATTCTTGTTTGCTAAATTACAAGAGAAGATACTGCTCCCAGCCAACTTACTTTTAGTACCATACTTACATTAATGCTATAATCTCCGATTTAAAAAAACACTATTGGCCTTTCACTTTTATATTCCTGTGCACACCAGAGAAAGTTACCTATTGAACATTTTGACTTGACAGTTTCCTACAAGATGAATTTGCCTTATCAAAAGTACAACTTATAATTTTGGTATTTTCGATATTTATTTGGCACATAGAACATTTTTGTTAAAGATGGGTTTTCAAGCATTTAGGTAATTTGTATTAGCAAAAGCCACTGATGGGAAAGAATAAAGGCAGGATTTTGGGTGCCTTTCCCAAGTTTCTACCAAAGGAAACGTGGGCTTTGGTAATGGTATTTTAATGTCATCCTCAGTTATTGGAAATATAGATGTTACTGTATATGGGACATCTGGAAAAGATTCTTTGCAAACAGTTTTGCTTCAGATGCCCCAAAGTTAGAGTTCCTGATTTAGTCTTATATATAAAAACTTTGTTAATAGCTATTTAAAAATAAAATTACCTTTAGGCAGGTAGACAAGAGACTGATCAGCAAGGGTGACTGAAGACATACTGTGTCTTGTGGAGTAACCCCAAAAGAATTGTTGCCAGAGGAACCTGACAGCAGAGATTAGCTCTTCAGTGTATAGGAACGAAGATTTCTTTGTTAACTATAGGTTTTCTCTCCATATTGTTTATTACACCCCACCCCCTCCATAGTAAAGAAACCTGACGAGGGAGTTACCTCAATGAATACTCCTCTCTAAATTTCTGCAACAAAAGGAAAATAGGACAATTACTGTCAAAAATAAAGCCAGATTGCTAACACCCAAGAGGAGAATTAGGACCATTTTTGTAAAATCTGTAAAGCCCTTGGATCCACTGATACCTAGATAAGGCAAAAATACGAAAATCACCTGAATGATTGTCTAATGCAATTCATTAAATGTTTTTGTTAGATCATTATGATTGGGCACCATGGGGAAAGCAGAAAAATTGTATGGTTAGGTCACTGACCAACGGAACATACAGTTAGAAAAGATACTACATGAAGTGCTTAAAGTGTGGACAGGTGGGAAAAGCATTACTGACCTAGTTCACTTTTGAGACCTGGTAGAAAAGTGGGTGAAAGAGCTGAGGTGAGAGGCCTACAGAGCACTTAGAATAGATCATGTAGTTTAGAGAGGTCTCTTGATTAAATTTATTGCTGCTGGGAGAAAAGTGGAATTGGGATCTCGGAGGTGGGTGATACAGTTGTAGTTGGTACTGAGTGATATTTTGGGTGGCAGACACTTGAATCTTGCTTTGGCTGCTCCTAATATGCTGGGGGTGTCGCTTGAATTAGTTTAAGAGAAATACTATTAGTTCTATTTGAATGTAGTCTGCTTTCTTAAGTTGAGAGTTCTGTATTTTTGGTTAGTTAAATTTTCATTTTACAGTTAACCTTTTTTAAAAGTGCTGTTTGGTTTGGATGTAATGGAATTGTGTCTACACAGACTTCTGGCTACTAAATTTGAATAGGATCCTTTAAACTATACTGTTGACACCTAATTGTACAAAGTTGACCTTTATATCAAATACGAACAAAACTAAGATATTAGTCTTGGGTTGGTTTTAAAGGATAAGTTCTTAGTTCTTCTTTTCAACTTCAAACACACTTTCTGAAAATACACCATTTGCTTTTAGTCAGGTTTCAAATTCTGTTACTTCTATTATAATATAATTGGGAGTGTTTTATCACAAAGATCCAGGTTTCTTAGAAGGCCAAATAGTGTCAAATGTCACAGAACAGTCAAGTAAATTAGGGACTAAAAAGCGTCCATAGACATTGGTAATTTAGGCCATTCATGTAGTTGTAATGCTGTGTTTTATAAATGAAAAATCTCACTGCTCTCTGAATAACAAGCCACAATTATGTGCGTTTCATACCACTTTGAACATAACTAACAAAAAAGAAGTTGCTGTTTCAACTGGTTGTACATAGTATATTTAAAAGCCCTTATTAAACAAAAAAGCATTATATACATAACAAGGAATGGGCTAACTCTAGTAGTAGTGACACTGACTTAATGTTACGTGAACAGATGGCGCAAAGAACTGACGAAACTAATGCTAATGGAAATACATTTTCCTGTTTTTTAAAAAAAAACAGTTATATACTATTTAATGAGACTTAGGTGAATTGTCAGAATAAGAATCCTGTCTCCCTTTAATTTCTTTTTTAGTAAACCAAACTCATGCAGCATAAGTATGTTCTAGATAAACCCATTCATTTTATTTATTTAACGAACATGTTGAGTACCTACTATGCACCAGGCATTGGGGCTGCACAGAAGACTAAAACAAACAAATCTTTGGCCTTGATGGGATGAGCATTCCAACAGAAATGGTTCTCTGTAATAATAACTGAACCCTACCCATGGGCCACATGGGTTGTTTTCAGACTTGAGTTCTCATCAGGTATCTACTCTAGAGCCCTTGCTCCAGGACCACTGGTGGTATTGTGGTTGTGTTAAAAAAAAAAAGGCGATTGGGCGCCTGGGTGGCTCAGTTGGTTGGGCGACTGCCTTCGGCTCAGGTCATGATCCTGGAGTCCCTGGATCGAGTCCCGCATCGGGCTCCCTGCTTGGTGGGGAGTCTACTTCTCCCTCTGACCCTCCTCCCTCTCATGTGCTCTCTCTCATTCTCTCTCTCTCAAATAAATAAATAAAATTTTTAAAAAAAGGCGATTTTTTTTTCCCCTTTGATTTTTGTTACAATTGTACCTGCATTAAAAGAGAGAGAGAAAGAAAGGAAGGAAAGGAAAGGAAAGGTTCAGTCCCACCAGAGTGGCACAAAATGTAATGTGTGGCCGTGCAGTCTTTTAGATTTCTCCACAGGGCAACCAGGTATCACCGATTAGGATGTACATTCTAAACGTAAGAGATCAAAGAAGCAAGAGCAGGGTATGGAGCTGGCCTCCCAGGATGCACGTCTCTGGAGCAGAAGTGTTGGCTTGTTGTGATAGTACAAGTAATGGACAGCTGATTATGAGCCTTCCAGGACCGAGTACCGGAGAGAAAGAGTCAAGTGTGTATCCTGCCTTATACAGACTACACCTCAGGGTAATACTTGTGAGGGACATTTTCGCATTATAACTCTAATTCCGGCTTAAAAATACAGATGGTATGATAGAAATAGGACGTTAACATTTTACAACAGCGAATGAATCAAGCTAGGGTTCTTCATCGGCTGTTAAAACTATTAAGTGAAAATGCTGATGGGGAGCTATTTAATGCCAGGATCAGGCTGATGGCACCTGAACCCACTGATCAGTCTTAACATTGCAAAAACAGACAACTAGACATTCTGTGCCCCCCCCCACCCCTGAGGTGTTGCAGTAGAAGTACAGAACACCATCCGTGAAATTCACATAATTGAACTTGACTCTCCTTAAGCTTCTAGATTTGACTACTGGTTTATAGGAAATTTAAGATAGAGGAACATGTTAAATCACCACAGGGGGCAATTAGCAAAATACACACTGATAAATTCTACAGGACAAATGACCTGACCTTTGGGGAAAAAAATTGCAAGAAAAAAGGGAGGGGAAACCTATAGATTAAAATGGACTTTTTTGTTGTTGAAATTACAACATTCATAGCTATTCACTATATACATGCAACATAGGAAATACATGATTAACATGATGTCACATCAAAACCAAGGAGAGCTGCAACAGGCAAGATGTGGAGGACAACAAGCCTCTGTGTACTTTTTGTTACTCTCCGATGCATCTCTTCTGGTCCCTCTGTACCCATACGGATGTTTTTCTTTATAGTTTAAAAAACTCTGTGAATTAAGGGGCATGTCTTCAAACATTCCATAGGAAGAGATGACTGGCGTCAAATCTGATCCCTTCATACCTGTAACTGACACCTCTTTGGAGAATACAGAAGATGTTCTGGGCTGACGTCATTACCTAGTGGACCACCTGAAATTTCCAGCCTCCTATCTATTTCTTTCTTAATTATGACTCCATTTTCCTCACCCATTAGGACTTCTCATTTTTCTCTATGCTTCATTTTACTAGCTCAGGTATCACCTTGTATATTCAATCCATTTTGTTGGCTTTTTTTTTTTTTTTTTTTTGAGGTATACCTGACCTATCACATTAGTTTCAGTCATGTAGCATGATTCCGCATCTGTATACAGGGCAAAACGAACACCAGGGTAAGTCTAGTTAGCATCCCTCACCATACAGAGTTACAAGCAAATTTTTTTCCTTGTGAGAAGAACTTTTAAGATTTACTCTTTCAGCAACTTCACATATATAATACAGTATAATTAATTGTAGTCACTATGCTGTACATTACATCGCTAGGACTTACTTATTTTATAACTGGAAGTTTGTACCTTTTGACCCCTTCACCTGTTTTGTTCATGCCCCACCTCTGTCAACCACCAGTCTTTTCTTTGGGTCTATGAGCTCAGTTTTTGTTTTGTTTTGTGTGTGTGTGTGTGTTTGTGTTTGAAGATTGCACATATAAGTGAGGTCATACTGTATATGCCTTTCTTTGTCTGACTTATTTCACTTAGCATAATGCCCTTAAGGTTAGTCGTGTTGCAAATGACAAGATTTCCTTCTTTTTTATGATGGAATAATAGTCCATTACATATATATATGTATATATCAGGTTTTCTTTAACTGTTCATCCATCGACCAACATTTAGGTTTTTCCAAATCTTGGCTATTATAAATAATGCTACAGTGATCATGGGGGTGCATATATCTTTTTGAATTCATGTTTTTGTTTTTGTTAAAATGGACTTAACGAGACAGCAGTCATTTGCAATGCACAGAACTCATTTGGATTCTGATTTGATCAAAGCCAAGTACAAAAATATTTGTAAGACTACTGGAGTAATTTAAATACTGAATATTTGAATATTTGAAATTAAACAACTGTTACTGTTTGATAATATTATTATAGTTGTGTTTCTAAAAAATACTTTATAGATATAGAATTTACCAGTGAAAGGATATGATGTATAGAATTTGCTTTATGCTTCAAAATAACCCATGGTCTGCAGGGGGCATGGACATGGATGGGAGGATATGTAAAGGAAGATTGCCCTTGTGTTGGCATTTGTTGAGCCTGGGTGACGGGCGTTATTTATTTCATTTTAGACTGAAGTATAGTTGACATACAATATTAGTTTCAGGTGTACAACATAGTGATTTGGCAATTATATACATTATGGACTGCTCACCACTCTAAGTGCGTAGTCACCACCTGTCACCACACAAAGTTACTACAGTATTATTCACTACATTCCCTATGCTGTACTTTTCATCCCCATGACTTATTTATTTTATAACTGGAAGTTTGTATCTCTTAATCCCCTTCACCTATTTTGCCCATTCTCCTAGTCCCCTCCCTTCTGGCAATCACTAGTTCTCTGTATTTATGAATGTTTCTTCTGTTCTTTTAGATCCCACATATAAGCGAAATGTATTTGTCTTTCTCCGTGTGACTTAGTTCACTTGGCATAATTCCCTCTAGGTCCATCCATGTCATGAATGACAAGATTTATGGCCGAGTAGTACTCCACTGTGTGTGTGTGTGTGTGTGTGTCGTATCTTCTTCATCCATTCACCTATTGATGGACACTTCCGTATCTTGGCTTTTGTGAATAATGCTGCAGTGAACTTAAGGGTGCATATATCTTTTTGAATTAATGTTTTTATTTTCATTCGGTAAATAACCAGAAGTGGAATTACTGGATCATTTGGTGTCTGTTTTTAATTTTTTGAGGAGCCTCCGTGCTCTTTTCCACAGGGGCTGCACCAGTCAGCATTCCCACCAACAGTGCAATGAGGGCTCCTTTTTCTCAGCATCCTCCCAGCACTTACCTCTTGTCTGTTGGTACTAGCCATCCTAACAGGTGTGAGGTGATACCTCATTGTGGTTTTGCCTCGCATTTCCCTGATGATGAGTGGTGTTGACTCTCTTTTCCTGTGTCTGTTTGCCATCTTTATGTCATCTTTGGAAAAATGTTCAGGTCCTGTGCCCATTTTTAATTGGATTATTTGTTTTTTGTAGTATTGAGTTGTAGGATTTCTGTGTATATTTTGGATATTAACCCCTTATCATATATACCACTTGCAAATATCATCTCCCATTTAGGAGGCTGCCTTTTTGTTTTCTTGATGGTTTCCTTTGCTGTGCAAAAGCTTTTTAGTTTGATAAAGTCCTGATTGTTTATTTTTGCTTTGGTTTCCCTTGCCTGAGAAGACAGATCCAGAAAAATACTGCTAAGGCTGATATACAGAAGTTTACTGCAACATGAAAGTTCTTTATACTATTCTGCTTTTCTGCATGTTTGGAATATTCCATAATAAAAACTAAAAAACAACAAGAAAACAAAACAAGAGAAAGAAAGAATTCTGTAGTTGAGAGAGAGAAGAATGAGAACCCACCAAACCATGCAAAAATCAGTAGGATGAAGTAAGTGTTCTGGGGGTGTCCTCCCAGAGTGCTTTGAAATATCACCTTAACCTTTATCACAGGATCAGTCTATTTTCCTTATAATCCAGATAAAATTTGTTGACTTGTACAATGAAAGTTCACACACACCCACAACAGGAATATTATTGTTTAAATATATCTATAATAATTGAAACTAATGAGAATAGAATAAGGGATGTGTTTAGAACCTGCACTATTAAGTATTGTGTATGTACAAAATAATTGCTCTAATGTTACCCTATTAATCTTAAAAATTTTCCATTGTAAATATTCGTATTTTGCTGGTTCCATAGTCTTTTTGTAGAAATACGCTTTGTTGATAGTGTCCTTTTTAAAAAAGAAAATCGAAAACAGGTATTCTAAGCTAAAACAGTTTACTGAAAATACTTTTTTTTTGGCTTGAACTTTCAATAAGGTTAGTTTTTTTTCATTTAAAATGATCAGCTGTAATAATTGTTCAAGCAATTTATTAGATTTTTGTATTTCTACTTAAAAATTATTCTTTATTTTTTCTTAATTTTTACTATCTGTATGTTTTATCAGTATAGTGTACAGCTTTCCCACTAATACACGTTAACTCTTAGTAATTATAGTTGACCCTTGAACACCGTGGGGGCTGGGGTGCCAATCCCTCATGCAGTTGAAATCCATGTATAACTTTTGACTCCCCAAAACTTAACTACTAATAGCCTACTATTGCCTGGAAGCCTGATAACATAAACAGTCAATTAACATCTGTATGTTATATGTATTATATACTGCATTCTTACAATAAAATAAGCTAGGGAAAAGAAAATGTTAAGAAAATCATAAGGGAAAATGTATTTACAGTACTATACTGTATTTATGGAAACAAACCCACCTATTAGTGGACCCCTGCAGTTCAAACCTGTGCTCAAGGATCAACTGCAGTTGATTGTCCTTCTACCTATAGCAGTATTATTAAGCTAATACTCTAAATAGTGCTGTTCTTTGGATATATTAGCATACTGCAAAGGTTAAAAAGTATAACTGACAATTTGCTTTGGGTCAAAAAGAAACAATGATTTTGTGTTTTATTACCACAGAAATCATCATGTTATTGAACACCCATCACGCACCAGGGATACACACACGTGTATATAAATAGTATAATATTGAAGGAAAAGAATTCATTAAAGCATTATTACAGATATAAGAGAATTCTTTCAAATTAGAAATACTGTCAATATTAAGTGGTTTTTATTTCCAAGTATGCATCCTACTGACTTGTTAACTTAGTACCTTTTTCTCTGTGTGTACTTAGTAAACCACTATCTGGACTCACTAGTTTTAGATTTTGAAATTAGCCATGACCTTATCTACTACATGTATGGGCATTTTCCATTTTAACTCTGGGACTTCAGTTGTCTTAGAGTAATATTAATAATTATTAGTTGTGTAGATGTTACAACTACTAATACCTTTAGTATCCTCTGGTGACTATAAGCCCTTGGAGTTCATTATGCTTGAACTGACTGTTCCTTAAATTCTGCCTTATTCTGCATTATGACCCCTTCCTTGTCAGTTGAGTTTCTTGTTACCATTTTATTTTAGGGAATCAAAGCCACCATTTCCACAGTTAGGCATTCTCAAGTAATCGAGTCATACCGTGAATAAAGAGATTCAAGAAGCAGAAAGGTCCACCACTCCCAGGAAATCACACATGTTATCCCAAATATGCAAGTTTCCAAAAGGACTTCCGGGCATTTTGTTCCAGCGTTCATTTTTCTTTCACCATGCCCCCCTCACCTTTTTTTCCAATGTCTATGTGACTGTGGCAAAAACAATATTCCCCTTCTCCAAAATAAAAAAGTCATGGCCAGTTGGAGGTATAAAGGTAGTTGTGATGTCAGGTCTCATGCGTATTTTTAATGTAAGAAAAGGTAAGCAAGAACAATCAGGTGGTGGTCTTCCCAGTGCATGTGTGCTGTGTGTACCGTGCAGCTGTTGGGAGACAAGTCATGTTGAGATGCATTCGAGCTGTGCTAAGTGGAAAGTCATGTTGGGGGACAGGTGGGGATCTGAAGTGCTAAGAAAATTTAAATGAAACTGGGCCCATAAGGTTGCCAGAAAGAACACTGGCTGATTTCTCCCAGAATTTAGGAGCTCTGGGAATAGAAAAGCCATAAGAGTGAGAACAAGAAGAGACCACCTTGAACACTATAGCTGTACCCCTAGATGAATGTTGCAGAAAGGATGGGTTTTTCAGGAAAAATGAATAAAGGACCTGGGATCATTCACTCACTCATTTTTTAAAAATAATTGTCTATTTGTATATTCATTAGATATCCAGATGAATAAGAAATACCTCGTGTCCTCGAGGAACTTTTCTGTTTGAGGAAACAGATGTGTGTGTAAGTAACAAAGCAGAAGAAAACAAGTGCTATATGGATCCACGTACAGCAACAGGCCATGGAGCTGCAGAACGCTGAGCAATCAGTTTCCATCAGGGCTGATAAGGGCTCAGTATCAGAGATAGGAATAAGCGTGTTCTCAAGCTGATAAGTATGAAAGAATGGGCATTTCTGGATGTAAGAACAGCATGAGAAAAGTTACACAAAAGGGCACGGACTTTCAAGGACCATCTAGTCTAACATAGATGTTCTGTAGGAATTGGGCCAGGGGCCTGGATGGTGGCGTAAATGAAGAGACTGGAAATAGGGAGTGGGCTATGAGTGACCTGCAGGAGTAAGGGGTTTTGACTTTTTCTTTCTTTTCTTTTCTTTCTTGCTTTCTTGCTTTGAGATATACCTGACATACAACATTATATTAGTTTCAAGGGTATAGCACAGTATATATGTACTATTGCAGAATCATCACCACCATGGGCTACTTAACATTTGTCACCCTACACAGTTACATTTTCTGTGTGTGATTTACTGTCTAGCAAGTTTCAGATATGCAATACAGTATTATTAACTATATTCATTATATTCCTGGGACTTAACGCTATAACTAAAAGTCTATACCTTCTGACCCCCTTCACCCATTTTACCCATTACCCACCCTTTGCCTCTGGCCACCACCAATTTGTTCTCTGTATCTCTGAATTCATCTTAAAAAATTAATTTATAGATTCCACATTTAAATGAAATCATATGTATTTGTCTTTCTCTGACTTATTTTACTTATAATGCCCTCAAGGTCCATCCATGTTGTCACAAATGGCAAGATTTCATTATTTTGTATGGCTGAGTAATACTTCACTGTATATATGTGTATATACTCACACACACAGAGCACATCTTCTTTCTCCGCTCACCTGTCCATGCACATTTAAATTGTTTCCATGTCTTGGCTATTGTGAATAATGCTGCAGTGAATGTGGGGGTGCATGTGTCTTTTTGAGTTAGTGTTTGTCTTCTTCAGTTAAATACCCAGAAGCGGAATTGCTGGATCATATGGTAGTTCTGTTTTTAATTTTTTGAGGAACCTCCATACTGTTTTCACAGTGGCTGCACCAATTTACATTCTCACCAACAGTGCACGAAGGTTCTCTCTTCTCCACATTCTCACCAACACTTGTTCTTTCTTATCTTTTTGATACTGGCCATTCTGACTGCTGGGAGGTGATATCTCACTGTGATTTTGACTTGCATTTCCCTGATGATTAGTGATGTTGACCACTTTTTCATGTACCTGTTCGTCATCTGTATGTCTTATTTGGAAAATTGTCTATTTGGATCCTTTGTCCATATTTTGAAAAGATTTTTAAAATTTATTTATTTTAGAGAGAGAGTAGGGGAGAGGGGCAGAGGGAGAGAGAGAGAGAAAATCTTAAGCAGACTCTCCGCTGAGCGTGGAGCCCAACGCAGGGCTTGATCTCAGGACCCTGAGATCATGACCTGAGCAGAAATCCAAGAGGCGGATGCTCAACTGACTGAGCCACCCAGGCGCCCCTCTTTGCCCATTTTTAAAATGGATTTTTTTTTTTTGCTATTAAGTTGTATGAGTTCTTTATATATTTTGGATATTAATCCCTTATCAAATACATGATTTGCAAATATTTTCTCCCATCCAGTAGCTTGCCTTTTTGACTATTATTTAGGAGTAAGAAACACATGAGACTTTTGAAGAAGGAAGTTACACAAGGGGAAAAGAAAATTGCATACACAAAATTTGAGGGGAGTGGTAGGGGAAGGATTATTTATTATGAGCATGTTGGTAGGTGGATGGAGTAAAAATGAGAGGAAATATAGAGATTCTACATTGAATAGATACTAGAAAAGGAATAACTGATAGAATAAGGTCCCATGTTATAGTATCTATTCTGTTTTATGGGGAAATATGGAAAACCTACACATTAAAAGCATCCTATAGGCATGTTTGTTGTTCTGTCTATGGTAATCATCTGAAGACACATTTGAAAGTGCTTTAGAACAGTAATCAACAAATGTTTCTGTAAAGGGCCAGATGATAAATATTTTAGGTTTTGCTGGTCACATGTCATATCTCTTTGTGTATGCTGCCCCTTCTCCTTATCTTTTTTCCTCTTTAAAAATGTAAAGTCAGGGGCACCTGGGTGGCTTAGTTGGTGGAGTACCTGACCCTTGATCTCGGGATTTTGAGTTTGAGCCCCACGTTGGGTGTACGGATTAAAATCTTAAAAAAAAAAAAAAAAGTCATTCTTAGCCGTGGGGCATCCAGAAAGGCCACAGGCCAGATTTGGCCTGCAGGCCATTGTTTGCTGATCCCTGCTTTAGAACTTAGCTTTCCTGATAGAACATTCGGTGTTCTCTCTCTCTCTGTAAGTGAAGAAAGATACAGGTCTTTCGTGGAGAATATAAAGTTGGAATAATTTAATACATTTGAATGTATGTGACCCCTGACCTGCTTTGACCATTATCACTCAGATTTGTGACTGTGACTGCCCACTGTTTGGGGCCATGTAAGCCTGCCTTCCTTTCTGTCCTTTTTTCTTTTTCCAACTGTGGTAGTTTAAAAACATATCTGCAGGGGCGCCTGGGTGGCTCAGTCGGTTTAGGGTCTAACTCTTGATTTCGGCTCTGGTCATGGACTCAGGGCTATGAGATCGAGCCCCTGTGTGGGGCTCTGTGCTCAGCAGAGAGTCTGCTGGAGATTCTCCCTCTCCTTCTCTCTAAATCTTTAAGAAACAAAACAAAAGAAACCTGCAAATTATTTGACACTTGTCATAAAAAAATAGCCTATGTTCAACTCTAGAGAATAAACAGATGGCTACCAGAGGGGAGGCCGGTGGGGGATGGGGGAAATAGGTGATGGGGATTGAGTACACTTACCATGATGAGCACTGAGCACTGTATGGAGCTGCTGTACCACTATGTTGTCCACCTGAAACTAATATAACACTGGATGTTAACTATACTGGAATTAAAATTAAAAGATAAGCATATCATACACTATATTAGGTTAAAAAAAAAAAAGGAAACAAAAGTCTGTGTTCTGTTCCTTTGAACGTAGGTGGCTTTTGTAACTGCCTCAACAAAGAGGATGTGACAGAAATGACACTGGTTTCTGAGACAGGATCATAAAGATACAAATTCTGCCTTCTTTCCCGCCCCCCCACCGCCCCCCGCACATGGCACATACATCTTGAAGCTCTAAGCTACCAAGTAAGAACAGCTATCCTGAAGTTTCCATGCTGAAGAGACCGTGAGCGAGCACAGGCAGATAGGGAGAGATGTCTGAGGAACCCCAGGTTCTTGCCCCCAGCTACTGAAGTCTGCCCCGACCAGGCGCCATTCGTATGACTGAGCAAACCTTCAGATGATTCCAGCATGGGCTTGCATCTGGCTCCAAGCTCCTGGAGACACCCCAAGCAAGAACCATCCAGCTAAGCCTCGTCAGGCCCCAGAACCAGAAGAGATAATAAAATGTTTGTTGTTGTTTTAAGCCATAGTTTTGCGGTGGTTTGTTCCATTGCAGTGGGTGACTAGAAATGATTTTGGGATCTGGAAATGGAGCATTACTATAACACGATCTAAAACACATGGCCATGGCTTTGGAACTGAGCTGTAGGCATAAGTGGGAAGGGCCTTGAAGAGGTTAGGAGCAGAAGTCTGATGGCTCTTGAGGTTGTCAGTAGAGCTTATAGGAAAGTGAGGGAAAAACTATTAAAGCTGAAGGAAAAGCTACTGTTAATGAACTGTTGCCTGTGATAATTAGAAATAGGAAATATACCTAATGAACCAATGGATTGGCCTGAAGAGTTTTCAGTCTAGAGGTTGAAAGTGTCACCTGATTCTTTTTAGCTGTCTTAAAATACAGACTGTCGTGTACTACGGAAGAAATTACTGTTTTCATGGAAAATTTAGAGGAAATATAAAGGAGGCAGGACTTACTGAGTTAGAAAATAAAACCAGTGTCTCCCAACAGAATATGCACGAAGTAAAAAAAAAAAAAAAAAAAGGCCTCAGGGAAGAAGTCAAATTCATGGCCCTGTGACAAAAACTTCTCAGGGTAAAGATGAGGCCAAGGATTTGACTGTAAAATCCAGCCTCCAGAAAGATTTAGGGTGGTGCCTTTGAATCCTTGCCAAAAGAAAAGCTTAAGGATTAAACAATAGGAATTCTAATAAAAGACAATGATGCTCAGGAGCCTTAAAGGGAGCCCAAGGAGACAAGATTTGTTGGTGTGGCTTTTGTCTAATGAAGTAAACCCCAATAAAATCAATAAGATTCATAGGAAACTTGCGAAGCTTTTAAGAAAATTATACTTGTAGAAATACTACCAGCTTGGACTAGGAAGAGAAATGGCTTCAACATGAAAAGAAGCTTTTAGATCCTAAAACTTTTAAGGCAGAAAGCAGGCTCATGAAACTACTAAACTTAAAATATGGGCTATATTTTTTGGAATAGGAAGGATAACTCAGTGGAACTAAGATCCCAGAGGATGATGCCATCAGCTGAGGAGAATCATTGTAGGCAGAAGAGAACTCGACTTATGGGACTGGCAGAATGTGCCCATGTTGGATTTGCTACATGCCTTTCGTTTTCTCCCTGTTTGTGTTTAGTGGTTATCCTGTGCCTACCCCACCATATTTGTGTGTGGACAGATAATTTGTTTCTCTAACTCCCAGGTTTTCAGACCTAGAGGAATGGTACATTTCCTCTAGAAAAATGTAATTTTCTCATTGGTTTTCTTTTCTCCTTTTTTTTTTTTTTTGTAACTTTAAATCACATAATAAGACAACAAAAATATAATGTAACTAGAATGGCTGTAAATTAAGCACAAAAATCCTTCTTCCTCCGAATTCTCATGTTAGTATATTCTAAGTACCTAACACAGGGCCTATCTAGTATGTAATAATTTTTTTGGTGAATGTTAGTTTCCTCTCTCATTCTTTTTTCCTCTCAAGGAAGTTATTTTTATTCATGGTATCCAGCTCCCTTATGCTGATTTTTCATTCACTAGGGCTTCCTACCCCTGCAGCCTCCCTGACCAGTCCCCTAGCCTCTCCATATGCTCTAGACATTTTCTGGCCTTTTCCTATCATCCAGACTCTGAACTTGCCTATCTTAATTTTTCAAAAACTTATAGTGACCAGTTTATATGAAGAATGATGCTCAAGTGTTAACACAAAAATTTTACTTGTAGGATTGTAATAGTAACTTTCAATGTTTACCCTGTGGGATAAGCAGATTTCTGACACTTTTGTAGGCCCTCTGACTATTTTGGTTAAGAACCCTTAAGTTGATACTCAAGTCATGACATTCATGTTCCTTTCTAATGGAGAGTTGCCATTTTTAGGGATGTAGTACAATGTAGAAACTGTGCTGAAATCTGTTCTGGCTCCTTTTCATGCTATGGGCCATCTGTGAAGCTTTGGACTTGAGGTCAGATATGTCTCTTGTCTCCTTCTCCCCAGCATTGTGTATAGGATTCTAATCTAATTAAAACTAATGTCAGTAGCAATGTTCAAGAGGAAACCCCCCCCCCCAAAAGAGGATTTTTGAAGGAAGGGGGACTGGAAAAGTGGAGGACACGTTTACCTGAATTGTTTTGCCTTGGAAAATACATGTGCTCCTGTAATTCTGTGAGTCAGTGAATATATATACCTGAATACACATTTCTTCCTTTAACGAGTATTATTGGGTATCACTATGTGACTCTTCCAATGTACTAGTGTCTTTGGGGATAATATAAATCAGAGACACTTATTCTGAAGGACTGGTTCCTGCAAGAATTTGGCGCTGTGCACTGCATGGGGCCTGGGCCAGGAGCAGATCTTAGGGAAGGTTTCTGCATAATGTTAGACCATGTCTCTTACTGCAGTGCATATGCATTCTTAGATTCTAAAATAATATTGAGTTCTCAGGAAAGCTGAATTCCATCAACAATAATCCCTTTCTATAAACTAAAAGCTTCTAGAGCCTTAAGAAAAAAAGAAATAATCTAACCTTAAGAATGAATTTATTACTAAGTGAATTTAATTCACAAAAGAAATTTTCTCTAATATTTAGGCTATTGTTGGTTTTGGCTTTGTTTTTAATTAACATTTTTAGTTGTTTGCTTTGGTCAGTATTGAATTTGAGTTCAAAGATACATCCTCTCCCTTGAGGATGCAGTCTAAGGAGGACTTGGTAAATAATGTAAAATCAGGGCTCCCAGGTTTTTTGGAGCAATTCCCTCTAGTCTTTCCATGGTAAACAGTATGTGTGACTTTGAGTATTCTATGACATGGAGCTGCCCCCTTCCTACACAAACACGTGTGCTCTCATTTTTGTCTTTCCTTTTTCTTCTTTGCTCAGTTTCTTCATTTCTTCTTCCTCTTTTTTTAAAATATTTTATTTACTTATTTTACAGAGAGAGCAAGCACAAGCAGGGAGAGTGGCAGGCAGAGGGAGAGGGAGAAGCAGGCTTCCCACTGAGCAGGGAGCCCAATATGGGGCTCGATCCCAGACCCTGGGATCATGACTTGAGCCGAAGGTAGATGCTTAACCCATCTGAGCCACCCAGGTGCCCCTCTTCATTTCTTCTTAAGTAAGTTCTAGCCATCTTTGGGGAGAAGTGATGTGGCATCAGAAGCAAGGGGGAGACTCACAGTCATATCATGCTGACTGGTCATGGGACTCTGGGCAAGTCTCTAAGCAGGAAACCAGGGGAGTCCATGCTGGTGAGGGAGCTCGTTGATGATGGAGGCCCGGATAAATCCTGGTGACCTCAGGGCCTCGGCAGTGGCACTCCAACATATTTCTATGGCCACCATTTACCCTACAGGCATTAGATGATCCAGCACGGAGTTATTCTGGGCAACATGGAGCAAGGGCTTTAGAGTCAGGCAGCCAAGAGCTTATTTCCTCTCTGCCATTTAATAGCTATGTGACCTCAGGTCAATTTCTTAATCTCATTTATCCTTAGTTTCCTTGTTTGTAATACCTGCCATGAAAAGTCATTCTGAGGATCACAGATAACATACCTAAAGTGCCCGGCAAAGTCCTGACGCAATGATGGTGTTCATAAATGGTAGCTACTTGAGGGAGTCTAAAAAGTCTTTCCAATGCTTAACACACCTGTATAATCTCAATCTTAACCTTTGTCTCTGTCTCTCTCTTTCTCTCTCTCTCTCTCACACACACACACACACACACACAGAATTTACTGTTCTAAGCTCTTGAAATTGTATATACACCCTACCGTTTTAAAAGTGGGCTTCTGTTGGTGCCCCTGGGTGGTACAGTTGGTTAAGCATCTGATTCTTGGTTTTGGCTGAGGTTGTGATCTTGGGGTTGTGGGACTGAGCCCTGCATCAGGCTCCGCGCTCAGCTCAGCGTGGAGTCTGCTTGAGTTTCTCTCTTCCTCTGCCCCTCCCCCTGTGCTCACCTGCTCTCTAAATCCGTCTTTAAAAAAAAAAAAGTGGGCTTTTTGTCATCAGGAAAGTGATCCTGTTGCCAGTTTAAAGGAACATTATAAAGTAGCTGAGAAAAAGTTAAAAAGAGGTATGTATTATTTCCTTATTCTCTGGTAATTTTAACTCATTACCTCCCGTGCCTAATTGTGATGTCAAAAACAACAGCCAATCCAACTCTTTTCTTGTTGATTGACGTCTAGCCCACCTGGAACTAGAGCACCCTCTGGCGGGCGAGCACCTGCACCAGCAGCCTTAGGACATCGCTCGAACAGATAAATAAATGGTCGGGAGTCCTTTTACATGACAGCCATCCAGTTCGACAGAAACTAAAAACGGACCCCAACAAAGGTCTGGGCTCCCCAGGACTGTGGGTGCAGGACCACTGAGAGCCGTGTGAACCGGTAGGAAGAGGTGGGGGGCGGATGACACGCAGGTCGCACGCCACGGCTCCTGGGAGAGGTGTGCGGTCTGCCGAAGCGCAGCGCATCGCTACTGTGACAGGCCGCTGTGTAGTCAAAGGCGCCTGTCACAAAGTCTGCCCTTGTTTAAATGACAAATGGTGAGGGTCGTTACTACTGTTTCCAGAAAGTGGAAAAATAACTGGCATTCAGAGTTCTTGGTTTTCAAGAATGCTAGGAAAATTTTGGAAACAGTATAGCTTTAACAAGGTGATAAGGCATTTTGGTCAACAGACCACAGGCACCACCCCACGATGTCCACATCCTAATCCCTGGGACCTGCGAATAGATTAGGTTACATGGTAAAAGGGAATTAAGATTGCAGATGGAGGCAAGGTTGCTAATCAGATGACCTTAAAATAGGGTGATTGTCCTGTACTCTCCAGTGGGCCCGGTATAATCACAGGGGAAGGAGGAAGCCAGAAAGTTGGGGAGTCCGAAGCAAGCTTCCAGTGATACGAGGGAGGACTTGACTGGCCTCTGTTGAGGGAGAAAGGGGCTGTGAGCCAAGGGATGCGGGGGGCCTCTAGGAGCTGGAAAAGGCAAAGAAACACATTCTGCCGTAGAACCTTCAAAGGCCCTGCAGACACCTCGATTTTAGTCCAGTGAGACTCCTTTCGGACCTCTAACCTCAGAACTGTGCGTTCATAATTGTGTTGTTCTAAGCAATTACCTCGGTGGTAATTCATTACAGCAGCAGTGGAGATTAACATAGCATTTAACTCTGAACAAGTAGATATCTGACATCAATGAACCCAAGTTTCATCTCTTCCCTCTTTCTCAGAGTGGCGAGGTAGAGGAAAGTGACAGCACAGGGCCTGGCTGGCCAGGAGGCTCACTGCTCAGTTCAGAGGTCTCTGTCCACATGCGGGCTTCCCACGTCCTGCCTTTGACCCTGGGGTTCCTCCCCCACTGGCTTCCTGTTGCCTCCATTTCTTTTCCCTCCCTTTTTTTTTTTTTAAAGATTTTATTTATTCATTTGAGAGAGAGAGACAGAGAGAGCACATGCAGGGGGAGCGGCAGGCAGAGGGAGAAGCAGGCTTCCTGCCGAGCAGGGAGCCCGATGTGGGGCTCGATCCCAGGACCCTGGGACCATGACCTGAGCCGAAGGCAGATGCTTAACGACTGAGCCACCCAGGCGCCCTTTTCCCTCCTTTTTGCTTGCTGTGATCCCCGTCTTCCTCATTTGTCTCTTCTGTCTCCCCAAGCGTCTCCTCTCCGCTTCTCCACTTCCACTCTGGAAGTGTCTGGCAATGGCCCAAGCTGGTAAGGGGGAAATGGACATTCGTACGATTTCCCTCCCTCCCCTGACACCTGCAGCCTCTGGGGAAGAATCTTGAATGAAAGTCAGCAAAGAGCAAAAGAAGTCGATAGGAAAAGAGTCACCTGAAAACATTAAGGATCAAAACACAAAAGGGAAGGAAGACAAGACAGAGGCTGCCACGTCATCTTGTTGACCTGGCCGTCACCATTCCCTGTAAATCACTGCAGTTTATACCAGGGCCGAATGCAAATATCGGCGGTGTGGTGAAGCCCCTCCGTCTCTCTCAGTAGCTCACTGCACACCAGAGCTCTGGGCAGAGCTTAGGCTGCACAGTTAAGTGCTCCCCGGGTACCTCACCCCATCACCATTTGCGATCTGTACAAAACTCGACGTGGGTTTTAAGCCAGTCAGATATTCACTGAGCCCCACCGTAGATCTGGCCGTGCCCCCCATACAGGAGCGGTGGGGGGCGGCCGGCTGTGGTGCCTCCTCTCTGGCGGAGAATGACCTCGCTGGGATTAGCATGAGCCCTCGCTCCTCTCGGCACCGCATCCAAGCAATTTGCTGCGGGTGTCGTCCTAAAGACACGAGCTTTTCTAATTCAGACAACAACAAAATCAAAATCCCTCCCCTACAGGTTAGTCAGTGACTCTGTGTGCCTCTAAAAAACCCACTAAGTCCTTCCTTTGGAGCCTGGGTGCTCCCAGGGCACGAGGAAAGAACATTCCACGCTGCTGCTCGTGATGTGATCTCCCAGGTGTGCTGGATAATGCCTGTATCGTCTCAACCACCTTTTGTCCTTTTACACGTTTTATCGGAGGACTTTATGTACTGGGTGGAACTAAATCTTTAAAAGGGACGACGCGGCAACTTTAACAGCCCATCGTGCTCTAGGCATGCTTCCTGTTGGGCTGCATCTTCCTTCATCAGAGGTGAAGGAGGAGACTGAAACTAATTCTAGTCACCCGAGTTGCCACAGCCTCTAACTGCTCTCCTTGGCTTCTTTCTCTCCTCCAATCTTGCCCAGAAATTTGTTAGCGGAATCTTTTAAAAATAACCCTGAGCCACCCCTTCCTCTCCCTCCTGGCTCCTTATGTGACTTAGATGCTTTCCTGACACGCCACATTTCCCCCCTGGTTAGCAGTCTTCACAGCTGACTGTAAATGCCGCTGCACCCATCCGATCTACCCCTAATCTCCGGCCCCGCTGGCTGGCCGGTGCCCGGCACCCTCGGCCCTGACGCCAGGAGCCAGACACTCCGCGTGGGTACCGGTGAGAGCCACTTCACGACCTGAGAACTTCACGGTTCCCCACCGTTCCTCATCGGGTCAGACCCAAACTCTGAGTTTCCTGATAGACAAACTTTCAGATCTTCTCTTGGCCCTCATGTGGTTTTTGCATCTTCATGCTGTGAGTTGCTTCCTCTGCCTGCCCATCTGCAGTAACCCGTCTCCACCAAAGAGAGCCGCCATCACTGTCTTCTCTTCTGAGCGCACACACCACTCCCCCTGCTGCGAGATGGAGTCGGTTTCCCTGCCCCCTTGAATCGGGGCTGACCCGTGACTAATTTCACCAGTAGAATATGGTGGAGGTGAGACTGTGCTAGTTCTGGACCTTAAGAGGACTGGCAGTTTCCACAGCCTGTCTCTTGCAGCTCTGAACTGCTCTCAGTAAGTCCGGGGAACTCTTCCGAGAGACAAGCCACATGGAGCGGGGCCAAGGCACCAGACGTGTGAGTGGAGAAGCATCTTACACACCCAGCCCAGGCTCGCCTCGAGCGGAATCCAGTCTGACTGTAACAAGATGAGAGACCCCAAGTAGACCACCTCGCTGAGTATAGTCAGCCTACAGAACCATGAGATCGCAGTAGTTTTAAGCCACTAAGTTTTGGGGTGGTTTGTTACAGAGCAATAAATAACCTCAATACCGTCCTTTGAGGTCCCAAACCTAGATTTTCTGTAAAGCTTCGCCTTGCTGGTCGCTAGTCTAGTTGACCTTGATCTCCCCCTTCTTTAATTTCCGCAAAGCTCACTGTGATACCACAGATTTTGTTTTCCAACTGTATATATAATTTCCTCCATGACCAAACTCTATGATCTTCGAAGATACCGAACATTGGAAATGTCTTCTGTAATCCCTTCAAGTACTAGTACTGGACAAAAACGTAATTAATAAGCTCTTGAACTGAATTTAAAGCATCCTTGGTCCTTTTAGCTCTCTGCCAACTATTTTAGCTTTGACTCTTGCTCATGGCATCTTTTGGGGCATTCTTTCAAGGCATGGTTATGAAAAGTATGGGTGGTGGCAGGCAGCCCTTTGGATCTTTCCACCTGAAGACAGTATGTTATAGTGCGGTGGTTCTCAGAGTGTGGCCCCAGATGAGCAGCATCAGCATCATCTGGGAACCTGTTAGAAATTCAGATCCTTGGGTCTATCCCAGACCTGTTAAGTTAGAAGTTCTACGGGGTGGGACCCAGCATTCTGTGTTTTAACAAGACTTCCAGGTAATTCTGATGTATGCTAAAGTATGAGCATCACTGTTGTAGTGGAAAGAGGTCTGTTTTAAGGTCAAAGGCCTAGGATTCTTTCATTAAGCAAAATTTATTAAATATGGACCCACTTGTGCCAGGTATTGTGCTAGACAGAGGGGACACTAAGATGGCTATGGGTTTGTCTCTGCCTGTGGGCTGAGGGAGGGCGGCGGCAGCAATACTTACACACATAAATTAACATGCCGCACATTCTCTCTGCCCACTGAATGAACTAATCCTAGTTTTTTGCCCTCGCCTGTGGGTCAGGTGCCATTATCATGAAGGTATAACTAAACTTTAGGAACCCTTTTTATTAGAATGTGGTTGTATTAAAGACCATCCAATCAGTAGCCCCTTAAATAGTTTATACAGAAGCTCACTGTACAATAGAAAATTGAGATAAGTAAAAAGTTAAAATCATTCATAATCCTATCACTTACACATAATTATAGCTCATCTCATTTCAATGTATTTTCCTCCAAACATTTCAGTGCCTGGGTCTCTTTCCCCCTCCTGTCTCCCTATTCTCTTAGTAGCATACTGCGACCACTGCAAGTCATTTCCTGGAGCTTCAGCATCTCTTGGTGAGACGGATGCAGCAGGTCCCGGTGTTTGCTTACAGTGAGCCTGGGTGGTTGAGGCATGGGTGCAGCATGGCAGAGACCACTCCTAGCTCCCCTTCTCACTCTGGTCCATCGTGCTCTTGTGTTTACTAGGGAATAATACACCGATCAACCCCACAGACTCCTTCCCGCCTCTTCTCTCTACGTGTCCTATTTTTCCTCTTGTCACTGAGGCTTTGTGTTCTGCCCATGGGCCAGCACGACCTTCCACCCCCTTCTTCCCTTGATCAATTCCTCTTCATCCTTCATGACCCAGAGCGGTGATCAACATCCATGGGAAACATTCCCTGATCCTTGCAGACTCTTAGTCATGCTCCCCTCTGCTCCCTTCAAACCTCCATTTCAGGACTATGGCTCGCAGTGGTGCGCATTTCCGTGGTTGCTGCCCTTGCCCCAGGACAGGGGCTGCTTCTTCATCTCTACGTCCCCTAAGATACATGAAAGCGTTTCTGTAATGTTTGCAAAATGAATAAATAAACCCCCCAGGCCTGTCAGAGTCCCCAGAACTGCTCTTCACAAGCACAGGACCCACTGGCAAGCCCCTGGGCTAGACAGGCTTCTGACCTTGATACCCAGGCACTGGGCTTCCTTTTTTTTTTTTTTTAAAGATTTTATTTTTTTGACAGAGAGATAGAGAGAACAAGTAGGCAGAGAGGCAGGCAGAGGGAGAGGGAGAAGCAGGCTCCCCGCCGAGCAGGGAGCCCGATGCAGGGCTCGATCCCAGGACCCTGGGATCATGACCTGAGCCGAAGGCAGCCGCTTAACCAACTGAGCCACCCAGGCGCCCCCAGGCACTGGGCTTCTTCCTACAGGGAAGCCGCTCTGTGATTTGGATTTGAGCTTTTCGAGAGGTCTCGAACAATACAGCCAGAAGAGGAAGGAGGCACTTTCAGGTAAGAGAGGAAATGGGCAGTAGAGGAGAAGAGAGGTCTTGGAAATGCTGTTTCTGATGGCCTAGAATCTCATCCTAGACGAAGACTCCCTAGACTCAGGGAACGTGCATTCTCTCAGATGAGATTAGTACCGCTACGTCTTTGTAGAAAAAGACTAGAGCTGCTACGAGACACAGCCTGTGAGGCTGACTGAAGTTAAGACAAAAGAGGTGTTTTTCTTCGTTTCTGTAACTGAGGGCAGCAGTCAATTCTGCAGTCATAATTCTGATACTTGACAATGAGCGGGTTGGAGAGAGGGGAGAGATGGGGGGGGGTGCTGAAGAAAGAGAAGCGTCTACTGAGTGGCCTGGGAGCGAGCTTCCCAGCGAGCAGATGAGTGCAAACCAACAGAGCCGATTGTTGTGATGACAGATGAGCTTCCTGCAGGGAGAGGTGGAGGGGCAGGGCCAGACCATTGTGCAGATGTAGGGACACTGCTGCTTGGCGGCCGGCTCCGCTGTCCTTGGAGACACCACCAGAGTTCAGTTGGAAAGCTGGGAAGATGGCACCGAGTACTGGCTTCCGTGTTCCGTGTCGTATTAGTGGAGTAGGATTATTTTTAGCTAAAAACAATTATAGTAGGATGTCAGAGTTGAGTTCTCCTCTGTGATTTTGGCCCGCTCTGCAGTCATTATGGCTAGATGTGCTTACAGAAACACATGCATTTTTCCATTATGTTCTTTAGAAAATTAGAGGAGACACCTGACTGCTAATCTGTATCAGGGAGTGAAATTTCTGGCACCTTGTAAGCCTCACAGAGAGGTGAGACACAGCTTGAACTCCTACATCTGGGGTCTTCGTCAGTACCGAACAGCGTTGTTCTTTGCTTCCTCTGCTCCATGCGCTGGCATCCACCCCTGACCAGCATGACCTTTACCCTCTCTCTGTGACCAGCTCCTCATCCTTCATGACCCAGCGCAATGGTCAACATGTGTGGCAAAGCTTGCCTGACTTATAGACTCTCTGCGGTGCTCCCTTCCTCCTCTCTCATGGTACTTGGGTCCTGTGAGCATTATGCTATTTTACGGAGCTGGACGCAGGCAGGACCCGTGTGTCACGTGCACATGGCGTGGCTTGTGGTCCAAAGAGGTCCCTGCTACTGACCCCCAAATCATTTGTTCTAGTTCTGGGAGGTAACCCTTACCTTCCACCTCACTTTGCTCTTCTAATAGGACTAAACAGGCCACCTTTGTTTCTACTCAAGCAGCATTTGATGAGACTAGTGGGAGATGCCAGGCAGCCCTCATTCCCCACTGAGCCAGTGCCACCTCGTGGGATTGCACTCGCCCACCTACAAAGGTGGCGGGACAGTTACTGGTCACCGGCTAGCCCTGCTTCAAAGCTTCCTGTAACCTGGCAGTGAATGAAAGGCACCACCTTCCAACTCAATGACATTTAAGGCAACCACTCATCGGTTCAGGCAGCAAAATAAATTGCTACTCAGCAGCTCCCAGTCTATTTTTCTGGTTAGAGCTATAAATAAAAGAAATGATGGTGCCACCGCTTGCGTGACAACACGCTGTCCCCCCCCCCCCCCCAAGCAGTCACGTTTTCTCACACTGGCTTTGTTCCGGTCCCCCTGAGGAACAGAGTGTTAAGGACTGTATTTGGAGGTTGCCTAGTGCTGTGTCTGCATTTGAATCTTACACAAATAAATATAATAAACGAGCGTGTATACATTTCCATTGCCTATCCAACCCCTACTGAATTTGTAATTCATTCATAGGAAAATATTTTCCACTAAATATCCTAACTCCTCCAATATTCTTATTTAGTTCCTTTTATTCATGGGACTAGGTTGCATCACTCAGTGGTGACATTTAAATGACAGTTTCTACTGTAACCCGGAGTAATGACCTTGTGAAGTGTGGTGTATGGGGGTGCTTATCCGGTAATTTATGTATCTCATAAATACTAGTTGTGATGTCTAAAGAGAACTCAAAGGGCAAGAAGTACTTTTTACCACACAAACGATTGTGAAATAGAACATTTTTAGAAGCATGTTCTGATACTTATTTGCCCCACGATTCCCCGAAATTCCTCCCCTTCGAAGTCATAAGCATTCTAAGCATTCCACCCCCCCCCACCCCAATACTCAAACATTAAAAATAAAAACAAAACATTGTTCCTGTTCTCCTTCCCAACCCCAAGGCACTGATGTCTGTACAAACATGAACGGGAGGGGGAGAAAAGGAATCGATCAAATCAAATGATCTTCACCGCTTTCAAATGAAACCTGCTGTAATCAGTATGCTCGCACATTCTGACTCCCAGACTTTTTAAACAGTACATTATTCCTTCCGTTTCGGCCAGAGCTAAGCCTTTGCCGGCCCCAAACCGGCTCTACAGAACGGCTGTTGCCAGGTTGGCTTCCCTGGCTCTGGCAAGAGGCTGCTCCCCGGTTCTGCTCGAAATTAATAAGGCCAATCAGAAATGCACAAAACCTGCATGACCAATCATTCTCCAGGCGTTTGCCATCTCCTCCGCGGTCAGATAAATCACGTTAAAGCTATTACACCAATGACCATAAATTAGGGGGCCTGGCGGTGCGTCCCTCCCGAGGACACAGCAGGCTGAGCTGATGGGGGGGCGGGGTGGGGAGGGCCGGCCCGAGCAGCCCGAGCTGGACGCGCGCCCCCAGCTGCTGACACGGGCTGCCTGGGGCTGGCCTCGATCCCCCAGGTGCGGGGACTCCATCTGCGCCGCTCCGCCGGGCTATTTACAGCCGAGGTTAGGCCGGTGATTGCTGGCATGGGAAACTCGTTTCTCAGCCTGGCTTTTATTTACACTCTTATTAGGGAGCCCTTCACTCAGGGCGGAATGGCAGCGAGTGGCTGCGGCGCGAGCTTGGCCCCGGGCCAGGCAGCCGGAGGGGCGGCGGGTGAGCGGCGGCGACGGCCCCGGAGCGCGGGAAACCCGGCGTTTGGACCACCGTGCGGGAGTCCGGTGTCTCTGTGGCGGGACCTCCCCTTGCCCGCTGCGCGCTTGGTAAACGTCGAACAGGAGAGGACAAGAGCGATGTGCTTTGACCTCCATCTAAAACCTCCTCCTCCGGCCCCTCTGCACCCGCCGAAGCCTCCCTTCCCCCCCGCATCCGTGCGGGTGGACTCAGCAGTATCGACTCCGGAGGGGGGAAACCTGCCGCTGTTCTTGCCGTTGGCAGCGCCTAAACCCCGAGCAGGCCCTGCGTGTGTGCGTGTGAGCCTGCATGTCCCGAAAACCCTCCAGCAGCCTCTGCACATCTGGGCCTCCCCGCCATGCATATTCATGCCCAGGCCAGTAAAACCGAGCCCCGCGGCCTGGAGACCGTCAGCTGTGTTCTTGAAGGCTGACCACGCTTGAGAACTCCCATAAAATGAAGACTGGGCCGGCTCCGAGTCCTGTAAGGAGGACTTGAGGACATTCCAGGCAGTGTTTTTTTTTTCCCTAAAAGGGACAAAGGACAGAGGAGGAAGTTTTGCTGGGGAACGGTTTCTACAGCCCTTCCCTTTGCTGTTCAGGTTGTGATTTGTTTCCGGGGATCCCACCCACTCCCTTTCCTGGTGTCCTCAGTCGCTGGAGCAGTGGATTATCACCTTACCTCTTTTGTTCTGCACGTGGCCCCTCTTGGTTTAAGGTGTTCTCCCTTCTTCCTCTATCCTTCTCCCATCTGATGACATCACTCTTCCCCCTTCCCTCCCTTTCTTCCCAAAACAGAGTGGGTTCCTCTTCTGCCTTCCTGACCCTCATTTCTATCACTTCCCTCAGAAATGCCCCTTTTCTCTTTCCTGGTGGCTCAGGACACACTCTATTGGGCTAGGGTGGCACTGGGGAGAGCGAAGACATCAGAGCAATAATAATTAACCCGCCATACTCCCCCACAGCCCACCAGGACTGCAGTCCAGCCAGGGGCAATATTATGGGGCTGAATTGTGACTCCCAAAATTTATTTGTTGAAGCCTGCTGGAACATTCCTGTGGCCCTCTGTCCTCCTCCATGACTTGGAAGCTCTCCCTGAGGATGGCTTTGACCACAACTTTTCTGTTATGTTCCAGGTGATCTTGTTTTTTTTGAGATAAGAACCTACCAAGCGCTGAAATTTTTCTACTAAAAGAGCTTTATTTTTGCCCCTTCTAATTTTCAGTTTTGTTCTCTGTAGGGCACAGGACACCCATCTAAATTTGAATTTCAGATAAACAGCAAATAAGGAGATAGATAGGTATTAACGAATTAAACACTCAAGGCCACTGCATTGTTGGATTTAGGCTCCCTCAAGCTTGAATTCTTTGGGTTTTGTTCTGTGAAAAAAATGTCATTTTATTACTCTTCTTATTGCTGAGCCCAGAGGCAAAGGTCAAGTAGATCATCGAAAAATGCCGTTAGTACGTGAAATGGTCTTATTTCAGGTCAACCGAGCCCATAAAGAGAACTGTCAAGAGCTGTAATTTTTTTTTTTTTTTTTTTTTTAAGAGCTATAATATTGACACCGCGGCAGAAAAAGACTCTCCGTCCCGACACTTCAGGTTTTGTAATAAATAGTGCAGCTGGGCCCCCTGGTAAAAGATTTACCTTTTACCATTTTATTACAGGTCAGTGCTCAAGAATGTAGGATCTGTTTTAAGCACAGTTCTAGTTCAAGAGGAATTTGAACATAATTTTGTTCTGTTGTTCCAGACGCTGGGTATCTGTTCTTCTTCAACTATTAATTGGCATGTATGGAGAACTTCATAGACAGTGAGGTACTGTGGCTAATACCCTTGGGTAGCATGCTATTCTTTCTGCTTGGGTAAGGGCCTTCTGTTTGAGCCTGGTACACTCTTTCATCCTGAAAAGAACCCTGGGCCAAGAGAAGCCTTTACAGTAAGTGCGAAGGAGATGATGGTACAGAGCTCCAGCGGAGTTTAAGAGTCAAAGTCAGAGTGAGAGGGAAATAAAACGCCTGTGACAGAAACACGTTTTATAGAAAATGATGTTGGCGGGTCCGCAGACAACATGGCGTGATGGCTCAGTGCAAAGGTCAGGAATGGAGACGTGATGTGGAAGGGCTTTATTAAAAACGCCATCTGAATAAGCGTGTACATGATGGAAGTTTTGCAACTACTGCTTATCTGATGAAGTTCTATAAACTGGTACAGCGAGAGGGAGTGGAATATACAGAATATAAATTTTGGATTTGAAATCCTGGTTTCAGTGCTCCTTGGCTCTTGTGTCCTTGGGCAACTACTTAACCTACCTGAACTTTTATTTCTTCACCTACAGAGATGCTTCTGGAATAAGTAGGATAAGGACTTTGGAAATTCCCCTCTGCCGCATAATCACAATGTACTAAAGAGAACACTGGTAACAATTGTTAAAATCATCTTTTTCAAAACTCTGGAAATTAAAGGATCGCAACAATCCAGGGAGTGTTTATTCAAGAAAAAACAGCTGAATCTCAGTAAGAACAGGGAGCTTGTGGCATTTTAAACTTCACCAGTTTCCTTACCCTCACTCCAGATATGTGGTAGCCCTGAACACCAACAGCCTCACAACCAGAGTAGCTCTGAGACCCAAAAGACTACCAGCCAATGGAGGGGACAGAATGGGTTTGTAGCTCCCCAAAAAGCCACAGCCCCAGAGCATTGCCACAACTCGACCTGTCTGGCGGTTCCCTGGAAAGATCCCATTCTCAGGGCTTGTCTTAACTTGACCAGTTCTATGTGAACGGTTTCATCCCCACTGCATTAGTTAAAAACAATCAGCAACAACTGTTTAATATCATAGCTGTGTAAGGCAGTCATAGCAGTGGAGGCTAACAAAAGACTGACACAAAGTTTTAACTGAAAAAGTTAAAACTGGTAAATGAGCTGTCCATAGAGGGCACTGAAAAGCTTCAGCGTATTACTGGAGATCTAGAAGTCCTTGCACATGTGCAGGTCAGTGCACACGCCTGGGAGATCTGACTAGGCCTACTCTCTATCTCTGGCTGACTGGAAGGCTCTGCAAAAGCAAAAGAGTAAAGGCTAAAGTAGAGTTGTCTGTTACTTTCCAGAGCATTGAATGTGTGCTCCAAGTTTGATGAAAAACATTAACCTACATATCCAAGAAGTTCAGTGAACTCCAAGTAAGATAAAGAGATCACAGGTAGACACAACATAGTCAACTTCTTTAAAGCAGCAAGAGAAAGGTAACACCTCACTAGGGATCGTCAGCAAGTTTAATGTCCCAACAGAAACCATGCAGGCCAGGTGGTAGGATGACATGTTTGAAGTGCCAAAAGAAAAAAAAAAAAAAAAACACACACACAAAAAACAAAACCCTATTAGCCAGGAACTTGATAGCCAGCAAAACTGTTCTTCAAAAAATAAGAGAAATTAAGACATTTCCAGATAAACAGAAAATTTGTCACAAACACACCTATTTTACATGAAATACTAAAGAGAATCTTTTAGACTGAAAAAAAGGATACTAGATAGTAACTTGAATTCACATGAATAAAGAACACCAGTAAAAATAAATATATGAGAATTATAAAAGACAGTATAAATGTATTTTTGTTTACACCTCTTCTATATGTATATATATTGGAGCAATGTTTTTGAAGGCTTTTTTTTTTTTTTTTTAAAGATTTTTTATTTATTTATTTGACAGAGAGAGACATAGTGAGAGCAGGAACACAAGCAGGGGGAGTGGGAGAGGGAGAAGCAGGCTTCCTGCCAAGCAGGGAGCCC
Organism: Neomonachus schauinslandi; assembly: GCF_002201575.2. NCBI lineage: Eukaryota > Metazoa > Chordata > Mammalia > Carnivora > Phocidae > Neomonachus > Neomonachus schauinslandi. The sequence goes on along the minus strand of NC_058407.1, from coordinate 52,694,510 downwards.
GATGTGGGACTCGATCCCAGGACCCTGGGATCATGACCTGAGCTGAAGGCAGACGCTTAACGACTGAGCCACCCAGGCACCCTGGAGCAATGTTTTTGTATAGCAATTGATCTGGTTTTAATCTAAACTAGATTGCTTTAAGATGCTAATGGTAACCTTTAGGAAAACCACTAAGAAAATAACTTTAAAAATATAGTTGAGAAACAACAAAGGAATTAAAATGGTGTACTCCAAATTATTTAATGCAAAAGAAGGCAATAATGAAAGAATAGAGGAACAAAAAAGGCATAAGACATGTAGAAAACAAATAATAAAATGGTAGACATAAGTCCTACCTTAACAGTAATTACATTAAATGTATATGAATTAAACATTCCAGTCAAAAAGCAGAGAGTGCCACAATGAATTTATAAACATAGTGTAATGGAGGCACCTGGGTGGCTCAGTTGGTTAAGCATCTGATTTTGGCTCGGGTCATGATCTTGGGGTTCTGGGATCGAGCCCCATGTTGGGCTCCCTGCTCAGTGGGGAGTCTGCCTGTCCCTCCCTTTCTTTCTGTCCCTCTCCCTGCTCGTGCTCCCTCTGTCCCTCTCTCAAATAAATGAATAAAATCTTCAAAAAAAATTAAAATAAACATGGTATAACTACATTTTCTCTGTAACAGACACTCTTTAGATTCAAAGATACAAACAGGCTCACAATAAGGATGGAAAAAGATGTACTATGCAAGAAGCAAGCAGATAAGAGCTATACAAATATCAAACCAAATATACTTTAGAATTGTTACCAGAGGGGTGTCTGGATGGCTCAGTTGGTTAAACGTCCGATTCTTTTGATTTCGGCTCAGGTCATGATCTCAGGGTCGTGAGTTCGAGCCACACAGAGGCTCCATGCTCAGTGGGGAGTCTGCTGGAGGTTCTCTCTTTCCCTCTCTTCCCTCCCCCTGCTCATTCAGTCTCTCTCTCTCTCTAATAAATACATCTTTAAAAAAATAGTTACCAGAGACAAGGGAGGACATTTTATAATGATAAAAGGGTCAATCCAACAGGAAAAGATAATTATTAAATATATGTACCTAACAACAGAGCCCCAGAATACACAAAGCAAAAACTAATAAAATTAAAGAGGGAAGCAGACGGTTCAACAGTAATAGCTGGAGACTTTAATAGCCCACGTTAAATAATGGATAGAACAACCAGGCAGAAGATCAACAATGAAACAGAAAACTTAAACAATGGATAAACTAAGGAGATCTAATAGACGGCTAAAGAACACAGCCAACAGCAGCTGAACATACATTCTTCTCATGCACACCTGGAACATTCTCCAGGAAAGACTACAGTGATCCCCTGCTTCCAAAGTTTGTTTCAAGCCATTTCACTTATTGTGAAAGGCCTCCTGTCATTGCTAACTGAATGAAAGCCAAAGAGGATTTTCACTTTTGCAAAGAAAAGGTGAAAACAGTGCTCAGCACGGGCGTTGCAGCAACAGAGGATGAGCGCACTCTGAGCAACACGAGTGGCACCGCCGCGCTCCTTCCCCTGGAACCACACTCAGCCGTCTCGGCATCCAGTTGCCGAAGCTCTCAACTGTGGCTGTGAGCATCTGTTTGCAGCTTGATTTATTTTGTGCATCCATTAGCAAGATGTATCATAAAGTATCAGAAAAGCCTATAAGAGGTCTGGGAATGCTCAAAATTTTTTTGGTATAAATTAATGCTAATTGCTTCTTCACTTTGTCATTTCAGCTCACAAAAGGTTTCACGGGAACACTCCATTTTTGGATAGGGGGGAAAGCTGTTTATATTAGGTCAAAACCTCAGGAAATTTTAAAGGACTGAAATCACATAAAGTATATTTTCTATCACCAATGGGTGAAATTATTTCCTTGTTTGTAAAATGTGATACCGTTTAACTGAGAGGGGTTTAAAAGAAATCAGATCTCAGGTACCTAGCACAGGGCCTAATAAATAGTAAGAATATAATACATAGGTGGTGTTTTATTTTTATCTCATACTAAAGCACGGTAAATCATAGGTTAGCTTCCTCCTTAAAAATAAAAAAAAAATGTCTAACTGCCTTCAATTGGTGGCAAATTATATAATTGATGGTGTCTGGTATTGAAGAAATACAGCGTCACAACCCTGATGCCTCTCCCACCATCGTGGCTGAAAGCTGAATATAAAACTGTCTTAGCAGTAAGCAACTGGAGCATTTCTAAATTATCCTGTTTGTAACTAAAGAATATAAATGATTATTGATCTACCTGGTTTTTCTTAATGATAGTCTATTACTGTTCATTAATATCTGCAACATTTTCATTCATTTCATACCAGAGAAGATCAGACTGTATTTTCATGAGTTAATTCTTCTGATCAAGACAAAAAGTTTGAATTTTTACCACTTTGGCCCAGAACCTAGTTTGGTCTATGGCTACTTTTATGCAACAAAGCAGAGCTGAGTAGTTGTGACAGAGTCCAAACGGCCCATAAAGTCTAAAATATTTATTATCTGGCCTTTTACAGAAAAAGTTCGCTGAACCCTAACCTAAGAACTAAATAATTCTTGGGTGGGCTGGTAGATGATATTCTAGGAAAGACACTTTGAAAAGGCATGCAATCATCCTTTTATTTCCAAGTCTGCATAACTTTCTTCAACATGGTCAATCCTGTCTCATTCTGAGTGCCCCCACTCAGTGTTTGAAGCAATTCCCAGATATACATTGTAACATCATCTGTAAATAACTGAGTCTATTTGAATTGTATTTTAAGACACATAACACTAATAATGATAGCACTTACCTTTTTTGAAAGTATGAGCGCAACCACACTGTTAATTTTCAAATTCTACTCTGCATCTGGTAGATTGGCCAGATGTCCCCTGATTTATATTAGGGCTTCCCGGAGTTGGGACTTTCATTTTTTTACGTAGGACAATGAGAATAGAGATTTCATAGTTCTCCAGAATCTCACCCGCAACTTTTGGTCTCACTGACCCAACTTAGCAAAAGAAGTAATCTCAAATTCAGAGCTGCTAAGACTACTGTTTTCAGGTTCCACAATTCCTTTGTTTAAATCAGAGATGTCTGGTTACTGACATAAACTAGTAGTGCTAAAAGGATGTGAAATGGCTTGGTTTGGGACATTTTGCTATCATGACTTCACTTTTCTTTCATCCTCATGTCAGACATTTCCCTGGACCCCACTCTCACCTCACAACAGTGTCTTCTGAATGAGTTTGTCTACATTTACCTTTTTGGTGACTGTATTTGTAAATTAAAATTTTTAAAAATGGTAAAAGACAAAGTACAGATTTATATTCCGCTTTTAGAGAAGTGCTGCCCTCCAGGGCTGCATTCAGACCTTCCAAAGCCCTGTCCATGTCCCCTTGGACCAGCAAATGATCAGATCTGGTGTGTGGAAGGCAATCAAAGAGCACCCTGCCCCCACCTCCTGCTCATTCACACTCTGAATCTCTTGCAGGCAGCTTAAGTGGAATCAATAAAGCAAAAGAGGTTAGCTGGCTGGAAAATCTCTTCAGAAGTGAAAGACAAGACACTAAAAATGAAGAGATGTACTGAGAGCGGTAGTCTTTTCAGGGCTCTAATGATAGAAAAAGCAATTAAAAAGGCAGACTAATTGCTAGGATATATAACCCACCCTTTGGCCTGACATTTAATTGAAGGGAAATACTGGGATGGCAACAACTTTGAAGTATTTTGTACATGGGGATTTTTAAATGATGGGAATTAAAAAAAAATCCCCATACACATACAATTTAAAAACTGTCTTTTTTTCCCCCCGATATAACTTACCACTCTTAAGCAACGGTCTGGGGAGTGAAAGAAGCACTTGACTCTCCCAAAGTTCACAAATGGTGCATCATGGGATGGTCCTATCATTAAGTGAGGGGTTAAAGACCTTCCTTTCCCCCTTGTAGGCTCATAGCCCCAGTAGTCCTCATCTTCCTGGCTTAGTAATGATCACTGTAAGCTGCGCGAAGAAGCAAAAACATAGATGTGGAGAACTCTTGGTGGGACCCCAGTACAACCATCAGAATCTCCACATCACTGCTGGAAGTTGGTTTCCCTCATTTCAGTCACTCTACCAGGTCCCATGTGGAGGATTATTTCCCACGTTACAAATGTATTTTCTCAATGCCATTTTCTTCTCTGTTTAATTTACCCCAAATTCCTCACAGCCAGATTCTCTATACCTTGTTTTAGTTATCTATCGCTGTGTAATGTAAGTGTTCAAATCTTAAGTGGCTTAAAATACAACCACTTTATTTGCTCATGTTTCTGCAAGTCAGGAATTCAGGCAGGGCTCAGTGTGGATGGCTCCTCTCTGCTCTGTGATGTCTGTGGCCTCAGCTGGAATGGCCTGAACAGCTGAGAGCTGGCTGGGCCTCTCTCTTCTTCATGGTATCACCTGGAGTGACTCAAGAGGGATTTGGGGATGAAACACGGCCTCACTTCCAACGTCTGGGCACTCTGGTTATCTCCCTGGTGGGCTCTCATCACTCAGTAATGTAGTCTGACATTTGCAGTGTGGCTGGCTTCCAAGAGTGAAAGCAGGTGCTATAAGGCCTCTAGAGACCTAAATTTGGAATTCTCAGAATGTCACTTCTGCATTCTATTAATCAAAGCAAGTCACCAGCCAGACCAGATTCAAGGGGTAAGGAAACAAATGCCACCTCATGATGGGAAAAGGAGCACTTGTGAACAGATTGTAGGAGGCATTGTTGGCAGCCATCTTTGGAGACAACCTACCACAGCTTTCAAGAGCTAATCTGATAAAGCTAAACACTGCTCATGAGAGAATGCTAGAAGACTCCTCCATCTTCCACAGAGAAGAAATGTCTTAACCTTCAGGTATCTAATCTTGGGATTGACTCTTAATGACTCTACAATTGAGTGAGGAGGAGGAGGCATCATACACATTAGGGTACAAGTGAAGGGGAAGAAGCTGAGGAGGTTTTACAATAAAACTATTCTGAGTGTTTTCTAACTAGTCTGCTCTTCCAGACTAAGCTTCAGATAAGCTATAGCCTACTTTTAGCTTTCTTTTGTGAATCAATACTTAAGTTTTTTTTAACATTGTGTTATTTTCTAGATTACTTTTAACTTCCTGGACTCTAGAACTAAGCAGCATTAGCATTCTTTGCTGTCTTGTCCCATCTGTTAACTTTTCCCTATAAGATGGAACATTTTACTAACACTTTGTAAGTACTTAAAAATGCTTAAGTGACTAAGGAGAGTCTCGACTTTTACAGTCTTCAGCGAGTACATAATCATTGGCCCTCTCAAAAATACCTCCTGGGATGAAGGAATCAGTCAACAAGAGGATATAACACTTGTAAATATTTATACATCCAACATAGGAGCACCTAAATAAAGCAAATATTAAGAGACCGAAAGGGAGAAATAGACAGCAAGATAATAATAACAAGGGGCTTTAATACTCCACTTACACCAATGGGTAGATCATCCAGAAAGAAAATCAATAAGGAAACATCAGCTTTAAGTGATAGGTTAGATCAGATGGACTTAAAGAGATACCTATACAGAACATTCCACTCACAAGCAACAGAATATACAGCTCTTCTTAAGAGCACAGGGGACATTCTCCAGGATATATCATATGTTAGGCCACAAAACAAGTCTTAACAAATTTAAGACTGAAATCATATCAACCATATTTTCTGACTACAATGGTATGAAACTAGAAATTGGATATAAGAAGAAAAGTGGAAAATTCACAAATATATAGAGATTAAACAACATGCTACTGATCAGTGGGTCAATGAAAAAATCAAAGAGGAAATCAAAAAATATCTTGAGACAAAAGAAAATGGAAATACAACATACCAAAACCTATTGGATGCAGCAAAAGCAGTTCAAGAGGGAGGTTCCTAGCAATAAATGCCTACCTCAAGAAACAAGAAAAATCTCAACATAATTATACAACTCAAGGAATTAGGAAGTAAACAAAGTCCAAAGTTAGTAGAAGGAAGGAAATAACAAAGATCAAAGCAGAAACAAATAAAATAGGGACCAAAAAGACAATAGAAAGATCAATGAAACCAAGAGCCGGTTCTTTGAAAAGATAAACAAAATTGACAAACCAGTAGCTAGACTCACCAAGAGAAAAGTGACCAGGACTCATAAATACAACTGGAAACAAAGGAGGAGACATTACAACTGATACTACAGAAAGGCAAAGGATCATAAGAGACTACTATAAACAATTAAATGCCAACAAATTGGACAACCTAGGAGAAAGATAAGTTCCTAGAAACATATGACCTTCTAAGCCTGAATCATGAAGAAATAGGAAATCTGAACAGACTGATTACTAGGAAGGAGATTGAATCAATAATAAAAAAATCTCCTAACAAACAGAAGTTCAGGACCAGATGGCTTCATGGGTGAATTCTGCCCAAGATTCAAATAAGAATTAATACCAATCCTTCTCAAACTCTTCCATAAAACAGAAGAGGACAGAATACTTCCTAACTAATTTTATGAGGCAAGCATTACCTGACACCAAAACCAAACAAGGATACCACAAGAAAATTACAAGCCAATATCCTTGATAAACATAGATGGCAAAAATTCTCAAAAAAAAAAAAAAAATTAGCAAACCGAATTCAACAATATATTAAAACGATCTCATGTAGGATTGATTCCAGGGGTACAAGGATGGTTTAACTTCTGCAAACAATGATACATCATATTAACAAAATAAAGGATAAACATGATCATCTCAGTAGATGTAGAAAAAGCATTTGGCAAAATTCAACATCCCTTTATGATAAAAACTCTCAATGAAGAGGTTATAGAGGGAACGTACCTCAACACAATAAAGGCCATATATGACAAGCCCACAGATAATATCATACTGAGTGGTAAAAAGCTGGAGTCTTTTCTTATAAGACCAGGAATAAGAAAATGATGTATATTCTTGTCATTTTTATTCAGCATAGTATTGGAAGACCTAGCCAGAGCAATTCGGCAAGAAAAAGAAGTAAAAGACATTCAAATCATGAAGGAAAAGGTAAAACTGTCACTCTTTGCAGATAACATGATATGATAATATAAAAAGTCCACCAAAGAGTCCCCCCCGCCAAAACTGCTAGAGCTCATAAATGATTTCAGTAAAGTTGCAGGATACAAAAGCAATATACAGAAATCTCTTGCATTTCTACACACTAACAACAAACTATCAGAAAGGGAAATTAAGAAAACTATCCCATTTAAAATTAGATTAAAAAAAATAAGATTCCTAGCAATAAATTTAACCAAGGAGGTAAAAGACTATAAACCGAAAATTATAAGACACTGATGAAAGAGAATATGACAAAAAAATGGAAAGGTGTACCGTGTTCATGGATTGAAAGAATCAGTATTGTTAAAATGTCCACATTATCTAAAGCATTCTACAGATCCAGTGCAATTCGTCTCAAAATTCTAATGGCATTTTTCATAGAAATAGAACAAATGATCCTAAAATTTGTATGGAACCACAAAAGACCCCAAACATCCAAAGCAATGTTGAGAAAGAACAAAGCTGGAGGCATCATGCTCCCTGATTTCAAACTATATTACAAAGCTACAGTAATCAAAACAGTATGGTATTTACATAAAGACAGACACATAGATTAATGGAACAGAATAGAGAGCCCAGAAACAAACCCACAAATATATGGTCAATTAATTTATGATAAAGGAGCCAAGGATATACAATGGGGAAAGAACAATCTCTTCAATCAATGGTGTTGAGAAAACTGGACCTCTATTTACACCATACATAAATATTAACTCAAAATGGATTAAAGACTTGAATGTAAGCTAAAACCATAAAACTCCTAAAAGAAAACATAGGCAGTAAGCCCCCTGACATGGGTCTTGGCAATGATTTTTTTGATTTGGCACCAAAAGCAGAGGCATTGACAGACTGCAAAAATAAACAAGTGTGATTACATCAAACTAAAAAGCTTCTATACAGCAAAGGAAACCATCAACAAAATGAAAAAGCAACCTACTGGATGGGAGAAAATATCTGCAAATCATGTATCTGGTAAGAGGTTAATATTCAAAATATATGAAGAACTCCTACAATTCAATAAAAAAAAAAAAACCCAAAGCAACCCAATTAAAAAAATGGGGAGAAGATCTGAATAGACATTTTTCCAAAGAAAACCTACAGACGGCCAGCAGACACGTGAAAAGGTATCCAGCATCACTAATCATCAGGGAAATGTAAATCAAAACCATAAGATACCACCTCACACTTGTTAGAATGGTTCTTATAAAAAAGATAAGAAATGACAAGTGTTGGCAAGGATGTGGTGAAAAGGAGACGCTGTGCGCTATTGGTGGGACTGTAAATTGCCACAGCCACTATGGAAAACAGTATGGAGATTCATCAAAAAATTAAAAATAGAACTACCATATGATCCAGCAATTCCACTTCTGGGTATTTATCCAAAGAAAACGAAAACACTAACTCAAAAAGACATATGCATCCCCATGATGACTGCAACATTATTTACAATATCCAAGATTCGGAAAAACCTAAGTCTCCATCAATGAATGAATGGATAAGGAAAATACACACACACAGAATATTATTCAGTCATAAAAATTAAGGAAATCTTGGGGCGCCTGGGTGGCTCAGTCGTTAAACAAGTGTCTGCCTTTGGCTCAGGTCATGATCTTAGGGTCCTGGGATCGAGCCCCGCATTGGGCTCCCTGTTCAGCGGGGAGTCTGCTTCTCCCTCTCCCACTCCCCCTGCTTGTGTTCCCTCTCTCGCTGTGTCTCTCTCTGTCAAATAAATAAAATCTTTAAAAAAAAAAAAATTAAGGAAATCTTGCCATTTGTGACAAGGTGGATGGACCTTAAGGACATTATGATAAGTGAGATAAGAGAAATACCATACGATCTCACTTATGTGTGGAATCTAAAAAATAAATAAAAACAAAAAACATTCACAGGCACAGAGAACAGACGGTGGTTGGGAGAGGCAGCTGTGAGTGGTGGGAGAAATGAGTGACTGAGGGGCAAAAGATACAAACTTGCAGTTATAAAATAAGTCAGTCATGTGGATGTAATGTACAGCATGGTGACTGTAATTAATAATACTGTGTTGCATATTTGAAAGTTTCTAAGTGAGTGAAAGTTATCACAAGAAAAAAAATACTTTTGTTAATATGAATGTGATGGATGTTAACCAGAATTTCTGTGATGATCATTTTGCAGTATATCCATATATCAAGTCACTATGTTCTACACCGAAAGCTAATGTAATGTTGTATATCAATTACACCTCAAGAAAAAGAAAAAGAAAAAAGAATACCTCTTGGGAGCAATTCTTGGTAGTAATATCCAAGATGTTTCTTCTAGATGCACTGTTGAAATGGATAGCCTTTACTGCTATTCTTGTGTAGGTTTATAGAGTCGGCATCCATTCCCTTTTGATTGTCTTTCGAATCTGTTCACAGTTTGTAACTCCCCGTGAGGCCATGACACTCCCATCATTCCATTACCTGATATGAAGACACTTCAAAGCGAATTAAAAGAAATGACACAAACTTTTTTCTAGAGGGGTCCTATATACATATATATAATATTTTATTTTAAAATGTCATTGAGCATATACATTTCTTTAGCTTTTTCCAGGGAACATCGCACCTAAGTTTCAAAACACACAAAATAGACCCCCTTTACTGAACAGTTTTCATTTTGGGGGGTTACAAATTCAAGGTTTCACAATCACAAAGCATAAAGGTACATGGTTCTGAAACCATTTTCAGGCAGATTCCTGTCATTCCCTGTACATCTGGCATTTTTGGAAACCCAGACCTTACAAATGATCTCCACTGTGGGCCTCCCTGGGTCTCCAGAAGAAACAGAGAAAATGGAAGCGAACAGAAATAAGAGAATTACCTCAGGACTCCCCAAACACAAAATACTGTGGAAGGTCCGAAAAGTGGGGGGGCACAAGGTTCTCCTTCAAGTACATCACAGTAGAAAACAACAGCACATTTACAGCCTTATTTGGTCACTGTCTACCTGGTTGCTATGTGAACAAGACTTCATCTAAGACGCAGAGGAAAAATGAAAGCTATTTACATGTAACATCATGGGTTAGAAAGAGCAGTCGTGCCCAGACCGGCACTCAGATCTGACAAAGAGCTGCCATGGTGCTCGCCTGAGAGGCAAGGAGGCTGCTCACGTAGTGTCCTTTGAAAAATCCCAGTGTACGCATCTGCCACATCAGCCATGCCCACCCAGAGTCTGCCCTGCATGGTGGGCGGTGTATGGTGTGCAGACTCTCAGCCTTCTCTGCAATTGTGAAGTTCTCACAAATCCAAGTTTCTAAAGTAAGATTCTGTCCTGGGGCCAGATACTGTTTTCCTGTTTTCTGAGATCTGGTAAATTTTAGGGTCAGCCTGATTGTTCTTTGCATAGACAATGACTCTTCACTGCTTTCTCCAAGTGTCCCAGAAGCAGTAATTTACTGAAGACAGAATCTCATAAAAGTTTAACATATTCCCTCTGAGAACAGTGGTGCTGCTGGGTCACTTAAGGAAAGGTCAGATCCTCCAACTGTGGTGGAAAGAAACCACTGACCGCCCTTGGCCGTGTTGAAAACAAATGGATTGGCAGACGAGGAAGGAGGTGCAGTCTAGAGAATCAGAATTTTCAAGATGTGGGAGTCTTTTTCCGTATGTTTCCATGCTAGTGCTCTTGGTAAACCAAAAATCCTGCCCGAATGGCCAAGATCTGAGACCAAATCTGGGTCCCAAGACTCTCATCCCTGCCCACCAATACCTGCCTACAGCTGTAGTTGTCCCGAGACAGAAGTGAATACTTAGGAGTAAGAAGAAGGTGAGCGCAGCTGACTTCGCACAACCCCATAGAGGTAAGCTGCTAGGAATTAAAAAATCAAACACCCGGGGTGCCTGGGTGGCTCAGTCGGTTGGGCGGCTGCCTTCGGCTCAGGTCATGATCCTGGAGTCCCGGGATCGAGTCCCGCATCGGGCTCCCTGCTCGGCGGGGAGTCTGCTTCTCCCTCTGACCCTCCCCTCTCTCATGCTCTCTGTCTCATTCTCTCTCTCAAATAAATAAATTTAAAAAAAAAAAAAAAAAAATCAAACACCCTAAATTCCCCAAAGTTGTGGAAAGGAACTGAAATTGCCACTTTTTGTAGTTTGTCCTAGTCCACAGCTGAGTACTTGGCCTAGCCTGATTTTCCCCTCTCCCGTCCCACCCCAAGAAGGGCAGTTAGGTAAGCAGACCCACCGCAGAACATACCCTCCATCTCTGACTGCTGGCGCTGCTCTCACTACAGGTGTCGTGAGAACAAAGGTTTGGCTGTCGCCTGGCAAGAAGCTACAAGGTGTGGATGGAGTATGAGTTTGCTCTCTTTAAGGAAAAGACCCGTCCCCAAGTATTCCGAAGAGCAGGGTCCAGCCCAACAAAGAGATTTAGAACCGAAAGAGCCTTTCATTAGAGGAAGTGGCCATACATACCCCAAGACAACCATAAAGACTTGACTAGGAAATCGAAAGCTTTTTATTAAACAAGACTTCCTCTGAGGCTATTAGGACAAGCAGATTTGGCTATAAGTCAGATACATAAGACTTCAGAACCACATATAAATACGTTCTTCAGAATTTTGAGTCTGTTGCCTTTTGACCTCTCCAGGAATGCTCCAAGGGCCAACCCTGTTATGTAGACACAGTTGCTGCTCTTGGGATGAGATGGGACGGGGCCTGGGTGAAAAATAAAGCCAAACAGAGTAAGCTCAATTCACAGAGCAATATCAGTGCTGGGAAGATCTGCTATGGACATTAACACATCACTTTTTCCACATATGATTTATCCACCTCGTTTGTAATTTTCCTCCCATCCCCCAAACAGAAAGAGGGCTTGAGCTTTTTAACTAAGATCTTTCCACCAAGGAGGCTTATGACAAGAATTCCTGGATACCTTTCTAACTAAAACCAGCAGGACTAAATGCTCAAGACTTTAGGATAAATTGAAAAAGGGGGTTCCAGAATTTTTCCTGAGACATTTCTTGGCAGTACATGAATTGGTGACTTGAGTAGAGTAGAAGACTATCATGACATCTATGCCCAAAGTCGGACTCTGGTGGCTCAAATAAAAGTAGAAAAGTGCAAGGTAGGATCAACATCAAAGCGCAGGAGAGAAAACAGATGAAAGGCAATGGGAACACGGGAAAGAGGTGATTGCTTGTGAGGAGAGCTTCCCAAAGAAGGCAGTTCAGAGTCCTCCACAAAAAACTTTCTCGTTTTCGGGCGCCTGGGTAGCTCAGTTGTTAAACGTCTGCCTTCGGCTCAGGTCATGATCCCAGGGTCCTGGGATCGAGTCCCACATCGGGCTCCCTCCTCGGTGGGAAGCCTGCTCTCCCTCTCCCACTCCTGCTGCTTGTGTTCCTGCTCTCGCTATCTCTGTCCCTGTCAAATAAATAAAATCTTTCAAAAAAAAAAAAAAAAACTTTCTCGTTTTCCCGTTGTACCTGACTTTGGAGTCAGGGCAGGGACAGAAGGTGGAACCACACTGTGGGAGATGCCTGCACATTGTCCCACAGCATCTTATTCTGCCAGAGGAGCAAATGGCTTCCCACAGATTGGTCCCCAAAGAGCCATCTGGGGTTGCTCAGATCTCCTGGAGGAGGAGACAAGCCGTCAGATGAAGATGACCCCTGACAAGGCAGTAGTCCAATTCTTCCCAGGCAACATTTTGGCAAACAGCTGGTGGGTAAATCCCCAAGTACTTTACCTACCAGACAGGGCATCATTTCCACAGCGTGGAATGAATTCATTCCTGAGTAGAGAGGCTCCAGGCCTTTCCTACTGGAATATCTACAACTCCAGGAAGGTGACGAACTGTCCTGGAGGAAAGGTTCCTCTCGTCTCCTCTCCTCTGGGGAAGGGACCCAGCAGACACGTGAACTGGAACTGGCTCTCCAGCAGTTTTGGGAATCACATCACCAACATTGTTCTTTACTGGGTGGGAAGAATGTTTAAATTACACAAAACTGTCAGGATGGTGATGAAACCACAGGAGGTGTGCAGGAAGAAGACTCAGTAATTGGACATTGCTCTACAAGGTCCTCCGGTGCAGAGCAATAGTCTGCCCAAGAGATAGAAGTGATTTCTAAAAACCTATTTTGTGATTCCTCTTGATAGAGAAGCAACAGGGAGATTTGGTGTCCACTGCTTCTACAGCTCTTGTGAGGAACGCTCAGAAGTGGAGCTACAATGGGAACTGGGGTTGCAGCTGTTGGGTGGCTGGGGAAGGAATGGGGGGCACAGCAGGAGAATGACCAGTCAACCCAATTCAAATTCACTTTAATCAGATGGCTATTCTGAGTGGGCCTTGCCTGAAGATGAGGGGGAGAGCAGGACTGCTGCTCCCTGACAGTACACGGATACGTACTGATGTGGAGTGGCCTTGGGGACAATCATAGCCCCTGGAACCTGGATCCAAAATGGAGGGATGGTCTTCATATGAGGTATGGTGACCTGACTGATACATGGAGCTTCCTGTTCTGATCTCTTCAACACTGCTTTACGTATGTCCCCATGGCACAGCAGGTGGGGAGGGCCAACCATTCCAGAAATGAAAACCTGGGTTCTCAGAGAAATCTCAAGCCACAAAAGGGGGACCCTTGAAAACAACTGAGGAACTGTTGGTCCAAAGAAACACCCATATTTTCATGAAAACACACTGATTTGGTGAGAAAATGCAACTCAGGAACAAACTGTTACACAACAAAGACAGTACTCTGTCAGCCAGGGCACGGCTCCAGAAGGCTGCCTGGGTGGTGTGGGCTACAGGATATGGGGACGGCCTGGGCTGGACTTTGACACACAAATTCCTCAGCAAGGAGATGGAAAGTCCCAGGCCTGTTTTATGAAAGGGAAACAATTAAGATTCAAAGAATATTGAAAAGAAAAAATCCCTGCCTCACCCCACCATAACCATGAAAGAATGAAAAGAGAGACAGACAGACACACACACACACACAAAGATGGTGTTCCCTGAAATAAATCTCAGGCTTACTAGGAGGTGGGTGCTTACACTTTCTGAGGCATGATCCCCAACTTTCCAATGCAGCACTTTTAACCCGTAGAGAAGCTGGCAGCTTGACAGGCCGAAGAGTCTTCTGCCAGTTACACCTGAAAATGGCTGCCCAGCTACTCCAAATAAATATGTGTGTGCCCAAAATAGGCAATGGCCACCCAGGAGGCCTATTAAAGGAACCAAAAGAAACACAACACTCAGTAGCAGCCTTTATGTTTTGCTCTGGTTGAGTATCCAGACCTGTTACTGAAGAGGAAACTGAAATCTAAGGGTCCCCCAGAAGTACAGCCAGAGGCCTTTCAGCAGCAAACTCCCCACCTGGGCTGGGAAGAGGTTGCATCCCCTGGAACTCTGCGGGGGCACGTCCCAGTCCTGCCCTGCTAAGAGGTATCCCAGCTTTCTCCCCTGCTGTCCTCCCGATGCCCCGGGCTGTTTTCATGAAAGTTTGTTCCCATGTATTAAAGGAATGACATATACAGAAATGTCGTCTCCTGAGCCCAGTCGGTCATTAGATATCCGCCATCCTCTGTCCTTCAGGACACCACGGGCACGCATCACCAGGTCCTGAGCTGCCAATGTGTACCTGTGTAGGGAGAAGCAGGGATGAGACCATCAGTGCGGCATCAGGCGGAATCTGGAGTCGAGGAAGCCTGGGAAAGAGGCATCACTATAGCTGTGTCAGCAGTTTTCAAATACCCCTAAAGTCTCCAAAAGTCTAGGCAAGGGGCGCCTGGGTAGCTCAGATGGTTAAGCATCTGCATTCGGCTCAGGTCATGATCTCTAGGTCCTGGATCGAGCCCCACGTTGGGCTCCCTGCTCAGCGGGGAGTCTGCTTCTCCCTCTCCCTCTGCCTCTCCCCCTGCTCATGCTCATTCTCTCTCTGTGTATCTCTCTGTCTCAAATGAATAAATAAAATCTTAAAGTCTAGGCCATCTTTTCCCAAAATGTGGGATGCCTAACGTGAGATTATTCTTTTAAGTGGATGGACAAGGCACCACATACATTAAATAACCTCCTAAATTATTCTGCTGTTGAGTCCTTTGAGGTTTTTGGTGATGTCAAAGAGACAGTCTCCATTTGGTGTGAATCTGTCTTTAATTTGGACCTGCTTGGGCTCAGAGCTTTGCTTGGCAAACCATGCCTCACTGAAAAAGTACTTGGGAATCATAAGAGCTTTGGTTTTCAGTGTTTATTTTTTGGACCACATTCTTTTTTAGGACAAAGGATAGTCATTTTCCATTTATGGTAGGGGTCAATCTTCTAAAATAAAATTGTTTTTAAAAAGTGAGTTGATTTAAATAAAAACATCAATAGTACATGTAGCATTGGAATACAGTAAAAATGTGAAGGTGTTTTTGGGAAAGGACTGATAAACCTTTGTGTGAATGAGCTATTCACCCACCCGTATCAATGCCATTCTCTCCTCTCGATCAACGTAGGTACGGGGGGCGTCCACCAAGAATTAGAAAATAAGATTGCTCATAGAGATTTAAACTCGAGGAAAAAGAATGGCTACATTATTAGTCAATGGAAAATATTAATATCTAAAGACCAGTGTGGGAGGGGATTTTGGTGGGTGTAGGCCTGGGTTGGCCTTGAGGCATTAAAAAAAAAAAAAAAAAGAGATAAAACATTGGCAGGTGTCTATCCAAATACTGATCAGAGCACAGAGAGTCTTAGCTGACAGACTTCAAAGAGATTTAGTTCCGCTGGTACAACCATATTTAGTGTGGATGAATTACTCCCTCAGCCTATATGCCATTAAACATGATTCACCGTTAACTCTGATTTCACGTTCACTAAATAACCTGATTATGATCTGGCTCGTGTAGGCCTGCCTACAGGGAAGGAATGAGCCAGGCACTGTACTTTAGGAATATCAGTCAGTTATATTTCTCCATATAAATGTCAACTGGCATTTCAGTTTCCAGATCAGTTTTGTAAGCTTGTTTAGGGTGAGCCCAGCTCTGACAATGAATCTGTTCTTTGTATGTTGATTAAACCAGTTTCTGAGCCTGAAAAGCTAAAAGCTAGACTCTGATAAATCACCAAGATAATAAATGTCACCCTATAAGGGAGGCTTCTTGGAAGGCTTTAACGACAGACCTTTAACAACAGACCACCCTGATATTACTAGTGGTTTTTCCCTACTTTGGAATGTCTCTGCCTTGCCCTCAGGACTGTGATTTTATGGAATTCAGAACCCCAGAAGGCTCTTCTATTTCTTCTGTTAAGACCCTTTATGGATTTACTGAGTCTCATATTAAAGGAGACCGGCAAAAAAATTATTAATTAATTAATTAAATAAAAATAAGAGACTAGCGTCTAGCCCATCATCACAATATTTAAGACTAAGGTCTGCAGCAAATGATCTCAGGATTAAGACTCCAGGACATAAAGTCTTTGAGACTCAAGTCTCTTTGCAGCCCAGGCAGGAGAGGACTGCAGGACACACTCTAGGTGGCAGAGGAGAGGCTGTCTGAGTTAATACAAAATAAATGCCTTTCCTCCTGGAGGGTGGGTGGTGGGTGGGGAGGAGAGACACCTTCTTCTTCTATCTGTATGGAGAGAATCATCAGCTTTGAGGCAGAAAAGTCTTCAGTAGCACTTGAGGGAAGATGCAGCCAGTTAGCCCTTCCGGTGGGTTCTCCTGTTGAGATCAGGAAATAAACAGAAAGGAGTCCAGAGAGGCCTTTGGCTCAAGGGCCAAATAAATGTCCCCAAATCCACATACTGCAGCTTATACTATATTCAGAAGAGTCTCTCAGATGCTCACCCCAGATTACTCTTGGGTTTATATTAAACTGTATATCTGAGAAAGAACCATGCCGGGAAAGGCTACCAACAATATCGGAGTGATGTTTATTATCCTGGTGATTGACCGGGGTCCAGACTTTAGCCTTTCAAGTTAAGAAACCTGGCTGAGTCAATACCGAGTAGATTCATCTGTCAGGGCTGAACACACCCTAACCCAGCTCAAGAGCATGCTAGACAGAGAAAATTGTAGCAAGTCATGATAAAAGGTGGCTGACGGTAAAAGAAAGATGCTCCAAGATGTCAAAAAGCAGAGAAAAGAACTCAAAAGCCCAGCTCTCTGTGGCTAGTCTAGGGAGAGGCGAACTGTCCTGTGGGGCAACGATGGCGAGAGATCAAAATGAAGTGAAGTCACAAAGGATGATCACCCTTAGTTCAAGGCAAGAGACCACCCTGATATTGTCACTGCTGGTGACTCTGGGTATTTAAAAATGGTCAAAATTAGCAGTGGTATTTTAAAAAGCAGCATTAGGTCACCTAGAAAAGATGGTTACCCAGGAAACTCATTTCCCTGAGGGCTCTAGATAATTAAGGTTTTATTCTTAAAAATGGTTATTGCCTATTCCAAGATCACTTCCCTCGAGCCTGAATTTCTCTTTACCATCCATTCTGTCTTCCCTTAGGTGCTGAACTTGAGAGAGAAATCCATTTTTGCTTCTTCAATTTCTTCCCTTTTTCCTCCTTAATCTCTTACCAGTAGGCCCACTACCTCACTCATCTGGCCTCTTACACCTTGACCTAAAAGCTTCTTCTCAGTACTCGTTCATCTCAACCTTGCTCCAGCACAGATACCACTGACCATCTTCTTTGCCTTTGATGTCTCCTGTCTTCCTGAAGTCTTTTTTGGGCGGGGGTTGGGGGGAGGAGTGGGTAGGGGGGACAGTTTCCACTCCACTCCACACTCCCCAGTTCTCCTGCATCTAGGCTTCCATGACACTTGACACAAGCTCTTCTCTCTGATGCTCCTTAAGTTCCTTGGGAGGCCACAGGTAAGACTTAAGAAGAAATCAATAAATATTAACCAATAACAAGGTAGGACTTGCCCATCTATCATCCTGAGTTAATGCGATCCCCAGTCTCTTAGGCAAGAAAAGATGGTCATTTTCAATGCCACCTCCTCACCCTGATATTTTTCAAAGATAAAATCCACAAGATTGAGTAGGACTTCTAAACTTTGTATTTTAAAGTGTATTTCATTAGTGGTACATGGCTAATTAAAATAAAATCTAATCTCATAGTTACTAAGATGTAAGCTGTACTTATTGTAAAAACTGATATACCGGAGCTTATTTCTGCCATCACTAATACATATAAATATATATAAAACTTCCTGTGTGTTTTCTGATTATGTTTTTCTTCATTCTTGCTTTCTGAAATCAGGTTGATTGCTTTAACACCTTTTCCCTCCCTCTACTGGTTTAGAAGTGACAGTTAATTTCTTTCATTTTAGCACTTATGCTTAAGTTTTTAACACAAAGGTTAATCAGTATTTATGTCCTCCTTCAGAAAATAAAAGGATCTTAGAATGCCTTCTATCATCTTTCATGTTACTGCCAGGTAGTTGAATTTCATCCTTTTTTTAAAGCCTCTATTAGTCATTATTATCATTTACAATCCATACTTACGTAAATAAACCAACATACTAACTTCTGTGGTTTTTGAAATCCATTCCTTCCTTCTGGATTTGATTTTTTTTTTTTTTTTTTCTGTTGAAGTCCATTTTTAGAAATTCTTTCAACAATGGTCTGTGAGGGATTAAACTCACCTAGTCTTTGGACCACAAAAATCTTTTATTTTTGCTTTTAATCTTGCATGATAGCTTTATTGGGTACAGAATTCTGGATTGACCATTTCTTTTCCCTCAGCAGTTTAGAGATAATATTTCATTTATTGTGACTTCTCTTGTTGGGAAGACATTTCTTTATGAGGAAATACGTTCTCATTGGTAGGTTTTTAAGTTTTTACTGTTATCGATGGTATGAAGTTACACCAAGACATAACAATGACATAACATTTTTATCTATCATGGTTGAAAATCTGTTTTACTCCTTCAAATGAGAAGATATTTCTTTGAATCTGGAAAGTTTTCAACTGTGAACTTTTTGAATATTGCTTGCCCTCTATTTTTTTAATATTTTCTCCTATTAGAACTTACCCACTTTGCCTTCCAGATTTCCACTTCTTTCCTGTTTTCTTTTTTCTGATTTCTATAAATTCACTAATTCCTGTTTTAGTGGTTTACTTTTCAATCCATTCAGTATAGTTAACTCTTCAACAACACGGAGGTTAAGGGACACCAATCACCACACAGTCAAAAATCCAAGTATAACTTTTGACTCTCTGAAAACTTAACTACTAATAGCCTATTGTTGCCCAGACACCTTACTGATGACATAAACAGTTAATACATATTTGGTATGTTATACTTATTATATATACTGTATTCTTACAATAAAGTAAGCTATAGAAAATATTATTAAAAAATTGTAAGAAAAAACATATTTGCAGTACTTTTTCAAAAAAATCCATGTATGGGGCGCCTGGGTGGCTCAGTTGTTAAACGTCTGCCTTTGGCTCAGGTCATGATCCCAGGATCCTGGGATTGAGCCCCACATTGGGCTCCCTGCTTGGCAGGAAGCCTGCTTCTCCATCTCCCACCCCCCCCACCCCACTTGTGTTCCATCTCTCACTGTTTCTCTCTGTCAAATAAATAAATAAAATCTTAAAAAAAAAAATCCATGTATAAGTGGACTCATGCAGTTGAAACCCATGTTATTCAAGGGTGAGCTATGGTAACTTTATTTCAGTGACATACTTCTCTCCATTGTGAATTTTCATTTGGTTTTCCAAATTTACCTCTCCCTGCCTTGTGGTTCTCTTTGTACATGTTTAAAGTTTCAACCTGTTCTACTGGGTTTTCTTTGGAGACGTAGAGAGAAGGCTCCACTGTGTCTAGTTATTCTTTCTCATAGTGGGTTTGAAGCTATGTTTCTCTTCAGTAGGGGTTGCTTACTCTGTGCCCTAGGTTATAGAGATTTTTAAATTTGCCTCTACTAGGACACATTATGGGTTTTCCAGCTGTAGAACATGTAATTTCTTGGTTTAGTATTCTCATAACACAGGAGTGGTGTGAGGTTTAACTTCCCACTTCCTGTGTGGTGAGCCTACCCAACCATATCCCCTTCTCACAGAACTTCAGTTTCATCAGGTTCTTGCCATCATCCATGTATCCATGTGCTTCAGGGAAGGACCTGAGGCAGGAGGCTTGGGAGAATGC
Source organism: Neomonachus schauinslandi (assembly GCF_002201575.2). Classification (NCBI taxonomy): domain Eukaryota; kingdom Metazoa; phylum Chordata; class Mammalia; order Carnivora; family Phocidae; genus Neomonachus; species Neomonachus schauinslandi. Next base: position 52,674,300 of record NC_058407.1, on the reverse strand, counting down.
CTAGGACCACTTCTTCCAACACTGTTGCCAGGAGCTCAGATTCCTCCACATGACTTCTCTTTGCCAGACTTCTCTGGTGAATGTGGTATCCCCTCTGTAAAAGCAGCTTGTGTGGACAACTGAAGGGGACTGAGTAGATGGTGTATTCAGTGACTAACCGTACCGCTGAACTCTAGAACCAATTTCCTACATTTCCTTCAGGCTACAGGAGACCCAGTATTGAAATGAAGTCAGAAACAACATTCAGGTAAAATGAGGCCACTTGCAAGAGCTTTCCTCATAAATGATCAACTCGACACAACCCTAGAAACCAGCTCCTGGGAGAAGAGTTGTGCCCCAACTCCAGTATTCAGCCAGGCTGGGTGGCCATTCAAAACCCACTGGCATCCATATTCAAGAGCCAACTTGCCCCAGGCATGAAACCATGTATAAGGTTGCCTTATATCAAAACTGGTAAAGAGGAAACAACTTTCTCAAGAGGGAAAGACCTCGGTGTCCCCACTCCCATTTGGTTTTCTTCCAATTTCTACCTGACAAGGCCTGTCTGGTTTGGTGACTATGAAAGAAATCGCTAAATGTGGCAGTAAAACAGGAGAGCTCTACAGATTTTGGTACTGAGACTGAACCCAAGGGCAGACACGTGCCACAGATGGAGTTAAAACATGAAATGCGAGTACAAAAATATACAGGAGAGGAGCAAATATGAATATGGCACAGCCGAAGGCAGTGACAGGGGATTGGATTCCACTGCACGTGGGCCGAGGCTGGGAGGCGGGCTGAGGAGCCTGGCGATTCTGGAAGCTGGATGTGGAGCAGATGAAGGGCCGTTCCTGAATGCCTTATTCAGAATGCTTGGTCATACTGCATGAGAGAACTGCTAGAGCAGTTTGAAGTACTTGCTCTCTTCTAAGAAAGAATCTCCCTGGGAGACAAGTTTTGTATTTTGAGAACATTTTTCTTCTCTGGCCACAACTTTCAATATTGATCAGCAAAAGAAATTTCAATACTGATCCGCTGAAAGAAATGGCTGCCAGGGAGGGAGCTAACTTGGCACACGGCACAGGGCTTGGCTCAGAGGCTTCCTCAGGCTCTGAGTGGGAAGGAGCAGAGAAAGGACAGCAGGGGAGGGAGGAAAACAAAGAAAGGAAGAGGGCTGAAGGACTATGGGAAGGCCAGAAGCTCTTTTCACAATGGCACTAACAGTCAGGGTGGAAGGAGACCGATAAATCCTCAATTGTCTCTGTTGTCCCTGCCATTTCTGTGGCAGTTCTTCTTTCGCCTCTTCAGCAGAGCATACAAAGGGGCTCAGGGTGTGGGCGTGGGTTGCCAAGGGTCCAATCCTGGTTTTACCACGGCCCACATGGGCACTCTGGAAAAATTCCTGAGCCTCTTGGAGCCCCTCTTTTCTTACGTATAAATCTGGGATGATGACAGGGCAGACCTCAAAGGCTCCTGCAAGGAATGAATGAGATCCTTCCACAAAGCATTCAGCAGTCTCAGCACTTGGTCAGAGGTCAGTACCCACTATCATTTTCCTCATTAAACATAAGATGTCCTTCTTTTCCCCCAAGAGATTTGCCTTCAGTCATCCACCTCTTAGAGAGTCTGTTTCTCACAGGGACTGCATTTGAATCAGCACTGGTGTCAAAACTACGTCCATTTCAGGCCTCAGGCTATAACCCTGCTTTAAAGGCTTGAATAGTTCTAGTTGGGTGGGAACTGCTATTTGCCATTTAGATGGTACAGATCAGGGTCTTACAAGAGGGAGGTAGGTGGCAGGAACTGGGGAATTAATGGGTTCCAAATATTTGCATATAAAAGGCTGCCTCCATCTGCTGATGCCCAGCAGTAATAGAGTATGATGGGAACAGGAGGAGGAATATTCTTTGCATTCTGAGCAGGCCTTTGAAATTTAAGAGGTAGGAAAGCTCTCCCAAGCTTGGGAACATTGGCAGGGATCTATGGTGACCCGGTGGGCAGGGGGTGAGGGGTGGCTTGGAGAGGGCTCTTTATTGTATTTGGACCTGGGCAGCTCATCCCAGGAGGAGGCATCTCTCAGGCTCACTGCTGGGAGCTGAACCATACGGGTCCCTTGTCCGCCTCTAAACTCACCGAAGCCACTCGTGACGGCTTCTGTCCCCAGCCCAGGGAGCAGGTGGAATATCCTGAGACACTGGAATACCGACAGCTCTGTCCGTGACGCGGCCACGGTGTACCTCAGGGGTTAATGTGCCCGCAGGTACAAGGCTGCGGACTGGGGAGAGCGGCCGCACCCACAGGAGAGGGCGAAAACACCTGCCATGCATCGTCCAGCCCTCCACGCCTGGCACCAACTCCCCGGTTCCTTACGTGCTGCGTGTTGATTTTTGTTTGTATCCCAAACAGCACAATTTCAATGTGAGAGGGAGCAACAGAACATTTCCTTCTCTATCTTCCCTGGCAAGCCCTTTAAAATGCCCTGATCTTCCAACTAAGTGGCCACACAGCTCTGCTCCAGCGGCCATACAAAGAGCCGTGAGGCAGGAAAGAGGGGCCCGGCAGCGTGCTGTTCAGAGGCCATTATGGGCAGGGTCACAGACTGACTTCCCAGTTCCCATGGGTCTAAATATGCTCAACATTGCAAAAGAGACAAAAATGCCGATTTTATCTAGCCTTCAAATAGATCAAGCACTCACAAATTTGTTCTTCAAACATGTAATTGATATGGGGGGCAATGGGGGAAACCCTTTTTTGCATCTGAGGCATAGTTTTTCAAAACCACGTGGTGCTGGTAGGAATTAGTTCAGCTAATTTGTGGAAAGATCTCATAGAAAGAAATTTTGTCTTTTGCCAAAATAAATTTCATATTATCAAGGAAATACAAATTAGCAATACTAATAGCTGCCTGAGTAGCCTGCTGTCAGTGTTGGTGGCGTTTTTGCTAGTAACTTCCCACGGATTAATCTCTTCCTCATCAATGCACGCAGATCGGAGTCTCAGAGAGCATGGATGTGAAGAACGCCATCTCAAGTGTGACCATCAAGGAGGCTTCATTTTTTTAAAAGATTTTATTTATTTATTTGACAGAGCGTGTGTACACAGCATGGGGAGCAGCAGGCTCCCCGCTGAGCAGGGAGCCCGACGTGGGGCTCTATCCCAGGACCCCGGGATCATGACCTGAGCCAAAGGCAGACGCTTAACTGACTGAGCCACCCAGGTGTCCCAAGAAGCTTCTTTTGTTAGGGAAATGCTCTGTGGAATTTATGTTACATTGGTACTTACAGATTTAATACTCCATACAAAGCCCCTCAAGTGTCATGGCAGGGGGACTGAGGGTCAGTAGGTCCAAGTTACAGAGAGGTTTCCACAGGTTTCGGGCAATGAAGGACTGGCAAAGCCTCACAAAGTTTTGCCGGGGCATTTGGAACACGACTGCATACTGTGCTTTCATGTTTGGTTAACTGTTCTGTGGCCCTAGTTCCCTCTGGCTTTGCCCACGCCCTTCCCCCTCAGTCATATTGACAATTTATTACTTTCTGACAAAGTATTAAGCATCCTCTTTGAGTGTTCACACACTTGTCTCTATTTTGAATATTCTTCACAGGAGATCTACCACTAAATCTCCAGCTTATTAGAGGGGATAAGTCGATCCCTCGTTTGCCCCAGAAAACCCCTTCCAGGCCTTTCTCCAGCACCCTCTCCAAATTGTGCAGGATGTTTAGGCCTCAACAGAGAATCTTCCTGGTATTATAGAGAGCTACAGGTTGTGTAGCCCAACCTCTATGACTTCCAGCCACCCGACTCAGGTGCTAGCTTGGTTTATTTCCTATGAATGGTTCAATGTGTACCCCACAACGGACTCAGAACTGCCAACTCTGCTCTACTTCAGGGTGTGCTCCAATCAAAAGAAAAAAAGAAAGAGAAAGGAGGAAGGAAAGGAAGGAAAAAAGGAGGAAGGAAAGAAAGAGGAGGGAGGGAGGAAAGGGAGAAAGAGAAAGGAGGAAAGAAAAGAAAGCAAGCATGCCAATCGGCCAGCCAGTCCCCACCTTCCAACGTGATTAAATAGGTAAACCTTTGGTCCTGGGTTACATGGGGGGAGAAATGAATCCTTCTGGCCAAGGAAGAGCCCACAGAGCCTCTGCAGTTATAAAGTGGGTCCTTCCTCCTCACAGACATTATAACTTTGACTAAAACTTATTAGGATGACTTTCCCTCATATTTCTATTGCACAGGAAGATCAGAGTTGGAGCTCCCAGTTGGAGCAACACCCCCCGCCATGGCTTTTGGGACTGAGCTCCCCAAGGAGACACACTCATCCAGGGCACGAGTGTGGTGCCCACCTCCCAAATTACACACGGAAATGTGCAAATACGTCACACATGAAAGAGAAAAGTTTACATCACTTCTAAGCCATAAGTGTGAAATAAATTCAGTTTCTCTGAATTCCTAGTATTGTTTAAATTACAAAGGAGCAGACAGGGGTAGAGAATCCACATCTTGTGTTTTCACCATCAGGTTGCACAGACAGTTTGCTGATTATGGATCAGAATGAAGGAATTACACAAATTCCCTGTCATTATTATACACTTCCTTTTCTACAACTAATTTCCACATTCATTAATCTTGTGAGTTCCTGGGGTGCCTGGGTGACTCACTCGGTCAAGTGTCTGCCCTCGGCTCAGGTCCTGATCCCAGGGTCCTGGGATTGAGCCCCACATCAGGCTCCGCAGGGAGCCTGCTTCTCCCTCTCCCTCTGCCGCTCCCCCTGCTTGTGCACACACGCTCTCTCTCTGCCAAAAAATAAGTTTTTTTTTTTCTTAAAGATTTTATTTATATATTTGTCAGAGAGAGAGAGAGCACAAGCAGGGGGAACGGCAGGCAGAGGGAGAAGCAGGCTCCCAACTAGCAAGGAGCCCGATGCGGGGCTCCATCCCAGGACCCTGGGATCATGACCTGAGCTGAAGGCAGATGCTTAACTGACTGAGCCACCCAGGCATCCCCCCCAAAATAAATTCTTTAAAAAAAAAATCTTGTGAGTTCCTAAGGTCGGCCACAACTTGCATTTACCTCTCACACCTCGTGTGTGGACAGCACCGCACGCTCAGCCCAGTCAGCCATCCTGACCACTGGCTTCCTTGACTGCACCATGTTCTCCCTCCCCAGCTACAGCTCGCCCCTACCCTGCCCAGCTCATCCTTGTTTGTTCTTCAGGTTTAAGTTTAGATAGCCCTTCCTTTGGGAAACTTCCTTGGCTATCCCTTCCTCTAGGTTCGGCTCCTGTCTTTAATCACTTATACTATAACTTCCTTATGTTTCCATAACCCCCTCAAGACTCTAAACTCCCAGAGGGCAGGAGACAGGTCTGTTTGCTTCATAGATTTCTTCCCCAATATTAGCAAACCTTGCCTCATAAAACATGTCCTGAGTAATATTTCCCAAATGAATGAATCTGAATGAGAGTTATGTGGCAAAGAAGAAACCTCTGCCTACAAGGTTTTACTGCCTAAGGTCTCAAAACCCAACCAGAATTTTTTCTGATCTCCAGGCTGATATTCTTTTTCTTACCAATAAAACGGTGCTTATCTTACAACTGTCCCTTTCACTCATTCATCTACTGGATACGGAAGTCTTTCTTAGGCTTTGGTTTGCCATCTTCCCTGAAAGGCAGACATAAAACCTTTTTCTTTCTTGACCTGTTTGTTCCACAGAAATCCCTCTAAGCCCTGCCTCTGGAGGTAGCAGTTCTGATGCACCCCCGGAGCCTGCTCTCACCTGGCAGGCACCTGCCTGGTGACAACACTGTCCGTAGGTTACCATTCCCTGGAGGGCAGATTTGTTGCCATGGAGAGAGATGGGCTGGTAAGCAAAACCAAGCCAGCTTGGAGAGATTTAAAAAAAAAAAAAAGTGTTTCGTGCCTTTGCACTTGTACCTGTCAGCTGGCTTTGCAAAGCTTTATAAAAATAATCACAGTAGAGAAAACTGGTGAGAATGTTGCTAACAAGCAGGATATAAAACACAGATTAAAACCAAAGCTCAACAGGAGAAAAATCCATTTAAGTTCAAATGAAAGAATCTAAACAACTGGATACCAAACAAGTCGAGGAAGAGAGAGACAGCCTTGCTTCACTATTTTCCTAAACGAGTATTTTTCGTTGTGAAATATATGAAACATAGAAAAACAGCATCAAATACAGAGTAACAACAACAAACACCCATTACTGCTTAGTCATTAGCAGGAACTTCACTTTACAGAGATGTATGAGGTCAGTACTATTGGAACCCCCATTTTACAGAGGAGGAATCTGAGGCACTGAGAAGTTAAGAAACACAAGTCTAGAAGAAGCAGAACCAGGATTTGAACTCAGGCAGTCTGACTAGTTTCCATGTCTGTAAGCACCAGGCTACGCTGCCTCTCGTAGTTTACGTGCGAACAAATGCATACAACATATGTACAGTTTCAAATAACATGCATGATCATGTAGCTGCCATCGAGCTAAAGGAACAGTACCAGGAAGATCTCAGAAGCTCACTGTGGCCTTTTCTCAAGCACATACCCTTCCCCTCCCTGATAACTATTATCCTGAATTTTGGGTTAATTTTCTTGCTTTTTGTTAGTTTTAGTATCTATATACCTAAATGATATATTGTTAGTTTTCTGCTTCATGTCAATAGAATCATAATATGTGTATTCTTCTATGACTTACTTATTAAACTCAACATTATGTTTTTGAGATTCTTCCCTGCTAATGAGCACATCTTTGGTTCATTCCCTTTTTTTGAGCTATAAAGCCTTCTGTTCTTAGTTTATCCATCCTATGATTGGACACGTTGTTGATTCCAGCTTTTGTCATAAAAACAATTCTGTTGTATGAAATTTTAGCAGCACCACATCACCTGGATGGTCTATTAAAACACAAGCTGCTGGGTCCCCTCACTGGAGTTTTATTTGGTAGATTTGGGATGGGGCCTGAGAATTTGCATCTCTAACAAGTTCTCAGATGATGCCAATGCCACGTGTCTCAAGGACTACACTTTCAGAACCAGCGCTCCAGGGTACAGACCTAGGAGAACTTCGGAGTCACAGGACATGCAAAGGCCTAACTTCACCAGGTATGCCAAGGTGTCATCCGTCTGTCTACAGATTCACAAAGCCATCTGCCGTTACTTCGTGTTTGTAATTTGTACCTCTCTGCTTACTCCAGCTGTGTTTTTAAAATATATTTACTGGCCATTAACGTTCTTCTGTGTCATGAGTGTTTGGTTCTTGCTCATTTTTCTACTGGGTTGTTTGTGTTTCCTTTATTGATCTGTGAGAGTTCACTGTATTTTATGGATAGGAATCCCTCTTCAGTTATACAGGTTGCAAAAATCTTTTCCCAGTTCATAGCTTATCATTTTACTCTCTTTATGTTGTCTTTTGAAGAACGAAAGTTGCTAATTTTAATGCAGTTAAGGTTATCCATCTTTTATTGTTCGTGCTTTTTGGGTCTTAAGATATCCTTCTCTAAGATCATAAAGACGGTCTCTCCCAAACTGTTTTTTCTATTAGTTGTATTTATTTTGCCTTTCACATTTAAGTCTTAATTTTCATGGGCTTGATTTTAGTCTATAGTGTGAGGAAAGGATTCAATTTTAATTTTTTCTACACTGTTTTAGTTGTTCTGATTTTGTCTTAATATCTAGAAGGGTAAAACTCATACAGAAATGTCACAACATTCCTAGCATTTTGTTCTTCCATATACATCTTAGAATAAGTTTATGAACCTATATGAAAACCTCACTGGAATTCTGGTTATAACTGTACTGTCTCTAAAGATCCATCAGGGAGAATTAATATCTTTACAATGTACCTATGAAAGAACACATATATCTTCATAGTATGTTCACATTTAATTGCTGCTGCATCTGAGATATTACTGTTTTTTATTCCCAATGTTGTTTGTCACCCTTTGTTTTTGATTAGTCTTATGAGAAATTTACCTAATTTATTACCTTTTTTCCAAATTTGTTTTCGAGAAATAATTTGTGGTAAAATATACATAACACAGAACTTAGCATTTTAACCATTTTAAAGCATGTACAGTTCAAAGGCATTAAGTACATTCACACTATTGTACAACCATCACCACTATTTACCCTCAAAACGTTTTCATCTTCCCAAATTGAAATGCTGTACCCATTAAACACACAGTCTCTTTCCCCACCCCCCAGCCCGACAACAACCATGTTACTTCGTGAATCTATGAATTTGACTACTCTAAGTACCTCATATAAATTGAATCATACAGTATTTGTTGTTCCGTGTCTGGTTATTTCACTCGGTATAATGTCTATACCCACACCCATTTTGTAGCATCTGTGAGAATTTTGTTCTTTTATAAGGCTGATTAATATTCCATTGCATTATATGCCGCATTTTCCTCATCCATTCATTCGCTCGTGGACATATGGGTTGCTTCCACGTTTTAGCTATCGTAAATGACACTGCTATGGACATGGGTGTACAAATACCTGTTTGAGTCCCTGTTTTCACTTCTTTTGGGTATATATACAGAAGTGGATTGTCAAATCATATGATTATTATGTTTAATTTTTTTGAGGAACCACTATACTGTTTTCCGTAGCAGCTCCACCATTTTACTTTCTTAACAGTAATGCGCAAGGGTTCCAATTTCTCCACATTCTCACCAACTCTTGTTATTTTTTTTTGATTTTTGGTTTTTTGTTTTTTAAATAGCTATCCTGATGGGTGAGGCGATATCTCACTGTGGTTTTAATTTGCATTTTCCTAATGTGTTAGTTGCTTTAAACAATAAACTTTGACTTTATTATTAAAAAAAAAATTTAAATTTTTAATTGAAGTACAGTTGACATGTAGTATTATATTAGTTTTAGGTACACAACATAGTGCTTTGACAATTATATATTATGAAATGCTCACTGTAAGGGTAGTTACCATCTGTCACCAGACAACGTTACTACAATATTATTGACTATACTGCCTATATTGTACTTTTTCATCCCCATGATTTATTTTATATCTGGAAGTTTGCAACTCTCAATCCTCTTCACCTGTTCCTCCTCTCTCCTAGCTCCCATCCGCTCTGGCAACCATCAGTCTGTTGCCTGTATTTATGAGTCTGTTTCTGTTTGTCTGTTCATTTGTTGTGTATTTTAGATTCCATGTAAAAGTGAAATCATATGGTATCTGTCTTTCTTGGATTTAGTTCACTTAGCATAATACCCTCCAGGTATGTTGTTGAGAATGGCAAGATCCCCCCTTTTCTATGTGTATATACACATGTTCTTTATCCATTCATCAGTGGACACTGAGGTCGCTTCCATATCTTGGCTACTCTAAGTAAAACTGCAATAAACAGAGGGATGAATATATCTTTTTGATCTACTGTTTCCATTTTCTTCAGGTAAATACCCAGAAGTGGAATTACTGGATCATATGGTGCTTCTGTTTTTAATTTTTTGAGGAACCTTGCATATTGTTTTCCACAGTGGCAGCACCAATTTACATTCCCACCATTAGTGCACGAGGGTTTCCTAATTCTCCACCTCCTTGCCGAACTTGTTATTTATCTTTTTGATACTAGCAATTCTGTTGTTAGGTGCTATCTCATGGTGGTTTTGATTTGCATTTCTCTGATGATTAGTGACATTGAGCATCTTTTCATGTTCTGTTGGCCATCTGTAAGTCTTCTTTGGAAAAATGTCTAGTCAGGTCCTCTACGCATTTTTTGTCTTTTATTCCCTCAGAGTGTTGAGTTACAGGAGTCTTTATATATAACCCTTTATTGGATATATCATACTGCAAAAATCTTCTCCCACTCAGGAGGTTGCCTTCTCGTTTTGTTGATGATTTCCTTTACAGTGCAAAAGTTTTTTAGTTTGATGTAGTCCCAATTATTTATTTTTGCTTTTGTCTCCCTTGCCTGGGGAAACATATCCAGAAAAATATTGCTAAGGCCAAGAGTTTATGGCCTATGTTTTCTTTTAGGAGTTTTATGGTTTCAGGTCTTTAATCTATTTTGAATTTATTTTTGTGTATGGTGTAAGAAAGTGGCCCAGTTTCATTCTTTTACATGTAGCTGTCCAGTTTTCTCAACACCATATGTTGAAGAGACTGTCTTTCCCCACTGTATATTCTTGCCTTTGTAGATTGACTATTAAAATGTGGCCTTATTTCTGGACTCTCTATTCTGTCCCCTTGATTTATGTGTCTATTTTTATGCCAGTACCATGCTGTTTTGATTACTACAGCTTCATAGTATATCTTGAAATTTGGGATTATGAGATCTCCAGCTTTGTTCTTCCTTCTCAATCTTGCTTTGGTAATTCAGGGTCTTTCGTGGTTCCATACAAATTTTAGGATTATTTGTTCTAAGTTCTGTGAAAAATGCTTTTGGGGGGGCGCCTGGGTGGCTCAGTCGTTAAGCGTCTGCCTTCAGCTCAGGTCATGATCCCAGGGTCCTGCAATCGAGCCACGCATCGTGTTCCCTGCTCTGCGGGAAGCCTGCTTCTCCCTCTCCCACTCCCCCTGCTTGTGTTCCCTCTCTCGCTGTGTCTCTCTCTGTCAAATAAATAAAATCTTTAAAAAAAAAAAATGCTTTTGGTATTCTGATAGAGATTACATTGAATCTGTAGATTGCTTTGAGTAGTATGGACATTTTACCAATATTTGTCCTTCTAATCCATGAGCATGGAATGTTGTTCCATTTCTTTCCGTCTTCTTCCATTTCTTTCATCAATGTCTTATAGTTTTCAGAGTAAGGTCTTCACCTCCTTGGTTAAATTTATTCCTAGGTATTTTATCCTTTTTGATGCAATTTTAAAGGGGACTGTTTTCTTACATTCTCTTTCTGCTAGTTTGTTATTAGTGTAGAGAAACTCAACAGATTTCAGGATACTGATTTTGTATCCTGCAACTTCACTAAATTCATTTATCATTTATTTTTATTCAATATTTGTTCTCTATTTTCTTATCTATAATTTTTTCCTTCCATTACTCTGTGTTTATTCTGCTATTTTCACTTCTTAAATTAGATGCTATTGTAGAAATAAGGACCGCAGACCTAAAATTTAAAGTTAGGACAGGTGTTTCCTAATGGCCTGCACTCAGGAAAAGAACACATGGTCCACAAGCAGATAGCTCCACTCCTTTGGCTCCTAGAGTCTAGAAGTTATAAGAGGCCTTATGTACATATTTATGTGGATAATATAGGCAGAAATGGCCCCATAACACACATCAGTCCTCAAGGTCCTAGTCTGAGAAAATCTTTCCCTGTGGTAAGGAGTCTAGAGCTTGTGGCCAGGGGTTCCTGGTGTTATAGTGGGGAGTCTTGGAAAGAGCTATCTTATGACATGGAGAGGATGTAGCTATTTCTGGCAGGTCAGGGGTGACTGGAGTCTTCATCTATGCATAGCTCATTAAATTAGACCAAAAAAAAAAAAAAAAGACTCAAAGTTCAGCCTTTGAAGCTTTGATATGTGGTATTCTTCCCATTATTCAAACCCAAGTAATTTATTTTTTAAGATTTATTTGAGAGAGACAGCACGTGAGAACGAGCATGAGCACTAGAGAGAGAGTATCTCAAGCCGACTCCACGCTGAGCGCAGAGTCCGACATGAGGCTCCATCCCATGACTCTGAGATCACATCCTGAGCCAAAACCAAGAGTTGGACACCCAACCAACTGTGCCACCCAGGTGCCCCCAAACCAATAAAATTTCTAATTTTATTATAATTTTTTGATTTATAAATTTTTAGAAGTCTGGTTTCTGATTCCATGTAGGTTTTCTCTCCCTTGATTAGTCTAACAGTTATACATTCTATTTGTTTTATAGTTTTCTTAGCTATTTAAACACATTAAAGATGAACCATGAGAGACTGTGGACTCTGAGAAACAAACTGAGGGTTCTAGAGGGGAGAGGGGTGGGGGGATGGGTTAGCCTGGTGATGGGTATTAAAGAGGGCACGTACTGCATGGAGCACTGGGTGTTATACGCAAACAATGAATCATGGAACACTACATCAAAAACTAATGATGTAATGTATGGTGATTAACATAATAAAATAAATAAATAAACACATTTAGAATCTAAGGCTAAACTTTTTTTTTTTTTTAAAGATTTTATTTATTTATTTGAGACCGAGAGAATGAGAGAGAGAGAGAGAGCACATGAGAGGGGGGAGGGTCAGAGGGAGAAGCAGACTCCCCGCTGAGCAGGGAGCCCAATGCGGGACTCGATCCAGGGACTCCAGGATCATGACCTGAGCCGAAGGCAGTCGCTTAACCAACTGAGCCACCCAGGCGCCCTAAAGCTAAACTCTTTTAAGAGAATCTCTTTTCCAGTAGAATCACAGCACTCTGTAACTGATTTGCTATCCCCCCTTGCCAATTTATTGTGCTGTTTTTATTTAGTATCTCAATTCTATCATTTTTAGTACCACACATTAGACGTTCTTGTTTCTGTTTTATATAGCCAATGTATCTACAAATTTATTACTATCCTAGCTTAATAATCCATTTTACTTCTCAGATCTTCCATCTGGGACCATTTCCTTTTCTTATCTGAGTACATCCTTTAGAAAATTTTCTTCAGAGCAGTTTGGTTGGCCTTAAAATTCCTCAGGTTGTGTTTTGCCTGAAAATGTCTTTAATCTATCCTCTTTAATGGTATTTTTACTACATAGGAAAATTCTTTCATGTATGTTAAAAACACTTTCATGTTAATAAAATATTCTTAGACAACTGAAGATGTAACTCCACTGTCTTTTGGATCCTATTGTTGTTTCTGAAAAGTCAGCTTTCATAGTCTAAATATTATTTATATAGATCTGTTTTGTCTTTCTTTCCAACTGCTTTTATTATTTTGTTTGTTTAAAGTTCTTCAGTTTCATTATGAAATACCTACTTATAATTTTCATTTCTTCTGCTCGAGATCTGTTGGGCTTTCTGTATCTTCAGTTTACTATCAATCAACAATTCTGGAACTTTTTCTTTTTCTTCTCATCTACAGTATTTCCTTTTGAAATTCTATTGCGAGCATCTTAGGTCATTCCCCTAGTCTCATAATCTCTTTTTTTTTTTAAATTTTCCCTCTTGTCTCTCAGCCATTTTCTGATCAATTTTCCAGCTCACCAGTGTTTTATCTCTAATCTGTTTAATGCACTGAATTTTTAATTCTTATTTTAAAAATAAATCTCTAGAAGTTCCATTTCCTTATTTTTAAAATCTGTGCAATTTATAGTCTCTTGTCCTTGTTCCTATTTTCAACACTTTAAAAAACATTTCTGAAATGTTAAAATATTTATATTTTTGACTGATAAATTCAAGAATGAATTGTTTATAGGTCCCACTCCACTGTCTGCTGTTTCTACTGGCTTTTTCTCATGGTGACTTGTCTCCTTGTGTTCTAAGTGAAAGCTGCCTTTCTCGAGAACCGAGGGGATTTCTGTTTATTTCTGAGTCACCTAGAATTGTTTGGGGTATTTACACTGCCATTATCCTACAAATGAAAACCTACTCTAAATATTCTCTCCTTTCTCAATGTTTCTCAAAAATCATTTCCCAATGAATAAAAATCGATGCTGGGAGCATTTGGTATTACTCTCAACAGGAGGATCACAAACTGGATTATTCTCACTTCGGAATTACAAAGAAAGACTGTGAGAAACATGCTGCTGAAGTATCTTACAAATCAAATTCTTTGGGTCACCTGGGTGGCTCAGTCGGTTAAGCGGCTTGCCTTCGGCTCAGGTCATGATCCCAGGGTCCTGGGATCGAGTCCCGCATCGGGCTCCTTGCTCAGCAGGGAACCTGCTTCTCCCTCTGCCTGCAGCTCCCCCTGCTCGTACTCTCACTCTCTCTCGCCCACACTCTCTCTCTCTAACAAATAAATAAATAAAATCTTAAAAAAAAAAAAAATCAAATTCTTTACCACTTGCATCTAGGTTCAACTTGAGGATTTTTATTCGGCTGTGAAAGTACTACTAATAAGAAATGTCCCTTCTACAGTTTGGTTCCTAATCCATCCATATCAGCTCTACAGCAAATCATGAATGATGGAAAGTGCATGATTATTTATTTCAGTCACACCATGAAAACTGGCTCGAGGAACAACCCTACCATCACAGAAATGCACAAACCTGTGAGGGTCATCTGGATCACAGTTAGGAAGAAACTGAGTGATGGCTTCTGCCACTTCTTCATTTGATAAAACATCCCAGAGTCCATCAGTGGCCAAGATCAGCACATCATCTGATCCATGCTCATATTTGGAGAGATCGTAGACTCTTACCTGAAAAGAATCGGAATATTCCTACTTAAGAAGTTGGGAGCACATTATTTCCCACAACAAATGAGCTTCTGAATTCCTTTCTCTTTTCCCATCTAGCCTAGGTATTTTTAGGTATGCACTATAAGGTACCTGGTTGTGGAGCCAGCTTTGTGGCCAGGGGTAGCCTCCTTCGGAGACTTGCCGTATAGACATATGGGGCTCACCAGGGGGGCCTAATAGTTGACAAGGAAGAATGAATGGAAAATGTAATAATGCCTGAGACATAGCTAGAACAATACTTATAGTCGATACTGTGCTAGCCAGAAGAGCAGTCAGAGGCTTGCCTCCTTCCTCCTTCCACATTCATCCATTCCACAAAGACTTAACTAAGGGCCTGCTCTGTGCCAGGTGCTCTAAGTATAAAGATGAATAGCAGATTTCCCTGGTTCTGGGCTCTGTCTGTGGGGGAGAGAAAGCCAGCCTCAGATCTTTAGTAGTTGCTCTGTGTGTATTTGTCTAGGACTGAAGGAGACACACTTATTTAATGGGCTCACATGAATCACTTTCTGGTTTACCTGTTTGAGGCCCTAGGGGCAGGGCTCCTCTCATGTAAGGATAGGGCTCAGAGCTATACTCAGATTTGAAGGGCCTCAATCTAGCCTCAGTTATAAAGGACACATGCTAAGTCTGAATCTCCAAACTGTATCTTGGCAAACGTGACATCTTTCCTCATCTCTAGTACCTGGAAGGACCTGGATATTTCAATATCCGCCCAAACTCTTGGAGAAGAACAGTATAACCTTGACAAAACTAGTAAGAATAAAAATGAAGCAGTATTTGGGTTAGGTCGCAAATCTATTTTCACCCAACTCTGGCAAGAAAAGAGTTTGGGGTTTCATTACTATTCCCTCCTAATTTGGCAGAACCAGCCCTGTGTACACCACCTCACGAGCTAAGGATAAACGCAGGTCAGTTTTGTCAATCTTCTAGTTCCTTCAGCCCCCTCTTTTCTCTCTCCTGTCTTCTAAAAGCAAGTCTGAGTGAAAGCTGTAGGCCAGGGGAGGGGCAGGGAGAGGAAGGAGGTTGGAGTTTAAGCAGCTGCGTGCCCCATCACACACAGTCAGTGTTAGGTCATCTCAAACCTACAGAGAATTCAATTCTAAGAGGCCTACAGACTGCTCAAATCCACATCTTTGAAAACCATGCCTCCTATGTTTTAGAAAGGTTTGCTCCGGCCCGTGACACCCTGACATAGGGCGGTCCTGTGGACTAACAGCCTACACCCAGCAGCAGAAAACAACAAAAATACCACATACCTACCCACAGAGCCCTTGGAAAATGAGCTCAAATGAAAAGCATCCTCCAGGTACCACGCCTCTGTGGCCTGCTAACTAGGTGGTAACAATTAGCTAGTGGCCCAGTGCACGGCCCACACTCAGGGGAAGAGAACTCAGGGGTATACTGGACTGGCTTTTAACATTTTCTCAAAAGGGATATCCACTTTAAGGATGAGTTTACCTCCTAGAGAAGGCACTGTGCCTTATGAGGCCAAATTAAAGAAAACAACAAGGAGAATCTTCAGTTTACAGCAGACTGGAAAGTCCCAAATGCCAGAATTCTATCCTCAGGCCACTGAACTCATGTGGTCTAGTTTTCCCTCCATAGAAGCAACCAAATCCCCTTTGCTGTATTTTCTTGTGATTCCTGGGTGTCACAAATGTTCTAGCAGTGCTTCTCAAATGCTAATGTGCCTAGGAATCCACTGGGGATCCTGCTAAAATGTGGATTCTAATTCAGCTCTGGGGTGTGGCTGGAGAAGCTTCATGTCTAGCTTACTCCCCTGTGATGCCGATGCTGTGGGTCCTGGGACCGCACTCTGAGTAGCGAGGCTGAAGAGGATTCCTACAGGCCCAGGCTCGCAAACAAGGAGATCCAGGGCTTGGTGGCCTCCATGAGGCCTCTGAGGCAGGCTTTAGAGAGGACAGCAAATGTTGGCTCTGGCCTCCCCAGTCCTGGCTCACTACGCTGTAATTGCCAGGATGCAATGACTTTGCTTGAGAGAGACTGCTCACTTCTTCTTGGGGTCTATCTACAATACACTTCTGCAATAATCCAAACTCCACAGAATAAAAAGTGTTATGGGAGGTGGGGAGATGATGTTGGGTACTCCAGTTCCAGTCTTATGCCTCTAGCTAAATGGGAGATTCCATCTGTCTTCTAGCTCCTTCTACAGGAAAGATTTCCAGGTCTGAAGATAACATCCATTTAATTTCAGGACTACCCTGGGTTTAAGGTGCCAGAATCTCTTCCAGTGCTTTTCTGCCGGCCAAACATATGTAGAGATTCGAGTTGTTTAAGCTGAAGTCATCCTGCCCACTACCCAAAGGGAAATCTAGCCAACAGAATGGGTGTGGACTGATACAGAGAAACATGTCAGAAAACACTCGCTTCAATTCCATCAATAAATTGAATCCTTCCCTAATTCCACTATTCACATTTCCACACACAGCTCCCTAATGCTGTTTCATTAGCCAACAAGAAAATCCTTTCAAAACCATTCTCAAGTATTTTTAATGTAAATAATAAAAAGCTGGTCTCAACCCTGTTCCCTGAGGCACTCCCCAATTAACATCCTTTTAGGTTTTTATTGCTACCCTTTATTTCCTGCCCTTTAGCCAATTTCCAAAGGACTCTGCCAACTTTCCACTTACAACTCGTGTTTTATACATTAACCTGTGATGCAGAACATTTTGTGAAAAGGCTTTCAGAAAAACTGGGCTGCAGCACAGGACAACACACTGCACGCCCATCCTCCCTGGCGGCAAGGGCTCCAGAGGATCCTGGCGGGCTCTGGAGTCCTGACCTCCTCTCCCCAGAGCTGTTGTTGGCCTTCCTCTATCAGACCACACTCACCTCTCCAAAGCTCCCTCTTCAATTCTGGAAATAGCTTCTTGATATTCCAGGAAGCCTCACATTAAACTAATGGCTCGGAGGCTCCCCAGGACTCAGACACCAGGAAGAGAGAGTCTCTGCGGGCCCCAGTCAGGGAGAGATGTACCATGCAAATGTCTCTGTGTGATGGAGAGCTGGAGAACAAGGTCAGGGCTGCTCATGGCTCCTTCCAATGTTCCCAGCTGCCAAGAAGGGACAGAAAGGCCACAGGAAGCTTAGAGATTCTTGCAGTTTTTGAGAGCAGTATCATTTGAGCAGCTGAGAGATGGGGCCAGTGTGGATCCGTCTGCCCTCCCAGAAGCGCCTTTATGTGTTTATTGAGCACTTACGATGTGCCAACTACTCTTCTAGGCACTGCAGATACAGCTGTGGACAGAAGTGACAAAGTCCCTCACAACTTCTTTGGAGGGTGGGAAGGGCAGAGGGAGAGGGAGAGAGACAATCTTAAGCAGGCTCCATGCCCTTGGAGCCCAATGTGGGGCTCGATCTCATGACCCTAAGATCATGCCCTGAGCCAAAATCAAGAGTCAGAGGCTTAACCGACAGAGCCATCCAGTCCCTCACAACTTCTACACTAGTACATGAGACAGACACACAACTCCAACGTCAGAAGAGGATAGGTGCTCTGAAGAAAAGTCCGAGTAAGAAGAATGACAAGATGGGGTCACTGGGTGATGGACATTAAGGAGGGCACGTATGTAATGAGCACTGGGTGTTACATAAGACTAATGAATCACTGAACTCTACCTCTGAAACCAATAATACATTGTATGTTCATTAATTGAATTTAAGTTAAAAAAAAAAAGAATGACAAGAGTCCTTTTAGAACATGGCTATAGTAGGCCTCTCCGGGAAGGCACTGTTTGAACAAAGATCCAAACAACTGAGGTGATTTCCCACAGGCCCCTTCCTTACTCTGGACGCGGTGTTAGACTGGGGGTGCAGTGCCCCCCTCTGCTGCCACAATCCTGAAGGACACCAACAAGCAGTGTCTGTTCCTCTTCCCCGGTCCTTGCAGTCACAAGCCTGTGCACCCCCCAGCACAGCTCTCCCTAGCTACACCTGTTTGGGTCCCTTTGTTTGTCTCTGCCAGACTCTCATGTGATCATGCTCAGACTCTCCTGTGCTTAAGAATCACCTGGGGTTGGGGACGCCTGGGTGGCTCTGTCGGTTATGCGTCTGCCTTCAGCTCAGGTCATGATCCCAGGGTCCTGGGATCGAGCCCACATTGGGCTCCCTGCTCGGCAGGGAACCTGCTTCTTCTCCCTCTCCCCTCTGCCTGCCGCTGCCCCTGCTTCTGCTGTCTCTCTGTCAAATACATAAAATCTTTAAAAAAATTCACCCGGGGTGCTCATGGAACAACTTGAGATTCAAGGGCCCACCTTTAACATTCTGATTGTGTCGATCTGAGCAGGCATCAGCTTCTTTAGACAAAGGCCAGCTAATTCCAATGCAAGTGGCGGGGGAGCCTTGCCTGGGAAACACTGTCAGAGGCAATAAGCTCCTCAAGGGGCAAGGTCTGAGTTGTTCTCTCTGCTTCTGTCGCCAGAACACACAGCTTAGCGTTTGGTAAGCAGTCAATAAACAACCAAGAGAAGCATTGGCCTCACTGCACATTTACCCTTATTCTGCCTACAGCAAACACACAGTGAGTTGGTCCTCTTCTCTTCCCTCCCCAAATTCACCCCCTGGCCAGAGATCCCACTTTGCATTTCTTCTGTGGGCCTCACAGTATTTTTCATAGTAAATAACAGTAGATCTTCAGGACATAGTTGCTGAGACCAAGAATAAATGAGAGGAAGGGAGGAAGAAAACTAATTCAGTGTCGGAGGTCTAGTCAGAGGCTGCTCTAATATGGTGACCGAGCAGATTTCGCTCGTTACCTCCGACGAGCCATCACCAAAAATGCAATGTGCTGATATTTAATGGAAGTCGCAGACTCTCTCCTTTTCTTTCCCTGTCCTCACTGGAGCTGCTAACAAAAAACTCAGTGTAAGGGAGGGAGCAGGAAGGAGCCTGGGGGCACAGAAGACCCTTGGCTACTGTGCCCGAGTGAGCCGAGTGCCAAGTGCTGTCCCCGGGCCCTCGGCGGCAAAGCACTTAGAGACGCCCTTAATGTCATCACCGGGCACCTACTGACACAGGAGCTTGCGACAAGCAAGTCTTTCATCCAGTCCCACCACTTAGTGCTCAGCCGCAGGCTGCTGCTTCAGCACTTGTGGAAAATGTGTGTTCGCCTCTCCGCTCTATTACGGAGGGAACTTCGGTGGCACGTTAAGATGGTTCATATGGGTGTAAGCTGATGCTGGCTTCTCGAAGCTACTTTTAAAAAAGAGCCCATCAATTCTTCCATTTGTCAAATCTCGGCTGCTTCTCTAAGATGCCCTGGTGGCTTTTACAGCTTTATCAACTCAGCAAATTCGCCCAACCTTTCTTCCCTCTGAGGTACTCAGCAGAGGCCCATGAGCTCCCACAGCTCAGGCCTGGCTTTTCTGGAGGAACGAGAGCCTGCCTTTGGGATCAGAAGTCCTCACTTCAGGTCTCCGCTTCTAACCAGCTTTGGGACTTGAGAGAAGCCATTTATTTTCTTTTGCTCTCAATTTTCTCATCTCTGAAATCATTGTTTAAAAATTGAAAAAAAATACGTTAACGCCTATTCCACCCCTCTCACAAAGCTGTTAGAAAGATCAAATGAGATAACGTGGAAGGAAACTACAAATTCTAAGGTACCATGAGTTATTATTAGATGGTGCTGATCTCAGGGCAGTACACCTGAAAGTAAGCTAGTTGGTGGAAGGAGATGAGTAAGAGTGGGCTCAAGGGCCTTGGGGTTCAAGTACAAGTCTCATTTAAAGTAACAGGGATTGGGAGTCTCAGCAGTGTTCTTGGCAGAAAAGCTAGACGGTTCCCAAGATAAAGGATGCCAATAGGTGGTAGAAAATAAGGAGAGGACAAAGTCTTATCCTCTATACCCCATGTAGCCAACTCAAAAGCTCAACCTAGAGAACTTTGAATATGGCACTTGTACCAGAAAAAAATAATACTTCTTTGTGGTCCTATAAACCAAGCAGATTATTTCAATGTTGGCATTCTGGCAAACTGTCAAGATAGCATCCAGATTCTCTCTTGTGATTCTATCTATACTACGTCATGAAACACACACTGAATTTGGTGGCAAAAGACTTGGGTTTGAAACCCACTTCTGCTCCTTAAAATTTAGGCAAAACCATTTGGTCATTCACATTTCCAAAGTCTGCTGACCACCTGCTGGGAATGTGCAAAGCAGCAGTGACTCATCACATGGAGTTCAGGAAGAAGGAGCTGGATCTTATGCCTTACACATAGTGGGAACTGCAGAAGCCAAAGCCTGGGGAGGTGAGAGAGGGCTGGTGTGCTTGGGCAGCTTTATATTGTTTGGTTTGGCCACAGTACTGGATTTTCACCGGGGAATGGTGAGGGAGAAGACACGACCTTTCAAATCTTCAGTGTCTCCCTAGTGAAATGAAATGTTAGCATGTGGTGGCCACTGTGGATGCTTATGGCATTAATGTTCTCTGACTCTTTCATCATAGGAGTTAGGGCTGCATGTGACTGGCCACATGACCTCAGAGCATCTGACTGCAAATGCATCAAGGTACAATTAAGTATTACAAATACGCTGGTACTCACGCTCCCCAAAAGGAGCCAGTTGTTTGGGCTGCGGGTATAATTTTATATTTGAAATATACCACAGATATTCTTGTGGGTTTGCTTTTTCTTTTGCAGTCTACAAAGTAAACATGTGACTTTTGAGGGTGGATACAACTTAATAGCTAAAATGTTTCTACACCAGCTGAAGTATTAGGTAGGGAGCCTGAAGCTGAACCCAGTGCCTGGCGACTCTAGTGGAAGGCTTCCATTTTCTTCTCATGAGGCCAGTACTTTGCCCCTCAAGGAGGTAATAAGTTATAGGAAGGAATTTCCTTTACATGTCGGGCTACTCCCATGATCCACTCCTTTCTTTGGGCTTCCACTGGCTTGTGCACCACTGAGTCAAAGGCTCAGTGAATGAATGGGCTTGAATCTAGCTTATCAATCATTTGAGGAATAAATTTGTATTCATTAAAATGCCCATTTATAGAGATAAAGGTCAGAAGAAACCCCAGCCTGTGAGTGAAAGGATGTGGGTGCAGTGTAGGTGGATTGAGTTGTGTCAAATCCAGTGAGGAGGCACACAGAGTGACCTTATGTCCCTGTGTGCATGAGATAGTTTTGGTTTGTGCTATTTTCCCAGCATAATTATTAATGATGTCCACACTGACTCTCAAAAATGTCCTGGTTGAGAGGATAAGTTATATCATCACCTGATGAATAAATAATGAAATGACTGCTATTCTTTATTCGTGTAGTTGCTACTTCTGGCCATTGGGACTTAACATAACCACATAACCGGAGTTTTACTACTTCACAGGACTTTTTTCACACCATGGCAGGATTTCAGAGATCTCCAGTAAGCATGAGAGCAAGTTATTATGTGCCTTGCCTTAGGAGAGAAGACACATCATGCCTGGTAAGCTGTGGGACATCTGCTGGGTGGCAAAGTCAATCCCCAGGCTTGCAGTTATTCTGAAGCAAGGAGCCCAGGTCTCAGCAGATCTGTGTTCAGGTGGAGAATGAGGTGTGTAGTATCCCCAGCTTACTAGTCTGGCATTGAGCCATGTGCACTGTAAGAATGAATCATGCTGTCCAGGACTAGAACACAGATGCAGAACAAACCCATGTTAGGATTAAAAACTGAAGTTCCTACCACTGTCGGTGGGAATGCAAGCTGGTGCAGCCACTCTGGAAAACAGTACAGAGGTTCCTCAGAAAGTTGAAAATAGAGCTATCCTATGACCCAGCAATTGCACTACTGGCTATTTACCCCAAAGATACAAATGTAGGGATCTGAAGGGGCACATGTACCCCAATGTTTACAGAAGCAATGTCCACAATAGCCAAACAATGGAAAGAGCCTAGATGTCCATCAACAGATGAATGGAGAAAGAAGATGTGGTATATTTATACAGTGGAATATTATGCAGCCATCAAAAATAATGAAATTTTGTCATTTGCAATGACGTGGATGGAACTAGAGGGTATTATGTAAGCGAAATAAGTCAATCAGAGAAAGATAAGTATCATATGAACTCACTGATATGAGGATTTTGAGAAACAAGACAGAGGATCATAGGGGAAGGGAGGGAAAAATGAAACAAGATGAAACCAGAGAGGGAGACAAACCATAAGAGACTCTTAATCTCAGGAAACAAACTGAGGTTTGCTGGAGGGGGATGGGAGGGATGGGGTGGCTGGGTGATGGACACTGGGGAGGGTATGTGCTGTGGTGAGCGCTGTGTGTTGTGTAAAACTGATGAATCACTGACCTGTACCCCCGAAACAAATAATATATTATATGTTAATAAAAAATTTTTAAAAAACCCCCAAAACCCTGAAGTTCCTGGAGCACAGTGAAGAATGGCTTATGGCAGTATTATTCAAAGAGTGGTCTTTGTTTTATGGGGTTTTTTAAAAGATTTTATTTTAAAGTGATCTCTATACCCAACATGGGGCTCAAACTTCAAACCCTGAGATCAAGAGTCACACACTCTACCGACTGAGCCAGCCAGGTGCCCCTCAAAGAGTGGTCTTTGGATTCCCTGCTTCAGAATTGTCTAAAAATCTGAAAACTCCTAGGACCTGCTTCTAGACCTAGTGCTTTAGATTTCAGGAAGTGGATTCCAGGGATTTGCATTTTTTTGATACGTTATCTTATTTCATTCAAATACCAGTCTGATCACACATGGTCCAAGAACACTCAAATAATAAACCAGATATAAACAGAGTTAAAGATTGGTCTTCAGGGGCGCCTGGGTGGCTCAGTTGATTAAGTGTCCAACTCTTGATTATGGCCCAGGGCATGCCCTCACGGTTGTGAGATCGAGCCCCACATCGGGCTCTATGCTGGGTGTGGTGCCTGCTTAAGATTCTCTCTCCCTCTTCCTCTGCCCCTCCCAACGCTCTCTCCCACTCTTTAAAAAAAAAAAAAAAAAAAAGATTGGTCTTCAAACGTATAGCCAATGATGCCATGCTTGCCAATGATCTGCTGAATGGTTTGGTGGCCACTGATGTGTAGATGTCATTTTATGTGCCTGAGATCACAGGCATGCATTTTCCTCATATATATATTAAATCTGTTTTTATTTTTTATTCTTATTTTTTAAATTAAAGTCTACTCCCAACATGGAGCTTGAACTCAAGACCCCGAGATCAAGAGTCTCATGCTCTACCAACTGAGCCAGCCAGGCGCCCTGGGATTTGCATTTTTAAACAAACTTCTTAAACTGTTCTTCTGTGTGTAATGCAATAAATAAATGCAAAAAAAGATACTACATGTTTAACTGAAACATTCAAGTGAAATTATTATTTTTCAGAAGGGGATCAGAGGGAAATAATCTCCAATGAGAAGAAATATTTGACACAATATAGAGGTTGGCTCCCTTGTGTGACCATAAATTTTATGAGCTGCCAAGCGAGATTTTTTGGTGTCAAAGTAAATGTCAAATTCTGGTATTCAAATAGCTAGTTACTTCCCAAGTCACTTCGCAATGGAAACGAGCCAGAAAAATGTCACACACACACAAGTGATTTTTACAGCTAGACCAGAGAGTTAGAGATGCAGATGGAGGACAAGCTAAGTCACAAAATCTTCCTAGATGTAGGGTCAGACGGCACCTTAGTCGAATAAAAGCAGCTTCTCTACACTCTTGATGGGATTCCCTGCCCCACCCCACACACATTTTCAAAGTGGTGGTGATGGTGGTGGAAGGGGAGCAGATGGCCTCCGAGAGTACAGCACCCCAACTGAAAAGAAAGATGCATGAAATGTTGGCCGAAGGGCACAGACTTCCAGTTGTAAGACTAGGGATCTCAAGTACAGCAGGGGAACTATAGGTACATGTAATCTGTATATGCTATGTAATACATATGTGTGTGTACACATATACATTATATATATAAAACACATACACATCTATATATAATACTATATTATATACTTAAAAGGTACTAAGAGAGTAAAGCTTAAATGTTCTCATCACAAAACAGAAGCAGTAATTATATGATGTGATAGAGCTATGGTGGTAATCATTTTGTAATATATACAAATATGGACCAGGCTTAGTGATGTCTTTGACCACTGGTGTGTGGCAGAGATGATGTTCCTAGGCCTTCTGAGGCTAAGACTTTTTTTATTTTTTCTTTTAAGATTTATTTATTTTTAGAGAGGCAGGGAGGGGAGAGGAGGGGACAGAAGGAGAGGGAGAGAATCTTAAGCAGACTCTCCGCTGAACGTAGAGTCCGAAGCTGGGCTCAATCTCTCCACCCTGGATCCTGTCCTGAGCTGGAATCAAGAGTCAGATGCTTATCTGACTGAGCCACCCAGTGATACCCGAGGCTAGGTCTTAAAAAGCCTTGTTGCTTCTGCTTGGCAGTCTGGAACCGCTCACTCTTGAGACGTTTTTTTTCTCAGAATCCAGCTGCCATGCTATGAAAAGCCGAAACCCCATGAAGAGGCCATGTGTAGCTGCCTCAGCTGAACTAGCTGATAGCCGATGTCTACTACCAGCTATGTGAGTGAGCCATTTTGGACTTCCAGCCCATCTAGTCTTCAGATGACTCTAGCCCCAGCTGACATCCAACTGTGACATGAGTGACTCCCAGACAGAACCACCTGGCTGAGCCCAGACAACTCACAGAACTAGAAAAGCTAAGAACCTATAAATACAAATAATACACCGTTCTGTCAAGACTCTAAGTTCTGGGGTGGTTTGTTTTGTAGTCCACAGCAGCACAAGGCACTGTAATGTGATAGATTACTTCTAGGCCCCCTCCCCCGATGGGGCTGGGGAGATGGGATGGGACACTGAGCCCCCTGGAGTTTTCTCCTTGGTTTCTATCTGTCCATAAGCAGCACTTGTTCTCTCTGCTCCTGTCCTCCAGCAGGCAAACATTAGGAAGACCACTTTCTGTGGGGTGGGGAGAAGAGAGCCCATAGCTATCCAGTGCGGAAATTTAATTTGGATGGAGTAGAAGAATAAGAAATCCATTTTGAGGGGCGCCTGGGTGGCTCATTCTCTAGGCATCTGCCTTCGGCTCAGGTCATGATCCCAGGGTCCTGGGATCGAGCCCCGCATCAGGCTCCTGGCTCGGTGGGGAGCCTGCTTCTCCCTCTCCCTTCACCTCTCCCCTGCTCATGCTCTCTCTCTCTATCTCTCTGTCTCAAATGAATAAACAAAATCTTTAAAAAAAAAAAAAAAAGACGTAGATGGCCATTTGTAAAAATTTCTCTATGGCCCAATAAAGTACTAGAATCTTACGATAATTAGTTTACCTAAATCACTTGGTTGATTACCGTGAAAGTTTCCTTTTCATCTATATCTATACCGTACCTCTATATCTGTATCTACTTATCTACATCGGCCTTACCTTCATTTTTATCTGAGTGGATTTAATAACCTCTACTTATTTGACTTACACTATCTAGTTTACTTAAATATTTTATACAATTTTCACAGTATTTAAAATTTAGGTTTTGCTAACTTGTAGCATTTAAATTAAAACTCCTGGGGTGCCTGGGTGGCTCAGTCATTAAGCGTCTGCCTTCAGCTCAGGTCATGATCCCAGGGTCCTGCGATCGAGCCCCGCATCGGGCTCCCTGCTCCGCGGGAAGCTGCTTCTCCCTCTCCTGCTCCCCCTGCTTGTGTTCCCTCTCTCGCTGTGTCTCTGTCAAATAAACTAATAAAATCTTTAAAAAAAAAAAGTCCATTTTGGTCCTAAATCCAAACCATAGTTTCTAGTCTAACTTTATACCTGCTGTAACGTTATTTTCATCCCAGGCACTGGTGTTTATGTTTTTCATTGTTCAGAAAACTCAAAGGAAAAAAGGTATAAAATTAGTTTTCTTCAGTCCCCCATAAGCAACATCCTTCCCTTTTCCTAGGCTAGAAAGCAGTGCATTTTTAATTTTTAAAAAATTTCACTCCACTTCACCCTCTAAAACTGCCACCAGTTTTTGTTAAATCGTTTTGTTGCAGCGTCTCTCAGATGTGCCTTGTTTTCATTTTCGCAGTCCCTGCCCTAGTGTCTGTCCTCCTACCGTAGTTTGAGTTCTACAGTGGCCTCCTGTCTGCTTCTCCTCACCCCTCCACCACCCCCCGCCCCCATCTACGTGCTGTGACCAGCTTCCACCCAATATTTATCATGCTACTCCCCTTGCTAAAGACCTTACCTACTGCCTTGGGTCCAGTTCAAGGCCCTTCACAATAATTAGCTTTATTATAGCTCAGAGCCCTTCGAGCTAATCTTCCAAACTCAGTGACCCCAGAAGGCAAATTTTACTGCACACCAGACTCACTCCTGCCTCCTCCTCTTCTCTTGTTCTACTTATCTTGTCCTTCTTCTTCACAGTATATAGTTCTCTCTCCCTTTTCGGAATTCCCCTAGTCTCTTAGGAAGCAGGAATCACAGGGTTTATGGCTGATGATTCCTTCGCTAGTCTCACATTCCAGCTTGCCCAAAAATTCTAATTCTTTTGAGGACATGTTCCCTAGTTTTTGGCTCAGTAAACACGACTGGACTCATGATCTCTATGTAAAGAGCCAGTGAAATCTTGTGGTCTTGATGGAATTGGAAAAGGATCAAGGAGCTAATATTTATTATGCCAGGTTCTGGCTAAGAACTTTATATATGTCATTTAACTTGTCCTGTTAAGTTTCTGGGTATAACATTCCTACTGTCCTCTTTTTATTGAAGAGGAAGCCGAGATTTAGGTAAAGTAACTTTCTAAAGGTCACCCAGCTAGTAAGTGAAGAGACAGAGCTTGAAGTCAAGACATCGATGACCAGTCTGAGTTTCTAAGTATTGTATCAAACCACCTCCTAAGATATTTTTGAGGGATCTAGGGAATTTTTAAACAAGTTTTTCCTCCTCTACCACCCAAAGCTATTTACTGTTACTATTTTATTAAATTTCCTTCACGTGTATATTTGTATACCAATGCATATACCTTTTTACTAACTTACAATCACACTCTTTGTATATATAATCATATTCTGTTTCACTTAATATAGTACAGCTTTTTCCCATGTCATTATGCACGAATATTGTTTTTTATGAATTATAGAAAGTACACAGTACAACAAAACATGCTCTTTCCCAAAGTGGGACTTTGGCTTGGGGTATGAAAAGCTACCAAGAGAACTTTAAATGTTAAGATGTCCACAATGAGATCTTAAATAATGTTGATGTTTTCAACAGGGGAGGTCCAAAAAAAGAGTCATTCTCTCTTAATATGGATGTGCATACTGGGAATTCCTAAGTGGAAAGCCTACCAGAACCTGATGGGGAAGGAGGACTAGCATTTCCTGACCATCTCTGGCCACCTACCAGACCCTGTGCCAGACAGTTCCACACATGTTCTTCCTTGATTTTCCTAGCACCTTGTGAATACAGGCATTTTCACCTCACCTGAGGGAAGGGCAAGGCAGGCTAACAGTGCAGGCCACATGGGCATTGAGATACTGGAGTCTAAGGTCTTCCTTCTCTTAGAGAAGGTGGTTTCAGATGAAAGAAAATAGATGAAGGAAAGCAAAAATGAGCTGAATGAGTCAGGCTGAAATTACAAAAAAAACAAAAAACAAAAAAAACAGCTGATAGGAATCTTCAACACCAAGGAAAGGAACAATGAAACCGACAGAAAACGGGGCTCCTTGTGGTTCAGTCTGGCAGGGCCGAGAGGAGGGGATGCGGAGTTGAGGAAGGGCTTGGCTTTGCAAAGTAGTCCCCACAAAGAAAGAGACCTCGTTCTTCCAAGAGCCCGAAAGGGGGCTAACGGCAGTCTTGGAGTGCAGGCCGGAAAGCAACTACCACAAAGAGGAATCCTAGCTCTAGGGAGGGCCTGTTACAGGTCAGAAAGGGGCAAGGAGCAGAGAACATCTGGAGGTGTAGGCTGCAGGCCTGTGCCAAGGTGTCTGAGTAACACAGCAGGAAGTGTGCTAGATTGCGGCGGGGAGAAGAAATGCTGGAAAAGAAGGAGAGTCTGGGCTCAGTGCCTGACTTCCCTGATCCTTTCCTTCTCCGCTTGAACTCTTTCGGGAGAGTATAAGAAAGGTGACTGTTGATGCGCTTCACTGAGCAAGGAGATGGGAGACCGGGCTGAGGCTCTTTCTCTTATGTGGGGAGAAGCTGCGTCTCACACTGTGACCCGGGGAAAACACGGTGCTGTGGACCTGACGAGAGTCAGAATGCCTCCACATTCGATGGTCAGGCCAACTGCTTGGCTGGCGGGGGGCCCCTTGTGGAATTCAGTTCTTGGCCAGAAACCCCTGCCTTAGACCTTGGAAGATAGGAGGGAGGCTCAGCAAACCTGGCGGCTGCTCTTTGGGTTTGGCAAACTCGAGATTTTTCCAGTGCCTTGTGTTCAGCGAAACCGAAAATGTGTTTGGCTAGAAACCCTTCTCTAATTTTTAAACCCCTGAGCATTTTTTACATAAATTTGATACACATGTTTTTGTCTTATTTTTATTTAGCTCATCAAATCGAATTAGGAGCTACAATGATGAAGGGAACAATGCTGATTTCCAAGAAGATTCTGGAGCCTTTTTTTTCTTAGAACTAAATCACATTTTTCTTCCCAACTGTTAAAATTACCAGACTCAGCTGGATTTGAAATTTAGAACCCAAATGTGAAATAAAGATCCATGCTTGGGAAAGAGGAGGCATAGCAGGGGCATGTTCTTAGGAAGTCACAGTTAGAAAGGCAGGGCAGGCGTGGGGTTGGGGGTGAGGGGATGCAGGCAGGAAAGGGGGCAGTTATTCTTCATTAGATGGTTTGGAGAAATTTACCTGGCTTTCCAAGTTCCCCCAGAAAGACCTGCTCGCCACGTCTCTGGTGTTGGACTTTATCACCAGCACCCAAGGAAGAGGAGTTTCTACCCTAAGACTGGGGATGAGGGGGGTCTCCTGTACCCCTCCACAGTAGCCAATTCCAACTGCCCCTCCTCTTCTCTCTAACTGCTCCCCCCTCACCGCTTCCGGCTAAGCCCGCTCCATCTGGAAGCATTTAAAATGTACAACAATTTTAATCTCATGCAAAGGAATCTCCGGGTCTACCCTACATACCCATTAAGCTAAATTATACGTGCACAATCTTATTTTGCACAATTCTGTCTGGCCTAGGTTGGCACACACCAAAGGCTATTACTGTCTTTCCCAACTACTTTTTCTACCACGCCATCATTTTCTACGACTTTAGTCCGAGGCCAGCAGTATTTCTCTGAGAAACTCGAGCCACTGAGGTCCCAAGACAAAGATCCTCTTCAGAGCCCCTCGAACCTATACTCAAAGGGTCCCTTAGACACTGTCCAAAGACATTTCTTTGAACTCAGCTACTCTCTCCTACAGACCCTGATCAAATTAGATAGACCTAGGGGCGCCTGGGTGGCTCAGTCATTGAGCATCTGCCTTCAGCTCAGGTCATGGTCCCGGGGTCCTGGGATCGAGCCCCGTGTTGGGCTCCCTGCTCCACGGGAGGCCTGCTTCTCCCTCTCCGCTCCCCCTGCTTGTGTTTCCTCTCACACTGTGTCTCTCACTGTCAAATAAATAAATAAAATCTTAAAAAAAAAAATCAGACCTGGGTACAAGTACCATCTTGTTATTTCATAACTGTTCAACCTTGGGGGAATTATTTCACTTAAGTCTCAGTTTCCCAATTTGCAAAATGGGTATGATAGGCATATGGACCTAAAAAAAAAAAATAGGCATATGGACCTCCTAAGGTTGTTGTGAGGATCAGATGAGATACTATGTATAATAAACACTGTAAGTTGTCTGGCCCAGACTAAGCAGTTAATAAACATTACTTGTTATTATAAAAACTACACCTTATTGAACTCTACACCTTCTCTAAGAGCACTTACATTTTTCCACAGGTGGCCCCTTTCCTTTTAAACACCCTGCCCACCTGTCCAGTCCCTCACCAAAACTGAACCATCCAACCCAATTCCCTGCGAACCAGCATCACTCTACACAGATGACGTAAGGTTTCTGATCAACCAACTGGGCTTTCTCATCAGTCCCCAGGGAGTCTCCCATGCATGCCCAAGTTTTAAACCTACAGTCTCTTCTTTGGAGCCATGGCAATTGAGCAATTAGAAGATCTAAAATCTAACTGTGCAGAAATCATTCTCCTTCAAACCAAACCACACCTCTTTTCACTTTATATAGAAAGCATAGGTGTGTGTGGAAGGAGATGAGAAGGTTTTCACTCTGCTTTAAGAAGCAAAATGGTTAATTAGTGCTTTCCGAGGACCACCCCCTCTCCAAGAACATGAGTCACACTTCATCTGTCCCTTTTGCAAAGTAGAAAGATGATGGCACCATTTAATATGTCTAATAAATGCCTCTCTCTCAAGGGGGGAAAATATAGAGTCCATGAGCCTAGTATTTATTGCTTTCCTCTGGCCAAAAGTAGTTTCAGCAGTAATTCATGGATCCTGAGGTTGGCCAGAATAGAGGGATCAGGGATCCACAAGCTTCTGGGGCACCTTGGACACTTCATGTAGTATTGGTCCTTGTCATGCAGAACTGCTGTGAGGGCTAAAAGAGAGACATCTACAGGCTCTGATGAATGGCAATTTTTATTTCCACCAGGCTGATCTCATTTGAAATGCTGGGTGATATCAGGAAAGGTATGTGCCTTCCATGCCTTCTATATACTAGAGATTCCCCCTCTGTGACTTCCCAACCTCTTGTGGCTACTTGTAATTTGAATGCCAGCCTCAGCAATACAAACTCTAGAAGAACCAACCCCCTGCTCACAGCCCTGCCAAATGGGTGGGCCTAGGTGGCTGTTTGTGCCCACCGAGGGCTCTGGAGTAGACAAGCCAAAGGGGCAATTTATGGGCTGGGAAGTCACTTGTGGCCTGGTATAAAAAGGGAGTTGGACCAATGAGATTGCTCTCTGGTCATCAGGAATCGGGAGAGTGAGAAACTGGGTTGACTGGTAGCAGATACATATGGAACATGACTGGCCACATAAGGGCAGAACACCCTCATGAAGGTGACAGACTCCCACTGCTGGGGCTCTCTGGAGGTGGTCTTGATTCCAGAAGCACCCTCCCATAAAGACTGGCTGTTAAGGGTTCTCCTTGTGTACACCATAAACATCTCTTCTAATATTATTATAACAAGCACCTCCTCTTTTGAGTTAGCTTGAGTGGGTTTTGGTTTCCTCCAACAAAAAGAGCCTTCAATAAAACAGCATCTACCCTTGGGAAGAACATGCAGATGGAGCTATATTTAAACATCCTGGGCATTTCCGGCGCAAGGCATTGCTCTAACAGGTAAGTACACAGAACGCGAACACCATTGGTTCCTGACGCACCTCTCCCTTCTATTGTAAGAACTGGAAAAGTTAAAGCTCCCTCCCTCAACCTTCCTTGCAGCCAGGGGAGGTCATGTGACACGGCCCTGGCCAATGAGATGCAAGTGAGGAACTGTTGGGGACAGAGGGGCTGCCTGCTTCCTCCTTCCCGCCCCGCGTGAAGATGCTATGCCACCATCTTGCAACCATGAAGGGAAAGGCAGCGAAGCCGAGATGCCAGTCCTGGCACACTGGAGGGGTTGCACCAACAGCAGCTACCACCAAGTTCCAGCCTCCTCAACAGGTGGAAAAAAAAAAAAAAAGACCCTTAACAACCTACTATGACTTAGATTTCTCTACAACATAGAAGCAAAACGTTTTCTAAAGATACACCCTGAAACAGAACTAGATAGTTTCCCATATCATAAGAAACATCTGTTGTTGGCTTTTTTTAACGTTAGTTTTAGGTGAGAAAAAAATTTTTTAACCAAAAAGATGACAACTTGTTTTCCAATTAACTTCTCTAAACATCAGCTGAATGATATAAGTTGTACAGACGATTAAAATCAAAGAGGGGATAAGGTATATACACGAACAACTCTGCGATAAGGCAGAAAGTGGAAGGCAGTAGAAGGCAGCTGCTTTACACGGATCTGTAGGGAGACCTTACTTCTGGTCGGGGAAGGGAGAAATCAGGGAAGTCTCCACAGCAGACTCGGGACGTTTGGAGATAGGGAGGAAAGGCATTCCAGTCAGAAGGAAGAGTCTAAGCAACTCCGGGAAACTGTAGGTCATGCACAGGAAGAACACAGCAAGTTCTTTCTGGCTAGTTTGGGGGAACAGAGATCAAATTTTTGGTCTAGAAAGACAGACAAAATTATAACATGCCTCAAATGCCAACCAAAGGAGTCTGGGCTTTATTCTCATAGGCACGGGGTATGGTTGAAGGTTTCGGAGCTAACAGGAGTCAGAGTACCTGTTTGGGAACATTTGTCCGATGACAAAATGTGGGATGGACTGAGGAGGCAGGAATGCCACTAGGGGGCTGTGCAGCTAGTCAGGAAGGAAGTGGGGAGTGTAGGAACCAGGACATTCAAAGGGAGAATGGAGTGGGAAAAAGGACCACCGCACAAGTACCCGTGACACAAGCTGGCTACTGTCTGCATCTGGGGTGCGAGTCCCGGGAGGAATCATGTAGACAGTATTTTATTGCACAAAACAGAAACAAAAACCTCATATGGTACCTCTGGAGCTGAAGACAGGAATGGTTTTATGTAGATGTTGGAGTCATGCACCTTCAGGTCATGGTCCCCAAGTCCCCTGGTCACTCCAATTGTTGCCATTACTCGGGCCTAGGGGTATAAGCAGAGGGTCATCAGAAAGACACATACAGAGAAAGCATTCCTGTCACAACGTAGCTGCTATAGGCGGAGAGAGAAGCATTCATTTTTCCAATTCCTTCTGTCCCTCTCCATGCCCCTTGCTACTAACTTATGTGGGTAGCTGTTTCCAAGGAAAGGCTCACCAAGATCACTTATGTACTTAAGGAGTGGTTTTTCTACCAATTATCCTAAGTTTAATGGGTTGCTGCTGTCTCTTTTCAGCGTTCTTTTGTAGAGACTAGAAGGAAGGGTATCCAGGAAACTAAATCCAACACGTGTGATGTCTACAGCTCCTGAAATCAGTTCAAATCAAATCCAACATGATCTGTCCATCCATCCAACCGTCTGTCTGTGATGCACCCACCCTACAAGAACCTGTTGAACACACCAGCCATGTCTCCTGTTCCTGGGAGGCACTAGTGAGAGATGTAAAAAAAAAAAAAAAAAAGTGAGTGGCAGCTCCCACCCTCCCAAAGCTCATAGAGGGCACTTCATGGCTAGAGGAAAGAAACTCTTTGCAACTCTGTAACCCGGCCTGCTAACATCCCCACAAATTCCCTCTGGGTGGAAAGGAACAAAATGTCACTTTGTTATAACTACACAGAGACCTCAGGGTTGAGACCTCACCACCTGTGCTTTCTCTACACAGTTTAGTTTTCCCAGTGCTTTAAGGAAACAATACTATTATACTAATGCCTACACAGCCTAAAGAGGTCCCGGGATGCCACAGATTTGACTTAGCCAAACATTTACTGAGCACCTACTATGTGCAGAAATCATGCTTAGACAAATGTCTAAGGACTTGTCCTTAATATAAAGGAACTTGTGAAGGGAGATAAGACATGTAAAATATGGCCAAGTGTGGAAAGACACAAGCGCCATGGGTTAGAGTTCAGAGGAGGTAAAAATTCTGCTAAGAAAGTCTCCCGGAGGTGGTGGCATGACATTTTTGTGCAGAAGGATGGGCAGCATTGAGCCAGGTAAGCACAGAGGGATGAAGTGAAAGTCTTTCTTGGTAGAATGGAGCCCAATGGCCTAACACTTCGATCATCAGTAACATATCCGGTGTAGGGTCATGGTGCCAAGACCCGGGCTTGACTCCTCACTCTACTGTCTGGGTAATGAGGGTAACTTATAAACGCGAAGAAACATGACAGTCCAAAACATTACCAGCATTTTCATCCTGTTTTCCCAAAAAGGCTATGGATTTTGGAGCTGGTTTCAGATCAGAAGATGGGCAGTTTGCATTAAAGTGCAAATGAAACCATGACATATTTTTTTAAAGGCAAGAATCAAAGGGGGTAAAATGCAGGCATGTGATATGAAGCCTGGGGACCTCTGGTCAGGCAGGCTGCAGAAACTCTCTGCTCTGCTGGGGAGCTGCACCGACTCCCTACTGGCTAAGAAGTGTTCAACTCTAAGTGTGAAAATCCTGAGTCCCTTGCGGCCCTTCTGCTCTCCCCACTGCAATGGCAGTTTCTCTGGCTGGAAAAGCACAGGTGGGCGTTTTCGTCTAAAGAAATCTGATGTTTCTGCTAGTTACTGAACTTGTTTACAGAGTATGTAGGTGTTACCCACACAAATCCTTAAAAGCATTGGCAGGAATAAAATGAGAAGTTATGGCTATGAAAGTCTTCCGAAACTTCTGGGTAGGTGTATGCAGACAGGGAAGAGAAACCCCCTGCAAAGGATCTAGATAGAACTGACGTGTCGCAGTTGTAAAGACTTCGCAAGAAATCATGGATCCCCTGACAGGGATCTTGCGCTTCTTCACTAATGGAGCAAGCCTGGAACAGACTGGAGCCACAGTGGCTTTTAAATAGGCCATCAGGTACGATGACAGAACTTGCCAGTCGCCTATCACAGAAGTGTCAAGCCCTAATTAACTGAAATGCTTGAGGAACATGATGTCCGGTGAAATAAACATTTGCTGAACTGGGGAAGCCCCTGGCTCCTTTAAATCTTATTCTGATCATCTTCTAAGAACACATTAGTCCATTTTCCTCTGGCATGGGAGAAAGTATACTGTACATAACTGAAAAGTGTATTTAATACTGATGCCTTTATTGAAGGCCAGCCGTGTGTCAGGTACCAGGCTGGGCAGGTGCATGGGATACAAAGGTAATAGGAGGTGGCTCCGAGCTTCCTGGAACTCCCTGGGTATAGGAGGGTAATACTGAGAATCTCAGCCCCACAAAGCACCAGAGCTGTAGGCATAGGTCATTGGGCTGAGAGATGGGCATTAACGGTACCCCTCATCCTGACAGGCCCACGCAACGCTGTCAGGAAAAGAGTCCCTTCCTGTCGTGATTCTCAATCAGGGATGGTGAGATAGAAGATGGCCCATTTCCATGAACAGGGCAAGTTTGTTTGAAAAATGATCCCTCTGTGAATCAGATGTTTGTATTTCATTCCCTCCACAGAATGTCTCCTTCCGCTGAAATCACTGCTACACTGAGCCTAAACCTAAACCCGTGTGCTCTCCCACACATGTACGTTCAGCGGTGCATGCATGCACACACACACACAGGCTCAAGTTCTGTCCATAAAGGCATCCTTCAGTTTTATTATGAGTCACTTCTTCCTCCAAAAAACTATGAAATATTGGAAAAAATTCAGTTGAAGATTCTTCTTAATGCGAGCACATTTTTCACTTCTAATTGGAGCTCTCAGCCCAGAGTTGACGTGTACTCGTGTTCGGAGGAAGAATGCAATGACTCAGAGCTGTTTGTTCCTACTGGTAAACAGTTTCAAAGTTTCCCCTCTCCAGTCCAGGATGGCCACTTCCTCCAGCCTCCGCTCCCAGACCAAGACAGACAAACAGCCTTCCCGTGCTCCACAGCGTGCCTGCTGCTTAGGGTGTGGTTCTGACTGGGGCTCTGGGAGCTTGTGACAAGCTATCTTTGCTAGCTCGGCCCGGGCTCTGGTGCACGGGATCCTCCAGCTTCCTCACAGTGAAGCTTTGGATCCCCTTGCCTGGGGCAAGCGGAGAAGCACCCTTGCAGAGTCTGAACTTCCGTGGTGGAGCGTGAGAGTTCCAGAAGCCGGGAGACGGCCGTGGCTCCACATGTCCCACCACCCCTGGCCAGCTGTGTGACTCCGCAGGAGCCGATTTCGCCTCAGAGTCTCAGCGGCCTCGTCTGCCAAATGGACCTAGTACTGCTGGCCCTGCCTGCCTCGTGGCTTGTCAGAGACACAGGGAGATGACGTACGCGCATGGGGTCATGGTTAAACGCTGTAAAAAGTTATTCAGATGGATTGGAGAAATGGAGTGTTACTTTCACAAAATGGACTTTCGTCCCTTGTGCTCACCACTCACCTCCCCCTCCCCCAACCCCCGCCACTCCTCGGACCCTCAAGACAGGAGGCCTGAAGGATGATGGAAGGGGAGAGTCTTTTAAGCTGTCAGGGCTATAAAATGCCAGGCTGCGGAGTGGGGCACAGAGACTGCCAAGGGCGGTGCGGGGCCAGAGCCTGCTTCTCTCGGTCCGGGGGGAGTGCACATGCCTACCTTCTTGCCTTCTCCATATATAAGGGGAAACTTCAAGTCATCATCCTCAATGGTTTTGTATGCCCTGTAGGGGGATAAACAACATTTTAAAAAAAAAGGTTTGCACTCAATTAGTGACCCGCTGCCCTGACACAGGCGGCTAGGTACTTCATTCTCCCGGATGCTCCATCACTCGCCACGCTGCCAAACTCCCCGTGCACAGACTTATTCTCCCTCCAGAACTATGTGGGTACACATAACTAACAAACCAGAAGCTATCGACTCTGTATTTGCTTGCAGAGGGAGAAAATGGGGGGGAGGGGTTATACTCATAATTAGCAAGAAGGGGGGAGGTGGGTTTTGTCCTTAGCATTTAGGGCCTGTGTGCTTAGAAGTGGCCTGGCAGCAGCAACAAGGGTCTTGTCATTAATCCAAAGCTGAAAAACAGCAGAGCTCAGAGACGGATGGAGAGTGAGTGAAACTGCTCCCTGAGCCGGTTCTGACCTTCAGGGGTTGTTTACACCAAAGCAGCCTCGTCCTGGGATGGCTGGAGAAGGAACATTTAGAGCCTGTTTGACCTCGGTGCGATAGTCAAGGTTGGCAGAAAATTCTTTGTTTCACCATAGATATTAAATGGCCATTCAACACACAGAAAGAAAATCCAGTTTATGGTTCAATGGTTTGTTCTAGACACGGTTGTCCGGATGCCACTGCATAGACAGCAGAGGCTGGTCAGGCTAACACAGGAGAGAAAATGAAGGCTACGTCTTGCCATTTTGCTCATAAAAAGTTAAAATAACAAACAAGCAGCAAAGGAACAAGGCACATGATTACTAACTGTACCACCCTGGGCAAGGAGCTCTACCTTTTTTGGTCTCAGTTTCCTTATCTGTAAAATGAGGATAATCACATAGGATGTAAAGAGCTTAGCACAGAGCCTGGCACATGGGAAGTATTCATTTAGTGGTAGCTACTACTACTATTTAATAGATAACGAATACTTGGCACACCAGCTCCCCTTTCTGCAAAATGGGGACAGCACTGCCTATTCACCACCTCAGAGAAGTATTAGGGACACCAGGTAAAAACTGGGGTAGGGTCTACAAGGTGAGGTGCTAGAAACAAGTTGCTTCTCTAAAATAATGTCTGCTGAGTGCATGAAGAAAACTAATTTGTGAAATGGGCTCCCAATCTTGGAAATATATATATAGGCAACTTGGGAGTGAACCTGAAATCAAATATCCGGAAGCTCTGGATATACAAAAGAATGCAATCTAATTCAAAGAGAGTTCAACCCCAAAGCTAACACAAGGACACCCTTATTTTCTGGGAAATTATTGAGGTAAGTTGTTCCTTCCTAAGGGATCAGTGAAGATCCAGTGAAGGGCTCCTGTTCAGCCCTGGGCATGCAGGTGAGCCTCTCTGGACCTCAGGATCCTCATTAATCAGAGACAGGAAAACTGAGGCTTACTCACAGGGTTGAGGATTAAGATGGCCTAATGAATATGCCGAGCTTCGGAAGTCTTTAGCACGGTGCCCGGCACACGCTGAGAGCATGATAAATGCAAGTTGCTGGTACTGCCATCAAGTGGGCCCAGAGGTACTCTAGGATTCTATTTTCAAAAAAAGAACTGTACTATTTCCTTTCCCCAAATCTACCCAATTAACACGAGATGGAAATAGCTACTTTGATGTTTTTATAGTCACATGAACTATTTAAAATGCTATGGTATACAAGTCATTTGGGGAACAAATAGAGCTATTATTAGAATACACTCAGCTTGGGGAATGAATGAATTCTTAAACCAGTG
This sequence comes from Neomonachus schauinslandi, assembly GCF_002201575.2. NCBI lineage: Eukaryota > Metazoa > Chordata > Mammalia > Carnivora > Phocidae > Neomonachus > Neomonachus schauinslandi. The sequence continues at coordinate 52,635,954 of NC_058407.1, read as the reverse complement.
GTTTCTCAATCCTGGCTGCATATGGAAGCACCTGGGAGAGCTTTTAAAAATCCTGATGCCCAGGTCACAGCTCAGAACAATTAAATCTGAACCTCTGGGGGTGATAGCCAGGCACTGGGATTTTTTTTTTTTAAGCTACTTTGTGCAAATTTGTGATTACATTATGCAGTCAAAATTGAGAACAATCACTATAGACCAAGTGTCATTTGCTAATATTCAAAATCAGCTGATCAGGGCGCCTGGGTGGCTTAGTCGGTTAAGCGACTGCCTTCGGCTCAGGTCGTGATCCTGGAGTCCCGGGATCGAGTCCCGCGTCGGGCTCCCTGCTCGGCGGGGAGTCTGCTTTTCCCTCTGACCCTCCCCCCTCTCATGTGCTTGCTCTCTCTCATTCTCTCTCTCTCAAATAAATAAAATCTTTTAAAAAAACAAAAAAACAAAAAAACAAAATCAGCTGATCAATTAGCTTGATCCTAAAGATGACACTGTGTGGCTCAAGGGACAGGAGGGAAATGGACTGAGAAGGCTCTGAAGTGGGTGTGACCAGGGCTTGAGGACGGTGGACAGGGATGTGTGGAGAGGAGAGGCCAGACTCAGACAGAGAAGAGGTCACAGTGGGGACAAGACCAGGAAAGGGACTGGGGCCTGAAGACCAAGGCATAGGAGTCGGAGATTAAATGGGAGGCAGAAGGCAACAACTCCAGCACCAGTGACTGGAAATTATTTAAGCTCAGGAGAGATGGGCTATGAGCACTCTTAACAGGCTTGAAAAGGCAGCCAGAGAGCTGTTCTCAGATCCTCCAGAAGCCCAGGCAAGAATTCTCTCAAGGCAGAGACCTTCAGGAACATGAAGTCGGTGTTACCACAGCTCTGAAAGACCAACACTCACCTTGGAGTTGCCACCTACAGGGTCCAGTGCAAATTCTAATATTTTAGTTGTTATTTTTTCATCTTCGAAAACAACAAAAATATTAAAAATAGAAACGACAACTTTGAAAAAGGTTTCTTCTGTTCCTGCCATTGTTGGTTTCCAATCATGTAAGAGCCCTCTCCCTTGCTGTCACCAACAAATGACAAGGGTGAATAACTATTAACAAAGAAGTTCAACATGCTCTCTCCACCCCACCCCAGTCTTTCTGGGTCCTAAGCACAGGTATCATATATAAAGGCAGGTGGATTTCCTTTCACAATTAAGGTCTGGCATAAAAAAGAATAAAACACTCAAGAGTTCAAACTGGTAACTTCATTAAAGTCTACATAAATGAGCTATAACCACAACAATACCTCTGACTCACCGAACACCGACATGCCACACGCCGGGCTTGGTGCTGGCTTACTGTGTCTCAAAATGTCTCCCAGGTTCTGCAATGTCCCACTGGACAGATGAGAAGACTGAGGCTCAGAAAGGTTAAGTGACTTTCCCAGGCTCACACAGCATCTTGGTGGCCTGAAGCTAGCCTCAAACCTTCCCAGAAAACACACCAAAGAAAGGGGACATCCGGGCTCAGCTCTGGCGATCTCTCATTCTAGTTGAAAAATTTGCAATGAGACCATTGTTGTCTGCCTGTTAGTGGGAGAAAGGCAGGCACCGGACGAAGAAAAGGTGTCTTTGGCCAACGAGGAAAGGGAATTTTCTGCGTGAGCAAAAGAACAAAAGGTGACCATGTGGGGACAAACCAGCGGCTATGTCACCACATGGTCCCCAGGGAAGATGGCGGGAAGTGAGGGAAGCACCCGTGTGCACTCACTAGTCATTTCATCATGGCTGCAGAGCCCACCGGAGCCCTCTCCCATGGACAGCGGGCCTCCCACAAACGTGTGTTTGCAGTTTAGAGGTCCACCCCTGTTCCTACCCATTGGAAAGGCTTATCTGCTGTTCATATTGCATTACAGTCCATGCCCAGGATTTAGGCTTGGCTCTACCCTTCCAGCTCAGCCTTGGCTGCAGCCTTCTCGGCTGGGGGATGCAAGAGAAGGACAATGGTTTGCAGTTGGAGCTCCAAGAGAGGGAGTTACTTGGGACCTATGATTCATAGAAAATATCTCTTCCTTCATATCAGATCCCATGATTTCACAAATCCTGATTCAATTTAAAAACACCAAGAATCAATTACTCACTAGTTTTTACAATAATATAACTGACCAGAGATCATATTCAAATAATTACTTGTTACAAGAAAGCAAAACTGAAGGCGCCTGGGTGGCTCAGTTGGTTAAGCGTCTGCCTTCGGCTCAGGTCATGATCGCAGGGTCCTGGGATTGAGTCCCACATCGGGCTCCCGGCTCAGCGGGGAGCCTGCTTCTCCCTCTGACCCTCTCCTCTCTCATGCTGTTTCTCTCTCACTCGCTCTCTAATAAATAAATAAATAAAATCTTAAAAAAAAAAAAAGCAAAACTGAAAGGCTTAGGAAAGATTTTCAGAGTAACCCTTATTTTGGGTCAATCCTTAATGAATATTTATGAGGCCAATTGACGGAAGGATGAGAAAAAAAAAAAATCGAGGCTTAAAAAGGGCTCAATTAAAGGGGCTTTCCCTAAGTGGAGGCAAGTTTCATTAAGCAAAGAAGTTTCCATTAAACATTTTCTGAAAAGTAATGGTTTCCCTTGCAATGTGGATTTTGCAAAGCTGAAAAGACAAGGAAAAGGCACCATTGGTCTAGACCTATCGGAAGGAAAACCTCAGCACTGAGAGAGACTGAGAGGCCAAGTCGGCTGTGTCCCAAGTGTGGGAGTCCCTCCTATACCAACATGCCTCGTATGGGTGCCTGGCTTCTGTTGTGCAATGGACTGCTCTCGACAGTCACTGTCCTGGGAGCTCTGCAGCACACAGCATCAGCTGATTCTATTGGAGAACAGCCCTGGGAAATTCTTTCTTAAACCCCTCAGTCAGCCATTGGCATATTTCAAAGTTCTCTGACTCCTAAGGCAAGAGGGAGGCCCTGACTGCTCCCATTTCACTCGCCCTTCCAGACCGAGCCTTGCTGCCACCGAGTCGGTCCCTCTACCTGCTCACACAGGTCTGGATGCTCTGCCATCCTCCCTGATGACTGCCGCCTAGGTTCACAGGTGGCTTCCCACTCTTTCCCCTGTGGTTATTCTCAGTAATTTTAGATGTGTGGATGATGCTTCTGGAATCCTGACTTTGTCACTCCCAACCTACTTCCTGATGACCTTCCTTACGGCTCCCCAGATCCCCGGTCATGTGGGCTGCACCAAGGACATCCTCTCCTTGGAGCCTCCCACTGCGAGCCGTCCCTCCTCTCTCACCGGCTTGCCGGGGCTCCCAGGCCACGTCCCCTCCTTGGTCCCAGCACTCCACCTCCCTCCTGCCGGCCATACACATTCATCAGCCAGCCTCTGCTTGGACAGTTCTTTTGAATACTTCCCTTGTTGGCAGCCTAGGTTTCCGCATCCACTTGATCTTCTAGTAAGAGGGAAACACAAGAGGAATTGAGGGTTTTGTCTGCCGACATCCTACGCAATACGGTCAGCTCTACCTTCCCAACAGGTCCAGTGCCTTTGCGGCCACCACCGTCTCTTGCCCACACCCTGGCAATGGCCTCACCGGGCCTGCCTGCAATTATCCAGGTAAGAGCAGACGGTGCCAGGACCAGGGTGATGGCGGTGAAGGTGCTGGAAACTGCTCAGTTTTGTCCTTTATCTCTATTCTCAGAGCAACCAGAGTAATTATTTTAAAATGTCAGAGAGTGTCATTACCCTGCTCGAACCCCCCAATGATTTCCCCATCATACTCTAAATAAAAGCCAAGTAATGAAATGACCTTCTTTAACATCGCTCCCCTCCCCCAAATGTCCTCTTCCCCTCCTCGGTTTTATTTTTGTCCTTGTCATCTACCCCCACCTAACATTTGAAGTATTTTCCTTCCTTGTGTTTATTTTCTCTACTGCCCCTCTGCACCCCATGCCCTGCTTAAGTTCTGAGGACAGAGATGTTCACCTCACCACCTGTGGCATCCCTGGTATTTTAAAGAGGGCCCAACATGTAACGGGTGTCCAAGAAATATTTGACTGTGTGAGCAAATCAATGAACGCCCACGACCTCGGGCAGTGGCTTTATTCTGCCCTTCTGTATTTTCTTGTCCTACACATATTCACAAAACAAAAGCAAAGAGCTTTCTGAGTTTCCCTGCCTGCTCTCTAGGTCTCGGAGGTGCCGCCTGCAGCTGACACTCACCCAACGGCACGTCCCTTGCCTGCCTCTGGTCTTGGCTGGCTATGCGCTGCTCTCTGCAGTCTTTTAGACACATTCTCTGAACATTTGAGCTCAAAAGGTCCCTGTACAGCCACACGGATGTCCTTTCACCCGCCTGATGAGCAGCAATTACAGGACTCCTCCAGGATGAACATATCTCGTCCCAGTGTCAGTTCCGTGATTGTTTTCAGAGAGAGGTTTGCCTGTATTTTTGGTCTGGCTGAGCAGCCTACTAGCCAATCTCCCACAACCACTTCTCTCTTTTAATCTGCAATCTTCACTCTTCAGCTTAAAATTCCCCATTGGACAACACGGCCCTCTGTGATCTGATCTTTGCATGCTGCTCTGATCTCTTGTATCCCTCCGCTAGGCTCTCCTAATGCTAGCTTTCTCGCTGTCCCTCTAACATGCCCCGGGGCCCTTCTTCCCCTGGGCTCTCCCATACTGCCTCCTGCGTCTCCCTCAGCCTTCCCTGACCGCTCTGGGCCATCATGCTGCAGCTCTTCACAGTGCTTCCACAGCACAATCTCAAGCTACCTATTTATTAACTTTATTTACTTCTTTCTAGCCCCCCAGCCCCAGAACATTCGCTCAATGAAGGCAGGGACTTCTGTCTTATTCACTGCGCTATCCTCCTGTCCACAACCAGGCAGGCACACTGTGGATGTGAAGCTGATCCGAGCTACGTGGATGAGCAGATGAATGAAGGTTAACGCTTTCTCCTCAGCATGCATGCTTCCTGCTAAAGACATAACAAGATCTTGGCTTCCCCACTCATCTTGCCTTCACAGTAAGCTTTTTTATGGCTGAAATTCAGGGCCTAGTCCAATCAGGGATACCTTGGACTTGTGTGTACCTCTTTACATGAGAATTTTAGGTTCACCTTTATTACCAATATATAGTAGTACACAGTCGTAAAGTTATAAAAAATAGCATTTATGATACTCTTGCCTATTACTTTCTCCTGATGGTTCCTAAGTTCCACCTCCAGAATGGCAGGGGGTTTTTTTGTTACATGGTTCTCCAAGGTCTATAGTGTTACCTAGACACATTTCTTCCATATTAACTTGCTAAAGCAAGTCTTCCACTAAGAAAGTTCTTCTGTGCCTTTGCCAGATTTCTCCATTCCCAGCCAGAGTCCCCACTCGGACATCTTAACCCACAGGCCAGCAACCCAAAGTTCACACTTTGGCACCATCCACGTAGATCACTTCCCATGATCTTCTTTCTCTCCCAGATCAGGACCTTTAATTAGAAAGAGGGACAGAAATACCACTCATTTCCCTAAGTCTTGGTTCCCTTAGCAATACTTCAAAGGCATTTAAGAAGAACGTGACCCCTCTGGGACTGCCTAATCCCAACAATCCATTTGTATGACCCCAATGACACACGCCAGTGAGTCATATTCTTCCACTCGCTAACCCCTCACCATGGCCTGGGATGCCTGTCCTCCCCTGGGAAGCTGTCTTCCTAGATCTTCCCTTCCCTCTGCTGTGGTCTAGTAGAGAACATCAGGCCTAGAGTCAGAGGTTTTGAAGCCACAGCTCTGTCTTCAAGTGAACTAGCTGTGTGACCTTGGCAAAGTCCCTCAACCTCACTGAACGTGCTTCCTCAGCTGGATTCTGCACGAGGTCGCAAGGATTAAATGCAAATATGTCTGAGAAGTCCTTTGTGAAGGATAAGGTGCTATTTAATTCAACTGTGACCGTAAGGGCCTCATTCTTTCTTCACTGCTTGCGTATTGCGCAGATAACTGGGGAGCATGGGCCGGAAGACAGCACATCCCCACAGGAAAACTGCTTCTTGCTGAACACCCAAGACACCCCAATTCATTACTGTTGCTAATGATATCAAAGCACAAAGGACAGCGCCTGTGCAACTTTATTCAGAGAAGTCCAGTGTTCTGCTCTAAAGTGATGAATCAGAGACTCAGAAAGATACCTCAGAGCTAATAATCTGCAGGGGATGCTTTGGGGTTGGTCTCAAATAGGCATAAAAGGAGCATTTCCCTCCCCCTCAGCGAGAAGCTGAGTGCCCCTTCTGGGAGGAAGATAAAAGCCACAGGAAGTCTCATTTTGCTCATAGCAAAAACCAAGTCTTAGACAGGGGCACATTCCATAGGGGCTGAGCAGGTTCGGAGGGAGGATGGTGGGCAGAAGTGCCTAGGTCTTTGGTCCCCACTTCTGCTTCCTATGACCAAATCTCAACAAATGCTTGAATCCCAGAAGGCTGGGATGAAACACCACCTGGGCCTGGCTGGTCAGGAGCGGACACATGCCTGGAGCCCAAATGCCACTCATGGCTTTTAAGAGCTTGGCACAACCCCAATTCAGCAATTCATGGAATCCGCAGCGGCTCTCCCCTGCCTCGCTTTTCTCCACACCCACCCTCCCCAGACCTTCCTGGAAAAAGCAACACAGAGCTGGCCATCACCTCATGCTTCCTTTTTCCTGCCAGCCATCTGTATTTCCAAAGGAATCAAACCCAAAGCCACAGAGCAGTAAATGAAGGCTGCTTCCTGCTCCTTGAGGAGGCCCTGCAACAGGCAACCCACTCTCCCTCTTCACTGTATGAATATCCATGTGTTTCCTGTAAAGCAACACAAGAATATTTTCTATTTTATTAGATCTTACTCTTATTTTTTAATATCTTCTTTCAAGAGGCCCTTTTCCCTGGTTTCCAAGACTCATAGTTAAGAAATCCCCCCAGAAATTTCTTAAATTTATCTCTGGATCAAATCTTAATATGCTGGAAAAATGTCACTGAACTGTCAGGGAGGAGGATCTGAGCCAAGCTTAATGAAATCAGGCTCAAGTCAGAGATGTGGAATCAGGATGAGAGGCGGCCGTTGTGGCCTCAGGGTGAGCTGGAAGACACTGAGAAATATCCCGTATCTACCAGGTAGCTTGAGGGTTCAGAAGTATCCTTTAAGATATTTCCAGGCAGAGCCAACATCTCTGTCAAGGGCTTGCCATCGTATAGCAGACTTCAGTTATTTGTAAATCTACATTTTGGGGGGGCAGGGGTCATATTTTGATGCCTTGAGTTCCTGGATTCTGTGCTAGGAGTTGTCATCAATTGATATCTTGATTACATGATTCCTGGGAAAGTTCCCTATGGGGCCAAGGCTCTACAAACAAATGCTACCTCATTTTCTCCTTTTAGTCCTTGGAGCATCATTTAAATTATTTGAGGCCTGGAGGCCCTGAGCTATATATATACAAGTTGACGTTCTTGTGCTAATATAGCACAATAGTCTGGATTCGATCTCAAATAATAAACTTGAATTGTAAAAGCATGATGAATATTTGGTGATACAATTTGGACGTGCCACGCTGCCTAGCTTGCGTACGTCTGGCTGTCTCTGATGAGAGAAACAAGTGAAAGGGAGAACCTTCTGGCTATCTCTCCAGAAAACCTTTTTCCTCTGTTCCCTGACATTGCGGTTGCCCTTGAGGAAATCCCCCGATTCACAGACCCACATTCCCTGGGAAAATGCCTACCTCTCCCCTCCCTATCACCAGCATGCCTGAACCAGCTCCTGCCTGGAATTCTGGAAGCAGTAACCATTCTTCTAATTTGGCCTAAAGACTTCTCTTCCTCACACTAGGTTTGTGGGGGGATAGCACAAGGCATCAGCGCTTGCTCTCACTGCACTAGCCCACGTTCCTGGGGAAAGTCTACTGGCTTAGAGCAGATCTTGTTAACCTAGCAATATTCACCCTTACCATGTGATACATACTGAGATTTCCTTTTCTCCTTACACTACTTAATTTGTTCAAAATGCTCATCTCCCTACATTAAATTGCTTTCACAACCCACTAATGGGTCCCTACCCACAGTTGAAAATTTGGGTAAAGGAAAAGGACCTGCTCCTAGTAGCTCCAAAGCAGGAGCTTAGGTTTTGACCAGATGAGAGCAATGGTCTCTACTAGAATCCTTCCTGAATGTTTATTGAGCACGTACTAAGTGCCAGGCCCTAGCGCGGGTGCTGGGAATGTGGAGTTAAATAATATAAAGTAAAGGTCATCTCTTAACTCATGGGCCCAAGGTTAGGAATGAAAAAGGATTCATACAGAAGAAGATGCTTTGAGTCAGTCTTTCAGAAATGTAACTGGTCATGTGTGCGTGTACACAAAACAGAACCAATATTATTTCAGGATAAAATATTCTGGACGACTTTTAGGGAAATTTCAGATTTAGAAATTATTTCTGATTCAGTATCCACTTGGTGTGCATTAGCACTTGGCTGGGAGAGCTCTTCATACTCTAATCAATAACATTTAGATCTCCCATAGGTATGAATCACAGATCCTTATTTTATGAGTACACAGATATGGAATGATTTCTGCTTTCTCAGGGACCATTTATTCTGAAACAAACATGAATTTCATTGACATTGGCCTTTATATTGTATGAAACCAAGTCAATATATACAAATCAAGAAATAACCAAAATTGACCCCATTTCCATGAATGGTGGGGAGAAAATAGCAGATAGATTGTTCCTTGCAAAGAGGGTTTTACTGCAGAGTCCAGTTCCTCTGGTTCACAAAGCTTCTCTCTCTCTGGACATACGGATATTTGTACATGGGAGCACCAAGTCCTGCAGTGTCCCCACGGGGAAGCCACACACGCACCGGGACTCTACCCTATGCTACATCATTTCAGTATTTCCATTTGAGCGTCCTCGAACTGGTCACATCACCTGGCAGAGCTCAAGTATCTCAAAGTAGGCATCAGTGCTTTTTCAAGTCTTCTGTTTTATCCCAAAAAGCCAAGAGAATTTTGCATAATAATCATATATGTAACATTTATTTCAACACAGAAAAATATCCTCCCCTATCCCCAAAATCTTCAGTTGAAACCCTCAGTCTTCTGGAATCTTCTGCTGACCCTCACGTGACTCGAGCCTCAGGGTAAGAAGCACAGGCCTGGGCAATGGCTGATGATCTTTACCAATGGAAAGAACACCAAACTCTTGGGTCCTGCATCAAGGCGGCCCCACTGTTTCAGATGATGAATGGTAAAGGCAACAACTGATTTAACAACTGTTAAATCTTCTGCTGCCACCTCAGCCCAAACACTCACAGAAGTTCTAATATACCCATCACTGGTTGTACACTCTCTTCTGGGGACTGTTTTTTATGTAATTCTTTTTTTAAAAGATTTTATTTATTTATTTGAGAGACAGAGAGTGAGCGTACAAGGAGGGGGAGTTGGCAGAGGAAGAGGGAGAAGCAGGTTCCCCGCCGAGCAGGGAGCCCGAGTTGAGGCTCAATCCCACCTGAGTGGAAAACAGACACTTAACCATCTGAGCCACCCAGGTGCCCCTAAACTTATATAATTCAAAACAAGCTTGTAAGACAGATATTAACATTAACCCAAATAAGAAAATGGAGGTCACACAACTAGGAAATAGAGGTCTAGCTCACTTCCAGGTCTGCCCTTTGCAAAGTGCATTGTGGTCTCAGTCATGGTTCTCTGCCATCCTTAAGGAGCTATGAATATATGGTAAGTGCCATAAAATGTCATGATATCCAATAGGATTGCCTAATTACTACTCCTCATCATCAGGGTAAACCATACAAATTTTTAAAAAGTTTACCCCCTAACCCCCCAGGTTTTTAAAGTGGTAGGTCACACAGAAGATTAAACATACCACCTTCTTAGGCTTGTTCTTCTCTTGCCAATATGGTGGATGTTCCAGATCACTGTAGAATTAAGTCTAACCTGAGGTTGAGCTTTCAAATTTTTCTGTTGTTAATAAATTACAGACTCTACATCTTCACACTTAGGTACCCAGTTTTTCACAGGGTGATCCAAGGCCATCCAAAAGGGTTAGGCAAATCTGGGGAGGGAGTATCATTTATTCAGGATGAAGAGGAATAAGAAACCAGCAAGTTAGATGCCCTAGGAGCATGGTTTCCTAATTATTCCATGTATTTATACCCTGCCCGGGGCCTGGACTAACCAGGTTATGGGCATAAGCATCAATATGGAAAAGAGACACTCAGCTCAACCCTGACCCACTGTAGGCACCAACGGGCTTGGTATCATCTCCCAACTTCCACTGTTAGTCCAGTCCATGACCCCTCCTGCACAGCGTCCTTGGCCCACACAGGTGGACAAGGATGTTCCCACGCAACAACAGGAGCAAAACCAGGGGCCAGAAGTCACAAACCTGCTCAAGAGCCCAGGCTGCCCAGTGTTCTTTAACCAATCATTTCTGCTAGCAGTTGCTCATAGCCACAGTAAGAATATCTAAGGCTGCCCAAAGCCAATGTTCAAGGATGTACAGAAATCACCTGAGAGGTTTTAAAAAAAAATACAGATTCCAGGACCTCAGGGATTCTGGAATGTTTTTAATAATCACTCCAGATGAAAAAGCTACACTGTGTGTAAATATTCCTCTTCCACTTTTGGTATGGGCTTGTCCTATACTGCACTGTAAGCACCATGAGGGTGGGGATTGTTTTCATCTTCTTTCTATCTCCAGTGTCCAACACAACGCCCATGTTACTGAATGAGGAATGGTTAAAACATCCTCTTCACATCAGAGATGAAGCCCTGTGCTCTGTCCTTTAAGTTCCTGAGCACAATGTATTGCATTTGATTGAACCTGGGAGATGGACAAAGCTGACTTAATCCTAGTGGAATCTGAACCCAGACTTGGTTGAGCATTATTGCTTTTACCAGAACGACAACGTGAAGAACAAAAAGTGAATGTATTACCAGCATTTCCAGTTCTTATAGAAGGATGTGTGTTTAATTCTTTAGCAAGGGACAGACTTAAACCTTACCCTTGCTCTGACTAAGTCTTGTCTGAAGCTAAGAGGAACATGGTGGCAGCATGAAATCGTTCAGGGTTCAGAGTGGTGCTGGTCCCACTCTGCCATGTGGATTCCTGGGGTAAGTCCAGAACTTAGGGCTTTCAACTAGCACCTCAGCTGAATCTGATGAAAATGTCCCCCAGCCGTGGTAGGTTAGCACCTTCATGGGCCTGTCAGCAACACTGACTTTCTGCTCAGAAACCTTATGGGCAGGGAAGGGGTGGCAGAGAGAAAAAAAACTTTATCAAGCTCTGGTGAGAGTGAAATTTTATAACTGGAGGAACGTAGGTTGGACACAGGAAAATGTTTCCTTGGCAGGGTAGTTAAGTACCTGGAAATTTGGTGGAGTGTTGTAGCACTCACTTCTCTGGAATTTCCTTAAAAATAGGATCTTATAAATAGGCTGAGGATTGGACCATATGTCCTTCTAAATATACTGTCAGCTCCATATTTCCGCCCTGCTGTGTGTCATTTTCATACTTCACAGAGGTGCAGAGCTCTTAAGGGTGGGAAAATAAGACGTTAGTTCATGCCATCCTAGCACTGCATTCAAAGCTCCCCATGAGTTGACTTCAATCTACTTATCTAGATTGCTGGGTCCCTTCACTACCCACCCCTGCCCCACACCCTCTCACTTGCCTCTGCCTGTCACTTATGTTAGGCTACCACCTGCAATGTTGTCTAGCTGATTCACAGCAATATAGTACATTCAGAGGTTTAAAACACTGAAATGCTTCTGTACTGGTTGGGAAATAATGACTGTACCAAGCCCCCACCCTCACCCCTTTCCCTTTTCTGGTGCTCTGGACCCTCCCCTGGAATCCCTACAGTGTGGTAAATAAAGAGTTAATGCCTGGCACAGCAGGGGGCTTCTAGGACACAGATGGAACCTACTCCTCCATGCTGTCTATTGAAACTATTTTAGGTATTACCTCTGGCTTCCATATTCCCAACATATCTTATTTCCCAGCCTGTCCCTGGGCTTTCCCTTGTGCTGTGCCCTCCCTTCAGAGTGTCCTTCCCTTTGGCCCTCAACCCTCCTAAAACTCCTCTCTTATTTCTAGACTTGTGATTCAAACACAGCCTTCCCCATGAAGTTTTCCCCCAGCCCCAAATTCCCCTCTTAAAAACCACCACTCCCTTGAACGTCACCACAAGGCCGTTTCTTCAGAACCCCTTTTATAAATAAGCTCTATATTGTCTTGCTTTAGTTATTTATGCACAAATTCTAACAGATCTTCTTCTCTCACTCTTGACAATTTAAGAATAGATTCATAGATAAAGTGTTATTGCTCAATAAATTTCCGGAAAGCTGGTCCCTGGGCCAGCTGGTCATCCCTATGAAGTGAACACAGTCCTACCTGGTAAAGCCCCTCCTATGGGAGAGCACGCTTTGGCTACTGAGGGGCTTGGTATCCCAGCACCTTAGGTATGGCTCAGGAGGGCTACAGGGAACCTTAAAAAGTTCAGCATCCAGGACTCAAAAACAGATGTAGTAGAGTCAATGTACAGACCAAAAAAAACCTCTAAAAACAAACAAAATGGCCTACAAATAAATAAAACAGAAAACACCCTACCCATCAGCACACAGGGCAGAGAGGTTTCCTAATTGTGTTGAGCGTATCTCTTCCCATAGACAACAGCCCCACCTTCTCCATGCTCACCTGCCACAGCAGCTGTGGGACAGACCTGCCAGGACACCTTGACCTTCCTTCAGTCTCTTGCTCCTCTAAACTGCCTTCCTTTTACTTTTTGGTTTCTAGCCTGCCATTACTTTGAGAAGCAAGCAACTCAACACCTCTTAGGTTGTGGACCTCCTGAGGCTAGGATCAAACCTTGCCGACCACCTCACTCTCCATAGTATCTAATGATTATATTACTAGGCACCTAGAGCACTTATTACATGCCAGACTGTGTTGAACGCACACGACCATACCAACTCATGACATCCTATTAGGTACTGTCATGAATCCCATTTACATGTGGGAAAACCAAAGTGACATGATTTGGCCAAGCCACACCTGAGGACCAACCCAGCCAGGAAGTCTAGCTCCACATCCACGTTCTTAACTACTGCTCAATGTCTCATAGGCAGCAGGCATACGGTAAAGGTTTGCCAAATATAAAGACAAGTGCCTGTATGCCTTGGGGGGGGGGGGTCCTTGCTTAAAAGGACACTGGCTATTTTAACAGGGATTTATGCAAGCAGTTCCCCAGATGACTGAGAGCTAAGTCACCACCACACATGTCCTGTTGAGCCCCAAGCAATGGTCACTGGGGAAGGGGAGGAGGTAGGCTCTACTTAGGGGTATATGAATGGGTACCGACAAATGCCAGGACTGTGCAAAGGGTCTTGGGGAAAGAAAGGCTTGGCAGTAGTTTGGCCACTTTAGGAATGATAAATTTACCCCTATCATTAGAGCAGAGAGGTTTGTGTGCGTGGACGATCAACAGGGAGCACGCCTGGGCATTTCTTTTCTTTCTCCTCCCCGTGCCCTGACAATGCCTGTCTGTCTTGGCTTCCAACCATTTGTAAATAGCTCATAGCTTCCTCTGGCCTCATGGGCAGAGTGGAGGGGGGCCGGGGGCGGGGGGAGGCGGGGAGCAAGGAGTCATTTATCACTGTCAGGAGATGTGCTGCACACAGCAGGGCAGGCTCTCTTCCCTGCTGCTCCTGCAGCTAGAGCTGCAAATCCTGAAAGGATGCAGAACATGCACATCGCAAATAACGATTCATCATCTTGGCTCCGGGAGCCCCGAGAACAGCCCCTCCCCATGTGAGGCTGACTAGCTCAGACTTCAGCCCCGTGTTGCACTTGGGACCCGAGGACTTTTTGGGTGCCTGTTCCCTATCCCAGCCAATGCCCATCCTGGACAATCCACAGGGTTAAAATTCTCTGGAGTAACATCCAAGCCCCTCCCTTCTCTACGAAGTCGGATTTCCAGATTGCTTTCAGCAATCAGATTGCTGCCAAGGTGGCCCATAATCATTAAGTTATGAAAATACAAGTTTCTGGGAGGAAATTAATACCAGGTTTAACTAGGGAAAGGCCTGCTTTCTTGTGAAGTAATTATAAAATTAAAATGTGATATTTCTCTGGTGGGTTTAAAAAGCCTCCCCGTGAGATCTGTGGCACAGCAGTAATGTCAGGATTTGCACCAAGACGGGACCGGGAAACCCTTTGGTGCTCCAACGACGTTTGCCAGTCAAGAGACATCTGCAGGTAGGTTTCCAAAGATTGGGTTAAAAGTAATTAAAAACAAAAAGAGGGAAAAGGACAGGGTTTGAAATTTCCAATTACTCTTTAAAACTCAAGAGTCAAGCTATTATAGAAAATGCAGGCTTTCCAAGGAAGATTAATAATGCTATGCTAATTAGACCCACAGGCATGGCCAACATATAAATTCAGGCCCAAAAGAGGGACACCGTCCCTTTAAAAACTGCCTGGGGATCAGTGGAAAAGCTAAGGAGGAGTGTCAATTGGGGCTGCTTTAACAGGTGGTCCTCGGGAGGATAAAGCCTGGGGTTTCTGTAACAGGGCTTCTGTGCTTGATTCAATAAATCAATTTATATTATATGCGGGTGCAGCTCTGGAGTTGGCTTCATAAAGCATTCTGTGGCATTTCTCAATCTGCTTATCCACTTCCCTGTCAGCCTGCCCGAATGTGCTGTCAGAGGGCATTGAAAAGAGCAGTAAAGAGTAAGATAGAAGCCTCATCTACAATATTTGTAAAACTCGACCCAGTAGCTCCAGGCCATGCTTGGGGCTGCCTCCAGTGATTTTCTTTCCAGAAAATGCTTGGATTATTGGTAAGAAGCCCAATGCCGTGGGGCTGTGGCTCTCATCCCTGAGCTGGGTTCCAGGCTGCAGATGGAGAATAGAGTTCACCCCAAACAGAATGGAAAGGGTTGGAAGTGAAGTTGCTTTTTAAATCAGACCCTCAGGATCTGAAATACTTCCCCAAGAAGCAGAAGGAAAAGCAAGAGGAACCGAAGTGCCAATGGCTGGCACCAGTCCAGCAGGCAGTGGGCAGAGGCTGGGCGAGGGAGGTAGGCTACTGACCAGCAAAGGAAATGGGTCTTCGTTCAGGCTTCAGGCTTGCCAGCAGGCTTGCCAAGTAGTGATGAGCTGGATTGGGAGATGAGCTGTCCCTAAACACAGTGACTGATGCCTCTGAAGATCTGAAAAGTGGAGCGAAGCCCATTACCCAGCCACCTCCGAGGCTAGCAAGCAGTGGGGCCAGAAGCCATATATGTGGCCATGCCGTTCTACTCACTCGCCCTATCTGGACTCAGCTGTCTTTTTTTTTTTTTAATCCCTTGCCATTGGGATGTTCAGTTACAGACAGCTTCTTGCATGTCCTCCCCACACAACTAGACTCATACCCTTACATTATCTAAGTAGCAGGGCCATCCAGTAGAACTGCTTGTGATGACGGCAAACGCTCTCTATCTGCACTGTCCATTTCACCAGCCACTAGCCGCATCTAGCTACTGAGCAATGGAGAGATGTGGCCAGTGTGATGTGGGAAAAAAATTTTAATTTTATTTAATTTTCAGTAATATAAATTTAAATGGCCACATGTGGCTACTGGCTACTGTGTTGGAGAGCACTCAGAATAGAAAAAATATTTCCTTTGCCTTAATAAAAGTAGTAAGTACTAAAAGGAGAAAATGGTGGTTGACCCTGCTTGCTCCCAGTGGAAAAATCTCTGATTTGCTCATAGTTTTAAAGGAAATACAGGAGGGGAAAACGACCCTGATGTGTCATCAAGTTAGAATCATAAAGAGTTAAGGGTTGCAAGAGATCAAAATGAAAGATTACCATCACTGGAATCTTTCTATTGGAATTTGTCTTTTCTAGAAGCTCTGAAAAGCAGAGCAAAGCCCATCCCCCACCAGACAGAGAGGCTGGCAGCAAGGGGCAAAGGAAGCATTTTACAAATGAGAGACCTAGGCACCCAGGGTTTGCCCAAGGCTCGAGAATCTTGGCAGAGCAAGGGCCAATACCCATGGAGCCCATCTCCCAAAGCTGTAAACTCTGTACTAACTAAGCCAGGCCGTCTCAGGTTACAGGTCCAGGCTGTTCTCTGAAATAAGACCATCATAAATGTTAGAAAGGCTTTGCTTAAGGAAAGAATTCTGGTGTACTTTACTCATAACCAGAACCATCTGGAAGCAATCTTGCATTCACACGATGGACTTCTCTTCCTCTTTGGCCCTGGCTCTCTACAAATCCCATCAGGCCAGGAACAGCTGCTGGAGAGCCTGGCTGGACGCCAGGGGTGTAGCTATAGCCCCCCCACACACTAATGTCCTCCTGGGCCCCCTGCTCGCCCGCCGCCCCCCGCTCATGTGCCTGGACACAGCGCACGACGAACACTGAACCCACATGAGAAAGCTGAATCACTAGCAGGCCCAAGAGCCGGGACCCAGTGCCACAAAGGCAGCTGTGAGAAACTGTTGTTTCAACTCAGTAACACAGATGCTTGCCAGCAAATTCCAGCCTGAGATGGCTCAGAGGGCTGCAGGTCGGGCCACAGAGCTCACACTGCCAGCTAGTGTGCATCATGCAATAGCAGCTCGACACAAAGGGCTGGGGAGGAGAAGGAGGAGGGGCACCGGCTTGCAACGAGGCAAGGCCGGATTCCAGCACGAGGACCAATGACACCAGGCACAGAAGGTGAGGCCTGGGCCATGTCAGAGCCCGACCCTGTTCCAGGGGTACTGTGAAGAAAATGCCTTTGTAAATCAAACTACTGGGCAAGCAATCTGAGGCAGGCGAAGGGGAGGTGTGAGAGCCAGGGAAGAGACTGGTTTCATTATGAAGGTGCTGGTGACAATAACCTTTTGTCCTCTACACATTCTGGGCCTGCCAAGCTGCTCCACGGTCTCTGAGAAAGCATGAGGGTGGGAGAGAAAAGCTCCCCATCAGGAGGCAACACGCTCATCCTTGATGATGAGACAAGACCCCCCCCCAGAGCTGACATCCTCTCCCACACCTTCCTCTCTGCTGCAGACGCACCATGGAGAGCTGCCATGATGCTCCTCGAAGGAGAGCAGGCAATTGTCCTCAGCACGGGAGACCTGGTTCTTAGAAGATCTTCCCCAACAAGAGCACCCCCAAATCACACACAGACTCTTAGGGACAAGCGTGAAGCCTCATGGTTTAATTTGGCCAGCAATATAGGAGGCCGGACAAGGAACTAGAAAAGTTAGTGCCTCAGCAGCTCCTGAAATGCTTCATTCATCCCATCCTCTTGTTTAAAGGACTGTCAGGGAGACACTAATCCTGGTGGATAGGGGTCCCCCTGCTTAACTTTATGTCACAGCTCAAAACTGAGTAATTAGGTCTACTCTTACCCTGAAGAAAAACGGACTGTTGGCATTGTATCAGAAAGAGCTCTAGGAGTCAGAGACCTGGGATCTAGTCCTTGTTCTGACACTTGCATTGGCAGAAGCTGAGCAAACCACCTAATCCCTCGGAGTCTCCATCTGCTCAACTGCAAAATGGGAACAAGAAGGAGGCGTCCTTCAGCATTGGGCAGTTCGGCACAGTAAACAGTGTGTACCCTCAAGTAATGCTGTCTGGGTTCACATCCCAGCTTCTCCCATCTTACTAGTTATGTAACCCTGAAACATAGCCTCTCTGCCTCAGTTTCCTCATCTGTGAAACATATCTAGTTCATAGGACTGTTATCTACGAGGAATCACCTAAAGCTCTCATTGTAGGGTCTGGCCCTTAGCTCTTCCCATAACTGTCAGGTAGGCCCACTGCTGTCATGATTCGTGGGGGGCCCATGGGGGGAGATAAACATTTCCACCACAAGTAGGTATTTACTACAAGGATTAAAGGGCTTTGAATTACATGAACCCTTGATTTGTAGAAGGGTTTCGGAAAAACAAGTTCATAGGCCGAGGCTAATTCTGAAGCCCAAAAACATAAAGGAACATGACAGGAACCTGTGTCCTCGAGCGTGACACATACCAAATACTCACCAGACCACCTTCAACCAATTCGAACCACTTGGTAGTAATTTAAGGCGTTTGTGGGAAAAGAGCCACAGACCTTCATCTCCCTTTCTATAGAATTGATTTGCCAGCTCTTCTCTTTCTACAGACAACTCAGAAAGGCAGCAAAATGTGATCCCATTTTTTTTTTTTTAAGTCTAAAAGGTAACTGCCAGATCTGAGGTTTCTCATGAGAGGTTAAAACAATTAAAAAAGGAATTCATTAAGGTTGAGGGAGGGAGTTTACAAGGGCAGTGGTCTAACCTGGTTCTAAACTTCCCCACTTATTTCAACAAAAATATAAAGAGCTCTCCTTTTTCTTAGTGTCAATTTCAAGTCAAAAGAACAGGTAGGAAATACACAAAGATATACATAAATCTCTGCTCAGAGCCAAAGCTGGAGCCAATAGCCGCGTGGGGAACCATGCTTAAACAAAGCAGCAAATCATATCTGACTGAAGCCATTCTCAGGCTTGGCTCCTCAATCACTCGGTACCTTCTGTGGAGTTCCATACATTAAATACAGCTTATTTATGGACTGCTTATTTTCTTAGGATCATGCTAACACAGTGTGTGTGTGTGTGTGTGTGTGTAAGAGAGAGAGGAGACTGCGTGTGTATGGATATGTGTGTGTGTGTGTAAGAGAGCAGGAGACTGCGTGTGTATGTATGTGTGTATGTGTGTGTATGTGTGTGTGTAAGAGAGAGAGGACACTGCGTGTGTATGTATGTGTGTGTGTTTGTATGTAAGAGAGACAGCAGGAGACTGCGTGTGTATGTATAAAGTTGGATGTAATCTAGTCCCTGAACTTATCTACATTTTAAAAATTATAAAATGGGGGTAATCTTTAGCCATTTGTTTACCAAGTGTGTTCTGACTGCATAAATCTAATTGGCCTTCTGGCATAGAAAGAACACACAGACGGCCTTGCCTCAAGCTTAACTTATCTCAGATGCAAGCAAGCTCCTTATTCCCACCCTTCCCATCCGCCATCCACAACTGCCCACCCTCTCAACTGCAATCAATCACACCCTTTCCTTCCTTTCGTCCAATAAATAATCCCTGGCCATTCACTGGGTGTCAGGCACCAGGGGAGGGGGTGCCCCCCTCCTGGGGGATTATAGGCTAGCTGAAAAGACCTATTTCAACAGGTAATTGGAGTAATTAATGACTTACCCCTTACATTTATCTCTGGACTAAATCATCTAGGTTCTTGTTCATTTCCTTCCTTCTCCGTTTTCTGCTTCCTTCCCTCTATTTGGCTCCAGAGACTTCACACACGTATTTCTTTTTCTTTCTTCCTTCCTTTCTTTTTCTTTTTTTCTTCTTTCTTTCTTTTTTAAAAGATTTATCTATTTTGGGGCGCTGGGTCGCTGAGTCAGTTAAGCCTCTGCCTTGGGCTCAGGTCATGATCTCATGAGAGAGCGAGCACGCATGAGCGGGGGGAGGGGCAGAAGGAGAGAAGCAGAATCCCCGCTGAGCACGGAGCCCCATGTGGGGCTCAATCCCAGGACCCTGAGATCATGACCTGAGCTGAAATCAAGAGTCAGATGCTTAACCCACTGAGCCACCCAGGTGCCCCTTCACATACATATTTCTATGCTGGTTTTCTTCTGGCTACCTAAATCTGTTTTCTCTCATCATTCTCCTTCAAACTCCTTAGGACTGCCTTCCTAGAACATTGCTTTCATCATTCATTCTCCTCAGAACACACTAGCACAACCCACAGCCTCCCACAGTAAATGTGTTTCTCTGTCTGCCTTCCCTTATCCTCAATTATGTTCCCTTGATACCACAACTCAGTGTGATTTCCCAGAGAAGCTCTCTTTCTTTTTGGCCATCTTTCTCACTGTCTCTCAGATCCACTCTTTTTATTTGTTTGCAATCATGGGGATTCCTGACCTAGGACACCTTTCCTTCCATCGTTCTAAACTCTGCAAAACCTAGACTAAACCCCACCACACTTTTCCAACTAGAGTAGCCCTCACCTTAAATTTCTCTGTGACAAGTGCTGATTTTGCTGATTCAATAAAAATGAACTTACAAAGAAAACCCAGTCAGGTAAGAGTAATGATTCTGGGGCCCCAAAACTCCAGAACCTCAGAGCTGCAAATAGGGTGAGCCTTTTCTGCCAAATCCACTCATGTTTTAGAACAGGGGTAAGTATTGTAGGCTTTGTGGATCAGTCTCTATTCCAACTACTCAACCACCTTGTTGTAGAGTGAGGGTAGCCAAAGATCAAATGTATACAAATGAATGTGGCGGTACTAAAAACAATTACTTACAGAAAGGGGCCGTGGGTGGAATTTGGCTTTGGGGCCATAGTTTGCTGACCCTGCACTAGAAGAAGAGTGGATAGTGGTGAAAATCTTTTCTTTTAGATGGTAAAGGACAACCGGAAGTGCCTCAGATCAGCCCCTTATCTTCCCTAGGTAGCTCAACTGTTCCCTAGGAGTATATTCCCCAGCCTAGAAGTCACTACCACGAGAATTTGGGCTGTGGCCATCTGTTAGAGCTATTTTGGTCAATGAAGAAGAGATAATGAAACTACTTCTTTGCCTAAGCTGGAGATATGTCAAGGAAAAAGAGTGCACTGTCTCATCCTCCTACTTTCCTCCAGACTGGAAGGACGCTCAGGGCTCAGTACCTCGGGGCTAACAGCAAACTTTCACTCATACTTCCACGTGCCAGGCCCTGCACGCTCTCATTTAGTCCTTACGTCAGTCCTATGACGTAGATGTACTTTACCTCGTATCTATTTCTCATATGGACGAAACAGAGGTCTTAGTCCGTGTTAGCCACTGATCCACTACAGAAATGAATGTGGTGCTTACAAAGGTGTGCCGTGGGAGTAAGACAACTCTGGCCGAGATTCTTATCTCGAAATGAATGTGAAAAAATAATGAAGATGGCCCATTACCTCTAGTCCCTACAACAACCTCTCAAAGAGCATATATTTTCCACTTTATTCTTGGAAAATTAGGCTCATAAGGGTTCTGCAGTTTATCCAACTTTGTCTATTTAGAAAGATCAGAGTTAAGATTCACATCCACACCCGTCTGGCTCAATAAACTGTTAGCTCATTTCTTTGAGCTGCTGACCAACTTAAATGTGTTTTAAAAGCCTCAAAAATGCTTGCTCATCTGAAGTGAGGATTTATGTCAGCTTCGTCGGGTCTCATGTCCCTAGGGAGGGCCTCAGAGAAGCACCAAGGCCAACCGACACTGTGATCTGAGGACTGGTGCCGAGAACAAACCGCAGAAGTGGGCACGGCCCCTCTTCCTTCACCACCAACCAAGTCTCTGGCTGTACTACCTGATTCAAACGGCATAAATGGCTTTTTACGGTGGTGACGCTTCCCTCACACATACTGTGGTGGTGCTGAGGCAGAGGGAGGCATGTTCTTACCAGCCTGTCATATTAAAGTCCCTGTAGAGCATCTTCTTTCCAAGTTCCTTTCTCTGTACTCTCCTTGGAAACTCCAAATGTGTGAACTCATTTCCCAGCAAGTGAGGCTGCATGAATGCCTAATAGCAAAAGAAAGGAAAAAAAAAACCACACACACATATTTAGAAGAAAAAATAAGACTCAATGATGTTTTGCAAATCAAGACAGTCCGTATTTCAAAAACAAGAAAATTGTTCTATTTTAAGGGAAATAAACAGATTTACAAATCTACAAAGAGAGTTATCAGCAAATAAAAATCACCAACTGAATTTATAAAGGGATGTAACTATTTCATTTCATGTGATAAATTAATTGTAATCAGAGACACAGATCACTAAAGTCAAAAGAAAAAGAAACTGAGTTTCTCCAAAAGTTCACTTTTTAGTTCAAATCCATGACTGTTTCATTCTCCCGAGCGGCATGTTGATGCAGCAAGAAAGCTCACCCTGACTCTCCTCTTTAGCTCTCTCTGTTCTCCTACTCACACTCTTGGCGATCATGGCCTTGCCTTTGAAACCTGCATGTGAATCTCCACATGGACACAATGGCCCCAGAGAGCAGGTTGGGGCTGGATACACCAGACGGGAACTTTCTGTTGGACTCCTTCCATTTTGCTCTGCAGTAATTTGATCATGTAATTGGAAGACTATTCCAGAGCAGATGGCTTCTTCCCCTCCCCCAAATCTCTGTTCACACTACAAAAGTCTTGAGCAAACAGCCACTTAGGGAATTGCTTTGAAACAACAAACAGTCCCATTGTCACGTTCGAAATTCAAATCCGGCTATCCAAGAGATGAAATGCTCAAGTATTAACTTCCCTGCTCGAAGGCCACACACCATAAGCAAACTTGCATTGAAGCCTCCCCACACCATGCTGTATGCCTGCTTATTAGCAGTGTGGTGGAATGGATCCTTTCTCTTCCTCCCTCCCTCCCCTCACTCTCTCTCCCTCTCTGGCAGGGAAGAGTGGGCAGAACAAATCATGACCTGGCACTGTAGGAAAGCAAGGGATCCCTGCCACAGGACAGATGGCCATGTCTTCAGTCTACTGGAAATAGGCATCTCCCACAGCCTCTTTCCCAGGACCTGACACAGGCAGATCTCCTGCTGATTCTCATGGCGGTTTGGAGGTTCATTTGGACATTGGTCATCCTAAGCTAAGCCTATCAGGAATCAAAGGAAGCAAGCTGAACTGTCACCAGGTTGGCTAGGTTGGGCCAGGTAACGGAGTTCTGAGCAGGCTTGGAGACATGGCAGGATAGTACTGAAAAGAGGAAGCGTCTTTACTGTCTGCTGTAGCCCCCAAAGTTTCCAGGTCTGGCAGAATTCTAGATCATCTTTGAGGGGCTCTTAAACCTCTGCTGGGGATAAGGGTTGGGCTGCTGATGAATATCAAGAACACTTAAACACTGAGTTTGACACAGAGGTTCCCTAGGAAGGAAGGAAGGAAGAAGAAAGGAAGGAAGGAAGAAAGAAGGAAAGAAAGGAAGGAAGGAAGGAAGAAGAAAGGAAAGGAAGGGAGGGAGGGAGGGATGGAGGGAGGGAAGCTAATACTTCATAGGGCACATCAGTGGTGTGGGCTTTGGATGAGACAGACTTGGGTTTGAATCCAAGTTCTGCAGTTATAAGCTGTGTGATTTTAGTTGGTGATTAAGCTTCTGGAGCTGCAGTTTCTTAATCTCTCCTAGATTAATTGTGTATTTATCTCACATGTTTAACAATTAAATGAATACACTTATCATAGGTATCTCTGCTCATAAAAAAAATTACTGTATCCATCTAATGATTACTGAGCCCTATTACACCCTAACTACGACATGTGCTTTGTGAGCTCTCATGTCACGCTGCCAACAACCTTACAAGGGGGAACTGGCTACAAATCTGCGGGGCCCAGTGCAGCATGGAAATATGGAGCCTCTGTTCAAGATTAAGGATTTGTAGACAGCAAGAGCAGAGCACTGAACCATATACAGGGCCCTGTGCAGCTGCAGGAGTTCCACCCAGGAGGCCAGCTGTCCGGATTGAAGGAGCAGAGGCATCAATTGTCAATGAACGGCAGCATCTACTATGCACCCCGCATCATCCCCTAGGACCGTGGGACCCCATCAGCATGACATTCTTCTCCCTACCCCAGCCCCCCAAGCTGTTCGAACACTGACTTAGGGGCTACCAGATAACAGGCACTTGATATGCTTGTTACTACATCAACAGTCCTACAAAGCACGAGTCAAAGACTCAAGTTACAAACGAGGAAACGAAGATCCAGAGAACTTAAAAGACACCTCGCCCAAGGTGATGAGCCAGGGCTGGGTGGTTTCAGAGACTGAGCTTAATACTATGTCCATAACCCCCATTCTAACCCTTTAACCTGCACACACATTTATAAAAAACAGAAAGCGGGCAAAAGGCCTGTGGTCCTGTTGCTCCTGGACCGTGCAAAGTCTGAATCGCTAGTAGGTACCCATGAGGATCCAGTTAACAAAAAATTACAGGTCTGCACACAGCTTGGCCATAAGGATGTTCCTCAAGTAGCTAGAAGAAATCCTTTAATAATACGAGTGATTAAATAAATGAGGAAAAATCCATCCAGAAGAATTCTATGGTATCATTTATACTGACACTACAGAGAATATGTAATGACATGGAAAGAGTAGATGTATTTGCAAAAAGCAGGTTATCAAACAATGTATGTCAGTGAGTGTGTGTGTATGAGCTTATGTAAGTGGTGTCAGACATACACAGATCCATATATAAGACATATACATACATACAAGTGCATGTGTGTATATCAATACAGGTAAATGCCACACATATATTATTAACAAGCAGGTTAGGATCCAAAGGCCATTTCTAAGTACATTTCTTCACAGACTCAAGTGACCAAGAGGGGTCAGTGTGCAGCATTCCAGGTACTTGGCCCCCTTACCAGGAGGCTGAGTGGCCTTTTGATGGTGCTTGAACCGGGTACCCTCACACCCTTTCTGCTGGTACACATTTGCCTGGGCAGTGGTAAGGGAAGATCTGCTGAGGCAGACGTCTGCAAAGCCCCTAGGAACTCCTGAGCAGCTTGCTCTCTGCATGGGCCACCTCACCTCTCCCTGTCAGGATGAGCAGGCTCAGAGGGACCTTAAATCCTCGCATTCCTATGACATCTGGAGCCCCTTCACATGCAGAGCTTTCAGGCGTTCAAACTGCTTGCTGTCTCCCATTATAACAACACGCTACTGTGTTTCACCCACTCTAAGATGCCCTTTATCAGAGGAGCTATTATTTTCTTACCCGTAAGAAAGGGGAAGAAGTTGCCAATTATACTATGTACAGTACTTTCTTGCCATTTTGAATTTTTATTTTATTCTTTTTGAAAGAGCTCCTTTGGACTTAGACAAATTTTTATATATCAATCTGGGGTGTATTTAAGAAGAATATATAGGTGAAGTATATCGGCTAAGGTTTTCCAAAAACGTTTTCACGTTTAGAATCCAACTGCTCATCGGTTTTCAACGCTGAGTCACTAATGTTCGTGATTTTCCACACACCAGCAGCCCGTGTTTCCTTGGAGCACTGGTGAGGCAGCATTTTTTTTTTTTTTAAAGATTTTATTTATTTATTTGAGACAGAGAGAATGAGAGAGACAGAGAGCACACGAGAGGGGGGAGGGTCAGAGGGAGAAGCAGGCTCCCTGACGAGCAGGGAGTCCAATGCGGGACTCGATCCAGGGACTCCAGGATCATGACCTGAGCCGAAGGCAGTCGCTTAACCAACTGAGCCACCCAGGCGCCCGAGGCAGCGTTTCTTAAATAATCCACCGAACAAGCCTCGGAACCAGGGGTGCAAAGTTCTTAAGTCAGCTCTGCAATTCTCTCCAGTCGGCTTACTTCTAACTCCCACTTCAGGAATGTGGCTCAACAAGTCAGGTTCACACCTCCAAGCCCCTCTGCACAACCAGGAGAATCCAAGGAGGCTTAGGAGGGCTTCATTTTTGTCTGCAGGGTTTTCTTCTAAGCTGCTGGACGCCCACTCTGCAAGTCTGGGGCTGCTCTTTTGATGTCCATACATGCCCAGGAGAGGACATCCTCGTCATGCCTGACACTAGGCTGACAGCACCCATCGGTTGCAAAATATCCCACCTTCAGATAGGTCAAAAGGTGAAAAAAAAAAAAGTGCCTTAGCTCTGAAGAAATACTGTAAGATTCATCTTCCACTGATACTGATGTCACACCCTTAGATTTCTCCACCTTTATGGTTATTTTTCTTCTTCTCTTACTAACTGCCATGGCACATTTCACATAATGCAGGACATATTTTCTGTCACAATTAGGCCCACCATAGAATTCACCTGTATTCCTTGTGTACCCAGGACATGTTTGTACTATTTTTTAAAAATCACCATCCATATCCTAATTGTAGCCTCCCTTCCTACCAGCCATCTCAATACTCACTATTGTTATATTTGTCAGACCAGATGGGAGTTACTGGTGTTAAAGAAAAAACAACTCAAGAACTAAGTACAGTAGAGCAAATAGGTGGTTGATTCATGAAAAATGAGATGCTGTAACATAATGGGACACACACCCGTAGGTTTTCAGAGGAAAACATACTTCTGCTCATTTGTGTAGATCTTCTTCTGTGGTACTCATGAAAGTTTTCGTATTTCGTCTTAGTTAGGTGGGCTGTTATACTGAAATACCACAGGCGGGGGGTTTGAACACTATGCCTCACAGTTCTGGAGGCTGGGAAGTCCAAGATCAAGGTGCCAGTGGATTTGCTGCTTGGCTGGCAGACTACCTAACTGCACCTCACGCAGGCTTTCCTCTGTCTCTCGCGGGAGAGAAATCGAGATCTCTGGGGTCTCTTCTTAGCACATTAATCCTATCTGATGAAAGCCCTACTCTTTTGATCTCATTTAATCTTAATTCCTTCTGAAAGGGTCCTACCTCCAAATTGAGCACTCCAGGGGGTAGGGCTTCAACATAAGTTTTAGGGGTGATAGCACAAACAGTCCGTAACATGGTCTTCTATGTATATGGTTTGTATAAGCACATACACTCAGTCATCTAAATGTCAAATGTTATCTGATGGTTTTCTTTTTAACTTACCTGTATTTATAACTATTTCTACTATTGAACATGGATGACTGGAAAAAAAAAAAAAAACAAACTAAAAATCACTTTTTATTTTTACTTATTTTTAATAAAGTTTGTGTTTCAATTCCAGTATTGTTAACTTACAGTGTTACATTAGTTTCAAGTGCACAACACAGTGATTCAACAATTCTACACATTACTCAGTGCTCATCACAAGTGCACTCCTTAATCCCCCTACCCACCTCCCCTCTGGTAACCATCAGTTTGTTCTCTGTAGTGAAGTGTCTGTTTCTTAGTTTGTCTCTCTTTTTCCTTTGCTCATGTGTTTAAATTCTTAGCATACTATTTCCTACTTCATCCATGTCATTGAAAATGGCAAGATTTCATTCTTTTTTATGGCTGAATGTTTGTGTGTATATCACATCTTCTTTATCCATTCATCTATCGATGCACATTTGGGCTGCTTCCATAACTTGGCTATTACAAAATAATGCTGCTACAAACATAGAGGTGCATGTATTCCTCTAAATTAGTGTTCTTGTATTCTTTGGATAAATACCCAGTAGTGAAATTACTGGATCATAGGGTATTTCCATTTTTAACTTTTTGAGGAACCTCCATACTATTTTCCACAGTAGCTGCACCAGTCAGCATTCCCACCAACAATGTACAAGGGTTCTTTTTTCTCTACATCCTCACCAACACTTGTTGTTCCTTGTGTTGTTGATTTTAGTCATTCTGACAGGTGTGAGGTGATATGTCATTGTAGTTTTGATTTGCATTTCCCTGATGATGAGTGATGTTGAGCATCTTTTCATTTGTTTATTGGTGATCTATATGTCTTCTTTGGAGAAAATGCCTGTTCATGTCTTCTGCCCATTTTTAAATTGGATTATTTATTTTTTGGGTGTTGAGTTATAGAAGTTCTTTATATATTTTGGATACTAACCCTTTATTGGATACATCATTTGCAAATATCTTCTCCCATTCTGTAGTGTGCCTTTTTGTTTTGTTGACTGTCTCCTTCACTGTGCAGCTTTTCTATTTTGATGTAGTCCCAATAAGAGAACCCAGTTTTTAAAGTAGGTTTTAGAAAATTGTTGAGAGGAGCTTCACTGCCCCTTGTTATTCCAATAATTTGAGGGAAATCTAACGTCACTGGGAAGGACCAACCAGGCTCAAATTCAGGCTGAAGCCCACTGCTTCCCAACAGCCCAGCACAGAGACATTCTATTCTCAGAAGCAGAGTGGACCACAACTAGGCAACTCAGAAACAACTTCGCAGAGGCTGTGCAGCATTCAAGTAACACGACTGGTTAGTGTTACTTTGTTAGAGCTGGCCTGTCCCATCAGAAGCATCACTCATGTCAGCATTCTGGAATCTTGAGCCTCAAAAGTTATTTTACTTTGAATTCAATGTAAGCAACATACCCAAAGTGTAAAGACTATAAAATGTGGGTGTAAGAACTTGTTAGGTTCCTCTCAGCAATAAAATCCAATAATACCTTGACTCCAAACTTACAAGATTCTTGGATGATTTTGGAATGTTTTACTCTACTACTCATATCTGGGCAGTTCATAAATAGGTATAGAAGACTACTGTCCTTTCCCAAGGCACATTTCATAGGGATGCTGGCCTATTAAAAATGTGGGCCTTAATGGGATAAAAATCAAGGACAGGAGAGCAAGAACACATTAAGATCCCTATAATATAAAAATTCCGGACACTCTCCTAAACGTTCCTTGTTTTTCTGACATGCTGGATATACTTTAGCTTTCTCTATGATGGTGATATTTGGGCATATGTATGTTAAAACATCTGCATGGTGATGCAAGTAATATCAGCCACCCTTAAATATGTTATTTTTAAACCTTAGCTATATGCCAGGGCCTAGCATAGCACCTAACACAGTAAAGACTCGAATACAAAACATTCTGACCTGCTTTACACAATTACATTTGGTAATTCAACTTTATAAAATCATACAGTACAGCTTTCAATTTTTTGAAAAAGTTAAAACTCAGGTCCCATGGCACATAAAAACAATCTTGGACACATATTACTGTATTTTGGACTTAGTTAACTTTTTATAATTTGATAGCTACCTTCCTAGAAAACCACATGTGTGTGGGTGCAGTTATGCCATTTAAAACTTCATGATATTTCACATTCCTAAGAACATCCAAATAATGTCTTGTCTCTTCTCTACTTAATAAGTTTGCCGACTAGAAATCCAGAAACGTATTTAAATATTTAAAATCCGATTTAAAGTGTGCTGGCCTGCTCCATGTAAAGAAAAAAAATTGACCACGTTTTGTACCTCTATTTTGATCCTAAAATTTGAGGCTTTCCCACAAGGAAGCATAACAGAATGCTCCGAACTGAGGGGAAGGATGGAAGTACACTGGGGTTCATGTGTTTCCACAAATGACCCCTGGAAGAAAGCTTGGTAACCACAGCCCTGACAGAACCAAAGACAGGTTGCCAGGAGTATTTTAAGGAGTCTGGAGAGTGCACATTTGCTAGAAGGAGGGTAGGACCTATCCTTGCCACTTAAGAGTCTGGACAGCTAATGAGAATGAACTTCCAGACACGGTTACGTTTGGCCGGGGACAAGACGGACAGCTCATCTAGGGAAATGATGCTAGAGTAACCTGCTGTGCCAAGAAGCGGCAGGACACCAGAGGTGGGGAAGGAGGATCAGAAGTCTTCTGGCTGCTTTCCTCTCTAGTCCCGGGCAGAAACTTGCTGCAAGGGGACGGACAGATGTAAGCATTTGCAGTGAAGAAACACAACCACCCCATCCCAGTGAGAATCTCTGAGTTACAGAGGGATTCAGCCATAACAGGAGGGGACAAGCCTGAAGAAGAGATGTCTTCTAGAACCTTCCAGGAAGCCTCTCATTAGAGCAGAGTGGATGAGTAACCTGAACCCAGGTCTGTCTCACTCCAGAGTACATGGATCCAAGCTCCACCCTCCCAGGCTGCGGGAGAGCTTTACACACCTTGGCACGGCAGGGCGAACACAGGGAGTGGAAGCAGAACCCACCCTAGAGAGTGATATGTATGGAATGGTGACGGGAGGAGACTGAGCACCAGGCTTCCTGCAGACACTGACACGGTGGGTCCTGAGGTTACTCAAAACTGCCTGCTGGGAAACACAAAATGCTAACTCCTTTTAATAAAATTTCCTTCTGCTGTCTCGTGGTCACCTTGCCAGGGAGTAGTGCCAGCTAACGAGAGGATTATCCCAGGTTTGGGGGTATCCATGCAAAGGAATGCATGCGACTAACACATGAGCTCCTGCATGTATCATGTATCAGGGGCTAGGGATTCAAAGAACAACAACAACAACAAAAAAAAGAGGTCCCTTTATTCAGAGTTCATGTCCAAGTGGGGGAGACAGAGGAAGGTTTATGGGTGGAAATGGAGATATCCCCAGGGTCTAAGGGATAAAGAGTGGGGTACTCACTGGGTGGGTGAGAGGGAATCTGAAAAGCATCTGAAAAGCTGGTCACGGAAGGCTTCTGGGGCCAGAGCAGCAAGAGGAGAGGCGAGGAAGTGCGAAGCGGCATGGTGAGTAGAGGGGCCTTCGGCGCTGCTCTTAGGAGAGAGCAGAGAGGGGGCAGAAGGGTGCCTTTCTGGGGGACCTGTCTAGCCGCTTCACCGTGGGCTCTTGCAGAGCCCCAGAGAAGGCCCCTCCTGCAAAGGTAATAACCAGTTAAATAAAGTGAAAGTATTTTTTGTAAAAAAAACTTTACGACCGAGTATAATATATACCCAGTAAAGTTACTGTATCATACGTGTATGGGTCCACATATTTTCACAGATTGAACACACTCATGTAATTGGCATCTAGTTCAAGAAACAACATACTGGCAGCAGCACCGGGGGTCAGGAGCCCATCCAACCATTGCTCTCCCAGTGGAAGCACTATCCCAACCTGGGGGGTGGTTTTGCCTCTTTGTCCACGTCCTACAGAATCCTGTAAGCTGCCCCGGTGCTGTGCTAAGGCTGTGTGATTCATCCACGCTATTGCATGTAGGTAAAATGTGTTCATCCTCAGTACTGCAAGGCATTCCAGCCTGTGACTCTGACTGACAACTGTCATATGCATTCCACTTTCTGGGGACATGTGGACAGTTTCCAGTCTGGGCTATTACACCCCACGCCGCTGTGCACATTCTAGGCTTTGGTGAACTTTTGTGCACACACCGGGTAGGTGCATACCTCGGAGTAGAACTGCTGGGTCAGACTCTTTTTCAAAGTAGTCGTTCCAATTTCCACTCCCATCAGCAGAATATGGAAAGTAAAAATACTCATGTGTTCAATGAGAGGGCAGATTCCATAACAGGAAAGAGTTGGCGAAGTCCTCTTACTAGAAAACTTTGTTTTTTTTTTAAGATTTCCTATTATTTATTTGAGAGAGAGAATGAGAGAGAGAGCATGAGAGGGGGGAGGGTCAGAGGGAGAGGCAGACTCCCTGCCAAGCAGGGAGCCCGATGTGGGACTCGATCCTGGGATTCCAGGATCATGACCTGAGCCGAAGGTAGTCACTTAACCAACTGAGCCATCCAGGCGCCCTAGAAAACTTTTATAGGAGCTAATTTTTTAAACGTTCAGACCTCTCAGTATTTGAAAGGAAGCTATTAAGATGAGGATTTTCAGGGTTTAACACATATCTTAAAAAAAAAAAAAAATTGAGTAATCTCTCCTCTTTTTTGCCCTTAGGAAGAGAAAAACCTTGTCAGATTATATGAGGGGAGGATTGGAAGCCTTACATTTCAAGATGATTTACCATGATAGAAAGTCTAAGGTCACGCATGAAATGAAATTAATAACATCAGCCAAGCCACACTGATGGTCATGCTAATGGTCAAATGAGACGGCTCTTCCAGAGCCAAGGCTGGCTGCCTGATTTACAGTGAAGAAATAGAATATTTTGGTTTGGGTTAAACCAAAATGAAGGGAAAATGTTAAATGGCTGAGATCTAAATATGTATGTGTTGGAGTCTTTCATAAAGAATTCTCTGTCTTAATTTATCCTTAAAAATCTCAAAGTAGGGGCGCCTGGGTGGCTCAGTCGTTAAGCGTCTGCCTTCGGCTCAGATCATGATCCCAGGGTCCTGGGATCGAGCCCCGCGTTGGGCTCCCTGCTCGGCAGACAGCCTGCTTCACCCTCTCCCACTCCCCCTGCTTGTGTTCCCTCTCGCTGTCTTGCTGTCAAATAAATAAAATTGTTAAAAAAAAAAAAAAATCTCAAAGTAACAAGAACCAAGCTTATGTATATATAAGCCATTATGAAATTGAATATTGATAAAATTCCGCCTGGCTACATGGATGTCAAGAAAGATTCGCATTTAAATTTCTACATGGGACTGTACTGATGAACCAGAGAAAAGCATGCCCCTAAAATAACTCTAAAGTTGTATAATTTATAGCTTACGCTAAAGGAGCCACATGGAAACTGGTATGCAAATGGATATATTAAACAAAATTGCCTAGATTTGTCAACTCTACAACAGTTTAATGTATAGAATAAGGGGTAAAAAGTATTCATTTACATAAAACATATAAAGTTTCCATATTCATATGCTTAATGCTTTTTTCCTCCCAAGTAAAAATCTGGGAAAGGAATTCATCTGAAGAGAGAACAACTCATGTCAGCAAAAAGAATGTGCCTGCATAACTTCAATCCCTTTGCATATGTAAACGGAATTTATAAATTTTATAAAAGGCCACAGAAGTAGTCCCAAAGGCAGGATGGCCATACAAAAGTTCTTCATATACAGTCAGATGTGAAACGAAGAGATTTTATTTTGTCTCTGATCTAGGCACTGTTGTAAGCACACTATAAATATTAACTCATTAGTCCTCATACCAGTCATGGGAGGGTCCTGTAATTACCCGATTTCACCGATGGAGCAACTGGAGCAGAGAAAACTTCTTATACACAACTAACTTTTGTCCTGGTAAACCTCAGTGAATGCTGGCTACCTCTTTCAGATCATATTTTGACATTTTTAAAGGATGCACGACACTATCTTGCTTCTTTACACTCAGATCAACTTTTAAGGGACCCTATGGACAGATGGCTCTGGCTTTATGTGCCCAACTTTTTCTTCAGAATGTTGCAAAGGACAGGGGTTTTAGAGAGTCTAAAGATTCTATGTGTGTAGCAACTATGCAGAAAGACAGCTCTTTTTTAAGAATAAAAGTAGTTAGGGATACATTCTCGTGGTTATTTTGTTTAGCTGTGTGGAATTCCTTTTCTTAGGTCTGCGCAGTGGGTTAAGAATACCTCAACACCAAGCCTCTGACTCCTCCCAACCTGAAATAAACAAAACATTCATTTACATTCATTTTCAAAATCAAGGCTCTGGGGGTGCCTGGGTGGCTCAGTCGGTTGGGCATCTGCCTTCAGCTCAGGTCATGATCCCGGGGTCCTGGGATCAAGCCCCGCATTGGGCTCCCTGCTCAGCGGGAAGCCTGCTTCTTCCTCTGCCCCTCCCCCTGCTTGTGCTCTCTCTCTCTCTCTCAAATAAATAAATAAAATCTTAAAAAAAAAAAAAATCAAGGCTCTGGAAGTGGTGAGGTTCATTTACAAGGGCTAATGTCTTCAGAGTCTTTCCTGAAGCAAGCAGCGCTCCCAGGGCCACCAAATAGAAGCTCTGCCTCTAAAACTCTGGGCGGTGCCATTTTTGGGCTCTAAAAATCTCCTGGCTTCTCTGTGACACCTGTGTGATCAACTGAACCTATAGTACATATGAAAAGGCCAACCATTTTTTACCTGCCATATTTTCATTAGAAATTCTGAAACTCACACGCAGTTTTGCAAGAAAGGGTTAAAGGGGAAGATAAAAAGAGGTCGGATTGGAGCAGATTTTTCCATGACTCAGTCATCAAGCAAAGCAGAGTGGCGGTGAAGTTGCCACCCTATGACTAAAGGCCTCCTGGGCTGAACCTGCGCTCAAGACTAAATGGGACATGGAGGTGGTGGGTCAGTCACTTTACTCACTAGCACACTTGACCCTCCCAAATTACAGTATCCTGTTTTAAAAGCAGGTTTGGAGTTAAGGAATATACTTTCGGGAGATCACTCTTGAGCATGAAAAATCCCAAAAAGCCAAGAGGCACAACACTGTCCACCTTGAAACC
This sequence comes from Neomonachus schauinslandi, assembly GCF_002201575.2. Taxonomy (NCBI): domain Eukaryota; kingdom Metazoa; phylum Chordata; class Mammalia; order Carnivora; family Phocidae; genus Neomonachus; species Neomonachus schauinslandi. The sequence continues at coordinate 52,602,213 of NC_058407.1, read as the reverse complement.
TTTCCAGACCCAGCACCAGGGCAACAGCACGCAAACAGAATCAGACTTGGCGGGGAAGGCTGGGAGAGGGGGGTAGTTCCAAGGACACCGCAAGAAATCACCTCAGCTAACGTTGCACTTGTACGCATCAAATGAGTATTTGAAACCCACTTTCATCTCTTCTGTACATTGCCCTTGATGAAAAACAGCTGCAGACTTGGATTATCTACAAGGACAGAAGTGCATTATTTGAAGGTTTGATGATACCAGCACATCTTAATGTAATCAAATCAGAGTTTATAAATGTGTCTAGGCAGAATGGAGGGGAAGCCATCACTCTCACACCTCGGGGCTGCGGAGGTCCCCCTGAGGGAGATCCATTTCTGGCCGTCACCTGAAGCAAAGGTGGGGGTGGTTTGCTGGAGGCCACGGCATCAAAGCAGTAAATTCCGCCAAGACACAACCACGACCAGACTGCTTTCCCTCCTATCTGCGCCCTGACTTCATCCAAACATTCCATTTAGCTTGGTGGACCTCCTTAAATATTTTATTTCAATCATCCTGGAAACATTAAAAATAATTTAAAAAAAAGGCACAGCGACAGAAGAGCGAGGCTTACTCATGACTGCAGGACAGCAACTCTCCCTGGCTCAGGGGCAGAAGTTTACAACCCCTGACCCCTTCATCACACACCTGCCACATTCCATGTGAACACGTCAAACCCTCAAGCCTACCTGATTAATCACCTGCCCAAGAATCTATGGAACAAAGTTCACATTACCGGAGAGCAGCATGAAGGGCCCTCCCGAGGTCAGGATACAAGACCAAACAAAATTAACATGCCTGCCACATCCATCATCTTGTAATCTGCTTCCAGTTCTGTAATCCCCAAATGTCCAGACTGTACAAACCAAGAACATTCCTCTTCGATGTGGATCAAAACGGTTCACGTACAGAGAACTGTGAATCTTCCCCACCTCCAAGAAAACCATTAACCATTTCTACACATCAAACTGCAGACACATGCTCAAGTCAAGTCTCTGGGGACCTAGAAGTTTTAATGATTCTATCAAAATGTTTCTTCACACATCATAAAAAGAAAATTTAATTTGACCTAAGAGTAAGGAGTACACATCGTTAACTTTCCAGGGATGTACTAACTCATTTAGATCATGTAAAGGATACTACAATCTCCACTGCACTTAAGTGTTTCATAATTAGTTCAAGGGAACTGATCTTCCAAACAAAATGAACTGGTAGGATTAGATGCACTTAAAATTATAAGATATATACTGTATTTTATATTACCATGGGATTACTTTTCATTTTGATTTCCGAACCTACAGTTCTGGGTATCTCAAGGGAGGTCTCCTACACATTTCACCCAGGAGAGATTCAGAGACATTGTGTGAGGGACTTGGGATCACATAGCTCATGCCTGGGCTGGGCTGGGCTGAGAGAAGTCATCACACTACTGTTTTCCTCTCATAACTGATATTATTTTTAACACTTTATGCTATAAACCTCCTAATTCTCTCAAATGCTTTACCACAAAGGCTTCACCACAAGGTTATTTTATACTATAAATTCCTTAATTCTCTCAAAATTTCACTCAAAAGAAACCCTTCACCACAAAGATTTGCATCATAGATCATGTGACTATTACTGGATTTGTTCAATTCAAAGCATACATTTCTAGACTCCTGACAGAATAGGAAGTTGGACAACCAGGATATTTTATGTTCTGGTCATTTACACTCCTGTTGTCTGGGAAGAATAGTTATAAACCAGAGAAACATACATGATTTAGGAGTAAGGATTAAAAAGAATGGGGACAACTTTCTTACCTTTTAGAAATTCAGCAATTAGGCTCAGTTCTGTGGGCTAAGAGTGTACACACTGATTGTTTAAGAGTGACACAAAAATAGACATTAATCTTAGGAACATAAGGAGTGATTCTTAAATTAAAAATAAGGAAAAAGAATTATTGTGGTTTGCAGGCCAGTAGGATTTGAAGTGGCAAGACTGATTCATCAAACAATAATCAAATGAGTACTCTGTGCACAAAACAATTCTGCATGTAGTGTTCACTTAATCTTTATACTTGTCTTCTAAGGCTTTCTATGTCCATTACTGGTGATGAAGCTGGGGATCAGTGAAGGGCCTTGTTGAAATCACACAGTTACATGACAAAGCTGAGATCAGAAGAAATACACATCTCAGTGCAACCATCAAAAAATATACCACCAATACTTAGGAATCTGATAAATGTCAGCATTCCCATCCCTCCTTAAAAGTTAATATTTTGAACTCTCTACCATTCTTATAACGTGAAAATGTGAAACTATTTCAAAGCAAAAAAAATCAACCTGCTGTTTCCCATTGGCTTGAGCAAGAAAACAGGACACCGTTTTCATGAAAGGGCAAGGAGGTGATGAAGACAGGGTGTAGTCGAGGCATGGCAAGGCAAAGGGATGTGAGAGGTTTCAGGGGAAGGAGGAGGGGAGAGGACTGTGTGGTAATGATCCAGATGTCAATACAAGTATTGGGTCTTTCTTTCACTGAGTCAACGAATCCCGATTCAGTATGTCCTCCGTGCTGGGTACAACATGAAGTGACTAAGGCAAGGAGCCTGCCCTCTGGGACTCAGTCGGGAAGGAGAAAGAGAGATGGCAACCAGCAATACAATAGCATCAGCTCAGAGCCATGCCACAGACTTCTGTGGGGCACTTCCACCCACCCCTGGGAGAGGGAGGGGATGCTTCCTAGGGGATGTGACGTTTATGCTGGGGTCTCAAAGCATGAAGAGCACTTTCCCTGGGGAAGGGCCACCCAGGCAGAGCATATGTCCAAAGGCATGCAGGTCGGGGAGATCAAGGTGTGCCCCAGAAAAGGAAGGTGGTTCTCTGCCTACAGCCTGAGATGCGTGGTGGCGTTGGTAGGGGCAGCAGAGAAACGATGCAGGAGAGGTGGATGGGGACCATGATTCTGGGTCTGCCGAGGGTGGCCTGCATTCTGTACACCATGAGGAGCCAAAAGGATTTTAGGCAGGGGAGTGACACAGTTCATGATCAGATCACTTGGGTGGCTTTGTGGAAGATGGATTGGAGAGAGCCAGACAAGGAGGGCAGCTGTTATGAACTCTACTTGGAAGGACCTCGCAGCCTGAAGATCCTTGGTGACCCCTAGTCTAGCTTCCCACTGTGTAAGTGACAAACCGAGGCCTGGAAAGGTTAAGAGACTTGCACAAGGTTACCCAGCCCGCAAGTCACAGAGTTGGGACGGGAATGAGGATCTTCTGCGGCTGCTGCAGGATCCCTTCCCCCTGCCTAGACTGCCAAAGAGAATGAGAGCTCTCAAGCCTGGCCTTCCCAGGAGTGGCCACAAGTTTATTCGCTTGAAAAAAAAACAACAGAAAGGTCAGAGAACAACAGTTGGTAAAAGAGTGAAAAAAATCTTTTTACATTGGGTTTGGATTCCCACTATCATTATGTACCAGAGCAACACAGCTTAGATATTAAGTAAAACAAACTAACGAGACAAGGGAATTAAGGGAAAGTGCACAGCCACTTCCTAAATTGGCCAAAGTAATCAGACCTGGACTGTTCACACACATGAAATTCAAAGACATGAGCAAAGTCCTTTTTGAGTAGCCTGGATCAATTTTTTTCCTAAAAGCAGAGGATCACTACTTCAGCTGCGTTGTCTAAAAAGAAAGCCAGTTGGCAAGAAAATACTTCATCCATAGAACTACTATTCATGCTGTCAGTCCCCAAAGATGCCCAAAGTAACCTCGCATGATTGCCACTGTCACTGAACTGAGATCTGAAGCCAATGCCCTAACCCTGGAATTTGAGGACAGGGAAGTGCCTTCTCTTTTCCAGAAAACTCAAATGTCAAGGTGAAGCAAAAATGCTCAAGATCCGAAAAACCAAATAGCCCTCCTATAGCCTACTCATAATTTCACTCCAAAGAGGGTGCTCTACACAGAGAACTTATTTTCAGAACAAAAACAGATTATCTGACACCTGCATCTTTCACAAAGGGCCCTTGAGACTTCCTATCTGCATGTGAAGTGGTGGGGTGTCAGCAGGATCTTGGGGTTGCCGTCCTCCTCAGGACTGAGCCATTTTGAGTTCAAGTGCGTAGCAGGCCAAGGAAGAAAGGTAACTGTGTTATCCAACACCCCATTTCATACTGTACATACCAAGCCATTAAAAGCAACAGAGCACATCGTGTCTTCGACTGGTTACAGATGGGAGAAAAACAGCCACAGTAATAAATTCACGGAGGTGGAGTGTGTCGTCACACACGGAGCCAGGGTGTGTGATCCAGAAGGTGTGTGTGGGGGAGTTAATACCATATGTCGTTTGACTGCCGTGGGCCTGCTCCCATGTCAATAGCAACACGTTCCTCCAAAACAGCTCCGACACCATCCCTGATGCCACGGCGTTCTGCCAAACCGACGTGACTCTTACCAGGTACTGAAGTCGCTGGCGCTCAGTCTCGGGGGTAAATTCTGAAGACATGGGGATGATTTCTCCATTTCTGATGATTATGGCCCTGAAAGGTAAAAAATTGTATTGTCAGTAGCCAACCCCATAAGTACCTCAATTCTATGACAACTCCACAGCTTAGTTCAGAGCATACATGAGGGGTGCGTGGGTGGCTCAGTCAGTTAAGCGTCCGACTCTTGATTCAGTTCAGGTTGTGATCTCAGGGTTGTGAGATCAAGCCCTGCATCAGGCTCTGAGCAGAGTCTGCTTGAGATTCTCCCTCTCCTCCCAACTCACATGCACTTGCACACTCTCTCTCCCTCTCAATAAATAAATAAAGCTTAAAAAAAAAAAAAAAGAACACACATGAAACGCTCAAGGGACACCTTTTCCTGCATGGCAACATTCACTGCTACCAACTGTGGATCCCTCACCATATTATAGGTATCTTTACTTTAAGAACATTACATTCTGGTTAGCTTACATTTACTTTTTTTGCTAGCTGGAACCGTTCCTTAACAGCCAGCACCAACCATCCTTTGGCACATAATAGATGCTCAGTGAATAAATGGATGAATAAGTGAATGATGGAAATTGAGGCTTACTCCAGACTAGTGCTCTTCAATAGAACTTTCTATGATAATGGAAATATGTTAATCTATGTAATCTAATATGGCAGCCACTAGCCACATGTGGGTAATGAGCATCTAAATTATGGTTAGTGCAGCTGAGAAAGTGAATTTTTTATCTTACTTAATTTTAATTCATTTATCTTTAAGCAGTCATGAGTGGCTAGTGTTTAATGTAGTAGACAGTACAGCTCCAGATCCTTGTTACTCCAAGTGTCTGTGGGCCAGGAGCACTGACCTCGCCTGGGATCTTATTAGAAATGCAGATTCTCAGGTTCCACCCCAGACTTACTCTATCAGAATCTTCATTGTAATATGATCCCCAGGTGCTTCATAGGCAAGTTAAAATCTGAGAAGCCTGACTTTGACTCCTGAGTTTCTAGGGTAGTATCCTGGGTCCAGGAAAAGATGTTCTCATCTCATCCTGAAGCTTAGGAAATTCACACACTTCCAAAAATGTATCCAAAACCTACTGCTGACTCAGGGATTTGAGAGAACAGAGCTCCCCAAAGGAGACATCTAAGGGAGAGGCCACAGTATTGATAACCATGGAGCAACGTTTCCTAGGCCTATTCCAGACGGAGCCTCCTGTTCCTAGATCTTCTTGTTCTGAAGTGGTTCCTAGCAGCCACTTTCCAGCTATCAATCGGTGAAGTGGCTTGCAAATTGCATTCTATATGAACCCAACAACTCCCAGGTACCAGGGAGCAGGAGGCCTGGAATCCCACACACTTCTCTGTGAAGAGCCACAAGTACGGGAAGTGCCTTCCACGAGCTCAGCTCTGGATGGATGTGTCACTGACTCTAGGGTCAGCTGCATTCTTTGTGCCAAGAGGCCCCAGGCACCCCTCCCTCCCCCCACAGAGGTGGTCTCCAACTCAGAAGCAATCCCTGTAAATGGCTGCAGCTGTCCCAACCTCTCCCCAACCCCCCACCACCTGTGCCCAGTTGTTGCTGTCATAGAGACTGGTGGGAAGGCAGGTAAGGGAGGGGATGACACCAAACATCACACGGGGCTTTAGAGAATTAACAGGTCTAAAAGAAAACCAGTGGAAGCTATGAGAAAATGGAAAATTTTAGGGGAGCTGACTGGGAAGAAGATGTAATATTCGTATCATTTCTTTTATCATGATGCCAAAAATAGGACAAATTAAAAGTTCCTTCTTATAAATCCAGAGTCACTTGTAAAATGCAACCCCCCCCCCAAGAAAGGTGATACCCACCATTCACAAATCAGTGTGTTCATTCAAATGGTCTCTGTCCTAATTAATCAACTAAGGCTAACTCCCTGCATAAGGGAATGGGAGTTTTGATAGAGGATGGAGAAACTTGGAGAGCTTGAAAGGAAGCTCTAGGTTTAGAGCCTTATTTCAAATAGCATGAAGGGCCCTGAGAACCAGGGGTATAAGGTCAAAAGTCATTAGGCAATAAATTTCAAAGGCAAACTTCTCTTTCAAAACTTTGCTTACAGCTAGTTTTCACTCTTTTTCTTCCCCTTTTCTACATGGTCCCTGAATTGCAGCTTCCAGGCTCCAACTAGGAAAGTTGGCTCTCTGGGAAGGAAGGAAAAGATAATGAGTAGAGAGGAAGGTAGAGAGGACAGAAGACAGTGTCAGAGACCACGGGGGAGGGTGTGTGGGGAGGAGCCGACACTGAGCCATCAGGCCCTGGAAGCTCCTCTTGTAGGACCTATGTGCGAGGTCAGTGACCTTGCTTGCTCTTATATTCCAAATGCTTCGCCTGTCACACAGCCCCATAATTCTTTGTTGAACACGAGAACAAATGAGAGAACTCAGGAGACAAAAGTTTTCCCCTTGAATTCGAGGCAGGAAGACAGAGGCAGCAGACGCTCACGTGCATGAGTAAAGTGGGGTTGACTTCAGAGCAAAGAGGGGTCTTCACCTAGAAATGTACCTGTTCCCTCTGCTATCCTGTTCTCTTCTCTTCCTGACCAGGGTGAGTCCGTCCATCACTCCCCACACAGGCCTTCCCTATATTAGTTATTCCCTCTCTGTACATCTGGCTCTGCCCACAGGCCCACTTCAAACCTACGCTCAAAACACTTTCAGTTGGGGCACCTGGGTGGTTCAGCCGGTTAAGCGTTAAGTGTCTGCCTTCGGCTCAGGTCATGGGCCCAGGGTCCCAGGGTCCTGGGATGGAGCCCCTGCTCAGCAGGGAGTCTGCTTCTCCCTCTGCCCCTCACCCCCCACTCGGGCGCTCTCTCTCTCAAATAAATAAAATTATTTTTAAAAAACCACACTTTCAGTTTACAATCAAACAAAACAGAACAAAAAAACAGGGCCGGTTTTCTTTTCTCTCCAATTAAGATGATAATCCACATTTAAGGGCTGTACTTCCCTACCTCCCACTGATCCTTTAAACAGAGGTAAATCCATTCTTGCCCCTCTCTCTATCCAACTGCTCTCAGAATCACCCAATGGCCTCTTTGTTGCTATAGCCACTCGACATGACCTCATTCCTAATCTGCTTGGCAGTGTTTGACAGTCTCTCCTGATCCTGGCTTCTGGGATACTCCTTCTCCTGGATTCCGTATGTCCCTGGAGGCCTCCTTCTCAGACTCCTCTATGCCTCCTCTGGTGTTATGGGCTACCATTTTGTCTCTCTACTCCTCTTCTTGGGCAATCTCATTTCCTAACTCCCTAACCCCCAAGATTAGGTTTAACAGCCTCTCCCACATGCTCCCTGAGCCTGGTACTTCTAATACAGAGCACATCACATTTTGTTACTGATGACTTAACATGCTGGCCTATGAGCTCCTAAGGCAAGAACCATGGCTGTCTTACTCAACATTGTAGCCTCGCTACTGTACACAGGGGCAAGCTATGATAAGCAGGACTGGGTACTTAATTTCCAGGGTCCAGTGCAAAATAAAAATGCAGGGCCTCTTGTTTAAAAATTAATGAGAGGGGCGCCTGGGTGGCTCAGTCGTTAAGCGTCTGCCTTCGGCTCAGGTCATGATCCCGGGGTCCTGGGATCGAGCCCCACATCGGGCTCCCTGCTCCGCAGGAAGCCTGCTTCTCCCTCTCCCACTCCCCCTGCTTGTGTTCCCTCTCTCGCTGTGTCTCTCTCTGTCAAATAAATAAAATCTTTAAAAAATAAATAAATAAATAAAAATTAATGAGAATTTTAAGATGGTGACAACAGAGCATTAAACCCAATGTGGGGCCCTTCCTAGAGTGAGGCCTGTGTGAACCACAGGTCGCACATCCATGAAGCTGGCCCAGACTGCACACCCTTAACATTTACTGAATGAGTAAATGGCTTCAACAACCACATATGCCAATGACTCCAAATATCCTTTGCAGCCCTTACATCCCTGCTGTGCTCCAGCCTGGAACAGACAACCGCCAAAACATATCTCCACTTGAGTACTCACCATCATCTCATCTCAAACATTCAGCATGTTTCAAACTTAACTGATAGTCCTACCCCATCCCACCCGCAGATCTGTCCTTCCAGCATTCTCCATCTCAGGGAAAAGCACTCCTTCCCACCTAGTCACCTGTCCATCCAAACAGGCACCACATCAGGTAAATTTCACCTCCTTTCCTTGACTCCCACCATTAGTGCCTTGGTTCCAGGCCTGATCAGAGTCTGTCCACATAACTCAGGAGCTCTCTGCTGCTCCCACTTCTGCCCTCCTCTGACCCCATACATGGTCACCACGGTGATTTTAAAGCATGATTCTCACCAAGTCACATCCCCTCCTGAAAGCTCCCTCCTGGCTCTCCAGCATTTCCAAAATCCATCATTATCTGCGTTTTGCCTCTGTTTAAGCCTCACTCTTGTTATTCTTACACATCGACCTCACCTTTCCTCTGGACAAGCTATTCCTCTCGAGAGTTCATCAACCCTGGAGAATGCCTTCTTTTGCCTTTCTGCTTTATCTCCAAGGCCCCTTCTCTGTGCTACCATGGTGTTGTACGCCACAGCCCTCACCAATCCTCACCACGACGGCTGCTCCCATGGCTTCTCTAACTACCTGAGCACATTTTCTGGTCAGAGCCTGAGTCCTTGTCTCCAAATCTCTAGCACACAATGCCTGGCCTGTGACAGACACACAGTGACTGCTGATGGATAAATGACTATGTGGATAAAGAGTGAGTGAGCTACACTTGGGTGGATCAACAGATGTATCCAGAGCGAAGGCCCTGAATAACACTTTTCCTAGTAACAGCATTATTGTCTGTAATTGTCTAACTGTATACAGTCTGGACCTTTAAATATCCATATGCCTTTTCACTGGTTTTACAAAAAGACAATGCATGTAAAAGGATGTCATTCTGGCTAGGTCATCACTAAAAAAGTGATTTGAGAGATAAAGGCAAATGAGGCAGAACCCTTGGCCTTAGTAAGCAGGAGAGAGGGAACACAGCCACTATGTTTACTCGGTTTTTTTAAATTTCAAATTCACACACAGTGAGGTATCAGCCTTCAATTCCAATATTCACTGCTGGGCTAACCTTAGCTAATTACTTTCTTAAATAGATCTTTATATCAAATCCATCTATGTACAGAACATTCTTCATTTCTGTTTTAACTACCAAGTTCTTCCTTTATGAGACACCCATGGATTAAAGATGACAGCATGTTTGGCAGTCAGACTTTCCAGTCCCTAAATCATGATGCCTCTTCCTATGTGCTTCCTGGCTTCCTTTTGATCTTTCGCTCTTTCATCCCTCTGATCTTGGGATCAATTGTGTCAGAGTGCTGGTCTCCAATCTGGAGCAGGGCAGTGAGAGGGAATGGGTTTCAAAGGGAACAGAGTGCGTGTGAAGGCTGACAAATCTCGCACTAAACAACCAATAAACTAGAGAAATGCTTTAAAGCTACATTCTGTCATCATAGGATCCTTGGATACTTCATATCTTCTACTTCATTATTTTATGAGCTGTTTTTCCTAAGGAAAACTATTTAAAACAAAACCAAAAAAAGCTGTGGCAGCAGTAAGAATCAAGGAGAATTAGGCATATGCCCTGACCTTTCTTCTGGGCCCTCACATCAGGACCTATAGATAGGACTACGGTCAGATTTTGGATGACATCCCATGTCCTTACTTAGAGATTGGCCAAAGATTAAGTGAGGAGGTTCCTAGGGTTGGGGTAATTTAATCAACAGGCAACCACTTCCTATCTGGTATCTTTTACCATACAGAGGGTGGTTCCTAAGCATATTACCCAAAGTTAAGGCTAGCCTTTCACGCACAGAGACTGAAACTGAAATTTACACGCTTTCATTTCCTGTCCAACATGAGATGGAACCCTATTTGTCACATGGTGAAGGCTAAGGTCTAATGTGTTCTTAGCAGTCAACTGCAAAGATGGGAGAAGAGAAGGTAAAGCAAAGACGTTAAACGTTTTTTAAATGTTCTCCCACCCTCCCCAAACAGCCACATGAGACAATAAAAGCAATTTATTGCTGACTGATGAGAATTTTGAGACAATTTCTTGAAAACCTGGCTATTTCTATCCTCTAATGTCACAATTTGGAGTCAAAAAGACCAACGTTTTGTTCCCCAAGTTACTCAAATCATTAACCGGTCAAGAGAAAAATAAGGGGTCAAATGAGATGCTCGTTTCAAATATTCACTCGATTTTACAACTTCTGTTAAGGGGATCACACCAACTCCTGTGAAATCCCACCTCAGAGAAGGATTGACACTCTCCAAGAGGCATCTGACAAACAAGCAAAGGGAAAAAAAAAAATGGGTAAAAGATATGATTAGGCAACTGACAGAAGGGAAAATGCAAATGTTCAATAAACACATGAAAAGATGCTCAATCTCACTAGTCCAGGAAAATGCAAATTAAAGTAAAAATAACATATAACTTTTGCTCATCAGATTGGCAAATGTTTGTTGAAAAAATTAACAACGGGTAGTAGTTCTTACAGGGTGAAAGGAAAAAGCCATTCTCATAATTAATGGGAATGTAAACGGTTATACCTTTTAAATCTATTATAATGATGGTTCAGTCATCCTACTTTAGGGACTATATCCTAGAAAAACAGAAGACTCAGAACATAGGATATACAGATAAGAATTCATCCTTGACATCATTTGTCACGGCAAAGACTGAAACAATGTCTATCAATGTTTATCAAAAGGGGAAATACTGAATGGGTTGGTGTGTAATCCGTAAGGTATTACTATACAGTCATTAAGAACAAAAAAAAAAAGTTAGGTATGTCTGGTGACCTGGAGGTACACATGATGTACTGTTAAGTGAGAAAAGCAAGTTTCAGAGTAGTATGTGTCATAATCCCATTTCTGTAAAAACAAAAACTATCCACAGATACCCCATATATGAGGATTCTGATCCCAGGCCAAAACCCGGTGTGCTCCTTCAGGAGCCACCCCCCCATCCCCCGGCAGTTACAAAGGTGGCACCAGGCAGGCCCCCTCCAAGGAAGCGGCCCTCCCCACCAGACTGGGTGCCCAGGCCATGTGCTGCAGTCTCAGCAGGAAGCCCCCGGCAGGGAGCGGCAGATAAGGGCTCTGCCCCCCACCCCCTTCCCCAGCAGCCTCATTTATGTGCAAATCTACCTTCCCAGCCCCAGCAGCTCCGCAGCTCTGTGGGAATCCTGGCTCCAGCACTTTTCTCCATTCTCACTCATACTTTTCCACTTAGATTCCTTCCCCTTCTTCCCCCTCCCCCCACCGCACCACCCCCTGGTTTAAAAGGCTGAGGCCTTTTGTCCAGAGCTCCTCAGCAGCGAGAAGATACCCTGTGGTCTGTGTTCCATGTCAACTGACCCTCGCCTGCCCAGGTGCCCTTCAGGGGGGGGAAATGAAACATAGGGGAGCTGGGACTTTTCTTTTTCTCTGCCTCTTGCCTGCAGGATCACAGGAAGTGAATAAAGGTTGACTGCTACCTTCACTTTGGCTCATTGCCCTCATTGGACCACTGTGACACCTGGGTGCTTGACAGGATAAATATGTTTGATTGAGCAGGGAGAAACGTATGGAGGTGGGAGCGTTAATTTTTCTTCCCATATCTTTTTGTTATTTGACTGCTACCAGGAATGTATGTTCCTTTTGTTTGCCCAGATTTGGCCAGATATTCCTAGAAGACCTAAAGTCCTAAAAAGTGCAGGTTCATCTTTGTTCCACTACCAATCTTTGTAAATCCTGTATATGCCCCAAGCACTGGTCCACAGAACTTTACCCAGTGGCCCAATCACACGTCAGAGGTCATCAGTCAGAGGTCAGGCACAATGGCAGAGGGATCCCATAGCTGTGTCAGGAGCCACTAACTGAGAAACCAGTGGCTGGATTTTCTTATAAAAATACAAACTGGTTAAGCCCCAAAATGTCTTTGTTGTAAGACATTTTACAATATCATTCAAAAATGACATTGTTTTAAGAAGATGATGACATTTGGAGAATCACAGGGCAAATGCAGGAAAACTTTTGTCAGCGCTCCCTTTCTATAACCCTCAGGAAGCCTAGAAGCGCACGCTCCACCAGGCACATGCCTAGGCAGATGACCTCTCAGCCCTTCAGCCTCTTCGAGGTAAATCCTTTGGCCTCAAAACCAAACAAAATCCCCAAATTCACAGTCATGTGACTTTGCAAATAGATGCCATACAGACATGGTATGAGGACAACTAATAAGTATTTAATTGTCCACCTCAATAGAAGGCTTTCCCCAAGTGGCACAAAGAGTGGGAAAAATGGATATATACATATAGATTTTTATAAATACACTTTATATATACGTACCCACATGTAAGTACACATACATGTACACACACACACACACACACACACACACACCCCTCCAAGTTTAACACTGGTACACTCTGCAGAGCAGAAATGGAAAAGAAATAAAAAATTGCCAAGCTGCTGCTCTTAAAAAGCAGGTAATGGTGTCCAGCAGTCCAGTTTCCATGGAATGAGAGATATGAAAAGTCTTCCAAGCAAAACAAAAGTGAGGGATCAAGCTCACTCTTGAAGTCAGAATTGAAACTAAGGTGCTTCATCTTGCCATCCCTTGATTTCTTCTTCTCTCTGAGGCATGGGAACAGCCGGCCAGCAAAGAAAGTGCTTCGAGGCTCACGTTTGAAAGAGTCCCACACAGAACTTCATTCCAATCTCTCACTGTTTAGAGGTCAGCCAGCCCGGCAGCATGGAACCCACCCATGCGTGTCATTATGTGTGAATGTATGACGCACGAATACACAGGAGGAAGGTTCTGCACTATCTACCCTCTCTGGGTTGTGGTAAGTTCTGACAGTTTACCCAGGAGGTGATACTGTCAAAGACATCCTGCAGGGCGATGGCTAATTGCTGAACCCTCTCCCAGCTCCAAAAGTCCATGGCATAGGAGGGATGGACGTATGTGTGCATTATCCGTGGTGGCAAGGCCACACGGTATGGCAGAAATGGAACTGGCCTGGGAATCAAAATTTGTAGGTGCCAGCCCCACCTCATGCCCGTCTTTGGCTCTGGGCTTTGGAGCTCTTGCCCAGAAAAAGGAGAGATGGGACCAGATCGTTTCCCAGGCATCTTTCAAGTCTGAATTTAAACGATTCTGAAAATAAGCCTCAGGTATGTGGGGTAGAGAAATAGGGACAAACTGGTACAGTAACTGCTTTTCTTCTCAGGAGGTGGCAATTGCCACAATTTAGATTCGAATAAATATAAACCAGTACCGAAGTGCGAAGATGGGAGAAGTCACCCTTAGTGCATCTCTTAAATCATAAGGGACAAGGAGCCCATTATCGAGCAAGCCCCCCAATGTAATTTCACTGTTGTCACCAGTCCCCTTGGAACGCAGAGCTGCAAACAAAAGGCATCTTCCACACTGTTAAGAGTATTCATGGGATGCCCTGATTCCATTACACACTTTTTCAGCTGAAAGTGATTGGAAACGCAACATTAAACTGCACATTTCCAGAATGGAGGAGAAAATCTGATACAAGGTGACAAAGAGAAACCATTCGGAAAACCCTTTTTGACAGTGTATATCAATTCCAAAATACAGGGAGGAGGCATCCATTTTGTCAAAAAGCATCAGACCTTGTGAGTCCTGTTGGGATGCAGCAGAAGCGTCTGTCTCCTTCAAAGATATTAGAAATGTGTCGACAGAAAAGCAAGCAGGGCAGCTGACGGAACAAGCGGGGTTACCACCGTCAGAGGACAGCCAGGCTGTCGAGGCTAATTAGAGGTACCAGAAAATAGATGAAGGGAAAAAATAATCCCACAAGCCTGGAATTAGTTTGGGTGTGTTTCTAGTCATTCCATTTTCAGAATGGATACTGAAGAAAAAGTTTGCAAATACGACGATTCATTTAACAGAGCCTCAAGCACACAGTTAAGTTTCCCAGCAAAAATATTCACACACACACACACACACACACACAATCCGGAGGGAAAAAATACCAATCTTTAAGTAGCAGCACAAATAAGTGACCATTTGTACAGCCATAACTGAATCGGATGTTCCTTGTTTTTCTCACAACCAGCCCAGTCTGTATTCATACCACTCAGAATAATTTCTCAATGTCATAATTCTGCCACTTTCTACAAACATCTTGCTTTACCAGCAACATTCATGAAACCCAATGCACCAGCACAACATTTCCCAAAGTAATAAAAGCCTCACAGTCATTAAAGAAAATTTTTGAGGTGATTCTTCCTTAAAAAAAAAAAATGACAAGGGGTCCATCTATAAATGAACAGTGGGCTTATTTGTTCTACTTAAAAAAAAAAAAACCCTATAATCCACATTTCATAAAGTTCATCCAATTAAAGTGTGCTATTCAGTGGTTTTTAGTAAATCCACAAGGCTGTTCAACCATCACTACTATATAATTCCAGAACATTTTCATCACATCAGAAAGAACCCCTCATCCTTCGGTATCCATTAGCAGTCACTCCCCCTGCCCCCATCTCCCCTCAGCCCCTGGCAACCACTGATCTACTCAGCTTCTATGGATTTGGCTATTCTGTCTGGATAGATCATATAAATGAGATCATATAATATATGACCTTTTGTGCCCAATTTCTTTCACTTAACATAACATTTACAAGGCTCATCCTTGTTGTAGCATGCAAAAGTACTTTATTCCTTTTTATGGCTAAATGAATACTCCACTGTAGAGACAGACCACATTTTGTTTATCCATGTTCATCAGGTGATGGACATTTGGGTGGTTTCCACTCTGGCTATTGCGATTAGCACTGCTACGAATGCTCATTTACAAGTTTTTGTGTGATTACGCTTTTAATTCTCTTGGCTATACGCCTGGGAGTGGAATTGCTGAGTCACATGGTAACTTTGTTTAAATTTTTTGAGGAAGTGCCAAATGGTTTTCCAAAGTGGCTGCACCATTTTCCATTGCCACTGGTGGGTTTTAAAATTTTCTCTTCAAGTACCACAGAGTTCAAACTAAATTTATTTCTGAAAATCCCACAGTCATTTCTCATTTTACACAGTTTTAAAAGCACATTGCTAGACGAACCATGAGAGACGATGGACTCTGAAAAACAAACAGGGTTCTAGAGGGGAGGGGGGTGGGAGGATGGGTTAGCCTGGTGGTGGGTATTGAGGAGGGCACATTCTGCTTGGAGCACTGGGTGTTATGCACAAACAATGAATCATGGAACACTTCATCTAAAACTAATGATGTAATGTATGGGGATTAACATAAGAATAATAAATAAATAAATAAATAAATAAATAAATAAATAAACAAACACATTGCTGGAAAGTTTTGCCTGTATGCTTAGATTTCAGTGCTCACATTGAACACTTAAAGGTTCATTTTCCATTTGCATCAGAGGGTATAGATCTGGTTCTTCTCAAGTGCAGGGTCAATACCTATAATCCACAGCAATGCACAGCCCCCCAGCACAGATGCATACACACTTGTCAAGCCCCAAAATGAGCACATTTTTCTCCCCATAGCAAGTAGCTAGACTGGGTGAGGCCACCGAAGGTATTTATTGTTTTCTCTACAATAGTCATTTTGGGAGTAGGATGGACCCCCCTCCTTTTTTAAAAATAAATGGTGACTACGATAGCTCAGTGTTTGTGTGCCAAGGCAGGTAGGACATGCAGAGTCTGGGAAGCAATCTCTTCTTTACTAATGCTCTGCATTAGTCACACCCAGGTTAGAGTTGTGTCCAATTTTGACCTCTTCACTTTAAAAAGGCGATGCAACGGAGCAAATGAGCAGAATCCCAAGAAGAGAAATAAAAACAACTTAAGGGGGGTGGAAAATAGATGCTTTGAAGGAAATTAAAGCAACTGTGGTATTTCAGCCTGAAGGAAAGAATGAGGAATGATTTGATCATACTCTCCTTCACGCAATTTGAAATGGTTTTATTCAAAGAATGGTGGGTGACCAGTTCTTCATGCTCAGAACAAAACAAACAAGAGGAAATTCTATTTAAATCAAATCAGTAAGATTCTATGGTTGGAAATGGGAAAAGAGTTTTCAGATCTTCACATTATGCATTGATCGAAGCCCGTGAGTTTCCACCCCTGGAATTCAAAAGGACATAGGGGAGCTTTGCCTATATTTGCCTGCCAAGAGTCTTGAGGCATCCTTCACTGTTTTTCTTTATGGTGCTATAAATCAAGAACTACATCTGCTCTGTAAGGGCAAAGTCAGATCCATGAACAATTCATTCTAGAATGTGTAATGTATTGAGAAGGTCTTGCAACTTACACTGTGTAAGTAAATAGGCATCCTTGTTGCCATAGCCCCTGTTCAAAATTAAGCTGCATGACTTCACCTCGCAGGGCAGGTAGGCTTGCTTGTGGCCCGTGGTTAGGACAGAGGCTAGATGCCTTCCCTGTAAGGCCTCTCTGGTTCTACCTGCTCATAGTTGCCCCATGCCAGGTCCTTATAAACAAAGGCTTGGGAAGCCCATCTCTCATTCACTGAACATAACCATCAGTTAGGTTTGGGGAGCCAGTGGAAGCGGAGTGGAAAGTAACCAGGGCTTGGAGTCCAAAGTCTAGTTCAAGCTATGAACTAGCTACACTGGGAAAATCAGCCACTCTGTGACTTGTTTTCCCCATTTGAAAAATGGGGCAATACCACTTTCTTCAGATTAGATGAGTTTATGTACAAGAGACCTTATGTATATTTTGGGTTTTTTAGGGGTTTTTTTGTTTGTTAAGTATAATTTATTAATGATGCTGATTGAATCATTAAAAGAAATTTGCATATCCCAAGTCAAACTAAAACAGTTACTTGGAACTGTGTTATTTTGTACAATAACTGTCCATAGTTGTGACCCTAAAGAACTGTATAAATGAAAAAATGAATTGTACTTAGGTGGCCTCCCGTAGTCTTTAATGATAAAATGGTATGCTGATTTCCCATTGTCATTTCCAGACATGTGTTCAGATCCCTCCAGAATTCCATAGAAAACAAGGCAGATTGATAGGGTAGTACTGGAACATTCCTGCTTCTCTTAATCACTAGCTTTAAAACCCCACCCTGTTCATTAATATTAATGCCATAATTTCAACATTTTTCTAAGCATATCTTAATTTAAGATTTTATCTTGACAAAGATATATAAAAGGTTCTCATGCCAAATTCCCTTTACTTACAAGAATCGTGCTTAACCCACAATTTACCTAAGGCTATTGCAATTGTCCAAATGAAAAATGAGAGTCTGGACTATGTCTGTGGGAATAGATAGAAATCTCAGAGATAAAATACATTAAAATTTTTTTATTCTATCTGTATTTATCATATGCACATAATTTTTAAATATATCCTCTTGGGTAAAGGAAACGAAATGTCCGGGAATCCACTGAGGCTCCCAACTTTGTCCCTGGAGGGCGATGATGTCATTAATGACAGGGAGACGGGAAAGAAGCCAATCTGGTGAAGAGGATACTGCATTCTGACTTTACATGTTGAATTCGAGGCATGTGCCTGATGCCCCGGTGGAGGGACATGGGTGTGATGCTCAAGAAAGAGGTCAGCGTTAGGAAAACAGACTTGGGAATAGTTACATTTACGTGGTAGTCAAAACTATGGAATTGAAACAAGTACTCCAGGGAACGTAGATTGAAAAGGTGGATGTAAATATTAAGTGAGAACATAGAAAGATGGGTCCATTCCCTCATTTACCTGGTGAACTCTTCACAGAGTAAGTCAATGAACTGAAGTTGGCCTCCATGGAAAGCTCTTATGAGAGACAGTAGGAAGCCACCAAAAAAAATTCATGCTCAGAAGAGTCTGAGAAACACCGTTCTTTGTCACATGACTTTTCTGAGCTTTTATGTAATAATATGGATTGTTGTTCTCCAAGAGTAGGTAACTGTGCAGTAATTCTCAAATGAGACTAGGGAAGGAATAGCTCTTAACATCTCACTTTTCTATCAAGTGTGGGTTGGATTCAGGGATAGATGCACCTGACTGAGCCTGGGGACACAATAAGTTCCACTCTTGGTAGCCTCATGCCCTACTCCCAGAAACCTTGTCAGGTAAAATTCGGAGCTGCTCTCTCTTGGGGAAAAGCCACACCATGCATATCTCTCTCTCTCTCTGACTCCCATTTTCTTTTCTGAAATGCTCTCATTACAACGCTGCAGCAGTAAAGGGGGTGGACACTGCAGTGGAAGCTGCCTCAAAGAAAGCTAAGCTTTCTCTCCCTCCCCACTCTTTGCCTTTCTCCATTCTGGCTCTTCTCTAAATAGTTTGCCAAATAAGAGAACTCGGGGTGTGTTCCTGCTACTTCAACTGGTTCTGATTGGACACTTGAGGGTTTTCTTGTTCTGGCTCTCATTCTTACTTCTGTGTTTGCTGCCTCTCCAGAATGACTTCCCCTCATCACCAGGATTAGAGATGGAAAGAGGCACATAGGCTGTTCTGGTCCTAAGCCCTGCACCTGACTCCAGCTTAAATAAAAGAAGATTCTGACATGTGCTAGCATGGCTCATGAAGACTCACTGTTACTTATAAAACATGTTCCCCTGTCTTATCCTCTGTCCATAGATTTCTTTATTTACCTTTTTGGGATTGGTAGTCAGGGTCCACAATAGGACTTGAGAAATAAGAGTTTCTAGGTCTTGGTCACACAGCTTCTTATTCCTCTGTGGATGTTCCAAAAATCAGACTGAGTTTTAACTCACCTCTGCAGAATGTGGCTGCCCCTCTACAGCCTTCCCTAATGGCCTCATTGCGCGGATAGGAAATCTCTCAGACATTTACAGGTGAAGAAACTTATTTTGGACTTTATGTTTTTGCTATTTTGCAAATACTCAGACCAACAGTATGGAGTTAAGATCCCATTACTTCTGATGGGAAGGCCAAGGGTGGACAGTACCACCAACCTATCAAAAGTGTTCACAAAGCTGAAGCCCAGAATAGATTTATGCTTATGGAACATGGTGAAGACAACAGAACTAGCCTGCCTTAGTTATATGTGGAAAATGGAGGCAATTGAGGAAGAGACTAATTGGCTGTTTGAGAGCAAAGGTGTGATGCTGACAGATGAGAAAGCGGAAGAAGTACTATTTTATTGCTATTTTACCTGTCAGATTGAGAAGGGGAAAATAGCCTTGAGAAAAACAAAAAACAAACAAAAAATAAAGCCCAAGATGAAACCATTTCAGAAGAGAACTCTGCCACAGTAAATGGGGTCAAGTCCTCTGGCTTCAACAGATTACATCTTGGGGCCCTACAGTCCTCAAAACTGAGGCTGTCATAGTTCTGTCAGGGATCTGGGAGCAAGTACAGTAAAGAAATGTGCCCAAAAGATTGGAGATGGGCAAATCAGGTCCGATTTTCAAGGAGACGATGGATTTGGTCAACAGAGGAGGGTGATTTGGTATCAATCTGGAGTAAGATTCTAGAGCAGGCCCATAAAGAAACGGCTTGTGAGGGTTAATAAAAAGGAAAGCCCAGATCACTGGTAGTCTGCCTGGATCCTCTAAGAGAGTAAAACATGTCATTCCCAACCCTCCCCCATCCCTTTTTTGGTCTAAGTAAAAGAAACACTGCAGGCAGAATATCGATTTGGACTTCAGAAACCAACACAATCTTTCATGATCTTTTGGTGGACAACGAAGAATAGAAACTAGTGTAAGTAAAAATAAGCAAATTAAAAAATGACTGAAATGTCCACAAAACTTAGAGTTTCAGTCCGTTAGACAGTCCCTGTGGTACAGCTCTGCTGTGGAACAGTCCTTTCCAGGAACAGCGGCAAGGAGAGGGAGAGACAAACCAGGACTTCTAACCAAGAGCCAGGTGGATCTAGTTAAGCTAACTGGTGAGGTGGCTGGGATATCAGTAAAGATTTAACCAAAGCGAAAGAGTTATCTCCAAGGGATCAAAGAAGAAAGATCTCCTCTTCCAGGGTTTACAAGGAACACTGGATGCTGTGACTGGTCCAGCTGGAAAATGAGGTCAGGGAGAGGGTGGGCGATCAGAAAAAGCAACCCCGGTAGGGAGGCCTAGGACAGAGACCGAAGGCCAAATGGGGGCCGATGGGCACTGTTTGGTTCTCTTAAGTACATTGGCAACCGAGTCATTCCAACCATGAGAGGTGCCTCGGCCACAAGGCCTATTTCCCCCACACTCTGATAAGGTTCAGTTATCAGTCTGAATTCTCAGAGTATGAACGGGAGGGCAAAGGAAAAGAGAAAGAACATCATCAACAAAATAAGGAGCGTGATTTTCAATAGATAAACCACTTCCTGTTTTCCTTGGGATTAGCAGCGTCAAAAGTAGAAACTTAGCCACTTAGCTTCCATGAAAGAATGGGAATGCCCTTCCCATTTTTGAAAGAATGTACAGGAAAGGGGGCACCCGGGTGGCTCAGTCGTTAAGCATCTGCCTTCGGCTCAGGTCATGATCCCAGGGCCCTGGGATCGAGCCCCACGTCGGGCTCCCTGCTCAGAGGAGAGCCTGCTTTTCCCTCTCCTTCTGCTGCACACCCTGCTTGTGCTCTCTCTCTCTGTGTCAAATAAATAAAATCTTAAAAAAAAAAAAAAAGAATGTACAGGAAATATTTATATTATGGGCTAACACATGTGAAAAAATAAAAATCTTCAGGTTGTAAACTAGTTACTTAAAGTTTAACTTTCCCCCTCAAACTGTAAGAGAAAAATATATCAGTTCACTCTCCTATATCTCACAGGAATGAAGAAGGGAAAAAACAAAACAAAACAAAGGAAGAGGTAAATTCACTGGAAGAAAAACACACTGGAGTATATCCACTAGAAATGTGTCATCATAGATACACTGTTTTCAAATGTTCTTCTAGGGGCAAGGTTCAAGCTGTAAGCTTGTTCTTATAATAACCCTGTTGGAGAGGCATTTCCTACTACACCACCACTCTACAAAAACACTCAGGAGAAACACAATCCATCAAATCCCATGTTTCCGTGTCCCAATTTCTGTGGACCTATTCAGATTTACATTTCGAACATTTGGCATCGGTCAGCAAGTTCCACATGCCACAGAACAAGAGGCTCTTAGAGCACAATCATGCCCGTCCCATTGGCTGGCCCCATTCACAACTACCTCTCAAAGGAGAAACCCATATAGAAGCTTTCCACAAGCAAACCTTTATAGCCTTAGCCTGGTGCAATTTAAGAGTGAGGTTCAGAAGCAATTAGAGAGAGCATTAATAGAGCCATTTTTCATAATTCGAAACATGAGTTTGCTATTCAAAAGGCTAACTGTAGTGCTTGAAGCTAAGTGCTTAAAACTGCCCTGGAATCCTAAAGTAATATATCCTAATTACAATCACATTCCTTCAATCACATATGAAAAAGTTCACACTTTCTCATGTTTGGCTGGGATCACTTAGAGTCATTTGTTGTAGCTGTGAGATCCCTTTCATGAGAATCAACATCTTCATTTGGTTTCCACATGAATAACTGCTGGAAGCTACAAAGTCTTTGAAGAGCATCTATTTTTGCCTTGAGGTCTGGTGGCGTCAGAGGTCACAGGAACCTCACAGATGAAAACTATCTGAGTGTGATTTCATCTGTGCTTACAGCCTTCTCACCAAGGGGAGGTCCCTGCATGTGTGGGGTTTCTCTATCTATACGGCTTATGTGTTTATTTGTAGTTAAAATGGTTTTCACCAGTTTCTGAGGAGCAAGGAATTTAAAGATGATCTACGATGCACGTTCATCAGAGAATGAATGTGGGAGAACTCCCCGGGACAGTTAACCCAGAAAACAGCTCCTTGGCCGCATTCAATGTTTGTTCTACTTCAGCAGTGGGACGTAAGCTTTGCCAAAGCTCCAAACTTCTCTTTCTGCATACACAACTGTGATCTTTGTTCCCTCGCTGGCTACACTTTATTGATACCTTTAAGTGGTGGGGAAAAGAAAAGGGTATCTGACGCAAGAGAGCTTTAACTATCTGGCAGCTAAGTGGGTTTCTCTTTCCCACGAAAGGTTGCGTGGCCAGGCCACTTCCCAGAGTGACTCAAAAAATTACTTGTCTTATAAAAAGGTGATAAAATGGCCAAATGACCTGGAGTAGTTCTGAGGGGTAAGCACTGAGTCTCAGATTGAAGATTATGCTCTGAGCACACACCAGTCAGACGCTGCTACACAAAAGCCTTAAGCGTGGCTGCATGGTATACCACGGCAATGGATACGTGAGCACCTGCCAGGAGCTGAGTGCTGAATCCACGGAGAGTAAGCGCTCCCGCGTGGCCCCAGACTTCAGACCACCTGCTTCGCGAGCGGTGGATTGCTCTTCAGCTGTGAGTCGAATCGTTCACTACTTGACAAAGCAGGTGAAAGTACGACATAAATTGCTACAACCTCTTGTGAGTCCCCAGTTCACTGCTTCCTCAGCTGCTCTCTCAGGGGATAATTAGAGAGAACGCTTGTCAAATACGGAAAGTTGAAATCACTAATGTGATGCTAAAACTTATCGCAGATCATTAAACATTTACTAGAGGTGCATAATGCAGAGATGCGGGAAATGACAAATCTTCACAGAAATTTTTGAGCTTAGAAATCCTAACAGCTTGATCATTTCATTTTAGGGATGAAGAGACCAAGATCTGGGGAGGTCAGGGGTTTGGCAAGACTGAAACCCATCTTACCTTTCACCTCAGGGTTCCTTCTTCCATATGTTATGCTTTCCCCTCCTCATGGAGGACCATTACTTCCCACCTAAACTCCTGGTTGTTTTTGAACATTTAGGGACACTCACCGGTGCATTCTGCTACCCTCTAAGAAAGGCCAGGATTCGTCCCAGTTCATCCAGCAACTACCTTTTTTTTTTGCTGCCTGCACTGGGTTTCTGCCCCAATGCCAGTGATGACCACCCTCTCTCTTCTCTCCTTTGTCATATCCAGTAATATTAAAAATGTTGAACTCTGGTGAATTTCCCTCCAGACCATTACCAGGGACAAAAATAGTGAAATGAGAACAAATTGGAATGACCCAGAAGAAAAGAGAGAGTATGCACCCAGAGAGATCACTTACTCTGGAGCCAGGATGTGGAGAGGTACCGTCTGGGGAGAGCCGAGTCCCCCGGCTTATGTCCTACATTGCCGAGAGGGGAAACCATGCACTGAAAATCTAGGTATGCCCTCAATTAGTAAGAGGAGACCATGGTTGCAAATGCTCGACAGAGCTGAACCACCAACCTGAAGCAAAGCTGTCTCAACTTTGGGTAATAGCTGTACTGAACAAAAACATCCTGAACACAGAGAGGGCTCAGCCTCTAAAGAAGCTGGACTTTTTCAGCCATAAACAATTGACTGAAATTAGACCCACGTGACCTCGAGCATAATGGGAGTCCCAGTAACACCATACTTTTACTGATCAAATTAGAACTCCTAAGACCTTGCTTCCTCACCCTTGTTTTCTTTCCCTGAGTGCTTCCCCTGTGCCGGGCACAGACAGCAGGGAACCTGAGAGAACCGTCTGCTGCACACAGCATACAGCCTTGGGAGGGGCCGAGGTCTGTGCAGGAAGGTGGTGGGGCACGCCAGAGGAGGAGGTGAGGAGGGGACGATGAGGCCAGAAGGACTGGCTGTGGGGAGCCGCGTGGAAAGCCAGGGGTAGGCAGCTGGGGTGGGGGGACAGTGCAGGCAGAAGTAACTGTGTGCGCCAAGCCTCCAGGGTGGGGGTGCACAAGGCATGCGTGAGGAGCGGGACCAAGGGGCATGAGGAAGACCAGATGGGGGTGCTGAAGAAATGGGCAGGGCCAGGCGGGAGTCCTGGCGGGGCGTCAGATGAGCTCATATAAGATCAGAGATGGGCCCTGAAGGGCTTGGAGTGGAGGATGGATCTTCTACAAAGCAGACCATGCTTGTTGTGTGTGGAAAGTGACCAGTGCAGGGCAGAGCTGAAAGAGGAAAACAACAGCCTATCGCAGGAGTTCAAGTGAGAGATGTGCAGGTCCTGACTGAGGGTTGGGCAATGAAGAGCACGAGGAAGGATGTATTCGCAGTGGAATCTGGAATCAGGCTGGACGGGAAGCCAGAGCAGTAGGGCTGAGGCCATGTTTATGCGGTGCCTCCATGTGCCAGGGCCGGTTTCCCCACAAGTAACCATCTCCTTCGTATTCCCAGTCCCCATGCACCCATCATGGGGTGTCGTCCCAGACCCCAGAGTGTGGGCTCCTTTAAAGAATATTATCAAGCCCACCATAGTTTCAATGCTGTTGTGGTCTTTTCAAACAACAATGCTATTCATGAGCAATTTTTTGGAGAGCCTAAGCAGACTTGAGCCTGCTTCTGGAAGAGTTTTGAGGGGATACAGGGCTAAGATTTGATTCCTGCTGCAAATGAGCTCTGGCTTGTTAGGAGAGGGAGGGAGAAACACTCAATTATGCTGCAGTATGAAAAGTGAAGCAAGAGCCCAGAGAAGGGGGTCTCTGGGGCCTCTGGTACACAGAAGGGCACCAGGGAACAGGTCTTTGCCTGGGAAAGGACAGGGAATACAGGAAAGACATCAAGGAAGCAGTGATCCCGAAATCGAGTCTTCTAGAAGACACGCCAGGGGGTTGCTGGACAGGCAAGGAAGGAGGACAGTTTAGGTCAGGTGGGGAGGGGGCGTAAGGATACGGTGTGGTATTGCCAGGGCTTGTGGTATGGGGATAGGGAGTGACAGGAGACAAAGGTAAGGGCAGGCTGACGAAGAAGGCTAGAGTCTGGCCCTGATCCTGCAGGAGAGAAGTCACTGAAGGGCTTTCACCAGGGAAGTTGTGCGGCCACCAGAGTTTCAGCAGTCTAGAGGAATGACCGGATGGTACCAGCGAGGCGGCCACCCCCATCCAGAGCCCTCGTGAGGCTCCTGTTCAGCCTCTACCACGCCTGCTGCTGGCTACTGACAGGAGTTGCTGATACACAGAGAGGGAAAAAGAGAAAGAGTGAGTACCATATCCTAGGGTTCTAGTTTAAGTAACGGAGTGCTTTAGGGGCACCTCAAAACAAAACTGGGAACACAGGGAAAGGCACTGTTTGGGAAGATTCCTTTAATTTTGGACATCTGAAGTGCGAACACGTTTGCAGGACATCTTATGTATTTAGACTTACTTTGTTCCAGAAAGGATTTAAAGAGAGATTACACAAATAGACACAAGATAAAATAAAATATATATATATATATGTGGAAAATAGAACTAGGGAAGTTCAGAGGAGGCTAGGAATTAAGTTAATAAAAACAACAACCACAACAAAACCATGTGCTGTAAGGCTCTTAACTTTCCTAGAAGCAGTCACAGATGCTTCCTAACAGCAGAACCAAAAAAAAAAAACCCACACAGTTTACTTA
This sequence comes from Neomonachus schauinslandi, assembly GCF_002201575.2. Taxonomy (NCBI): domain Eukaryota; kingdom Metazoa; phylum Chordata; class Mammalia; order Carnivora; family Phocidae; genus Neomonachus; species Neomonachus schauinslandi. The sequence goes on along the minus strand of NC_058407.1, from coordinate 52,576,354 downwards.
TCTCAGGGTCCAAAATGCAAAAACCACCCCACTTCTCCTAACCCCCAGCCCTTCCCTAAAATGCACAGAAGAGAAAAGGTCTCTGTGGTACTGAGGGAAGAGGACTCTGGTTGGAAACAAACCAGCTCTTCAGCAGGATCCCTGCAGTCAATACAGCAACCCATTCCCCAGAGCTGTTTCTTGAAACCTTCTCCAAGGGAGGCTCCTAGCATCAAGACAGTAGTTCAGACAGAAAATCACTGAGAGGAGTCACAAGGGTGGGGGTCCGCCCTAAGCCAGGGATAGAACTGGGAACTTCTAGAGGGATGTCAGAACTAGAAATCCTCCCTATGTAGTGTTTCTCACAAGAGAATCTTTCAAAACACAGAAAGGCATCACGTTCCTGGTTACACTGTCCAACAAATACCTGGAGAACGTCACTCCATGTGTCAAGCCTCAGGACCGGAAAGCGGGTTAGACTCAGGGATATGGAGGAAGAGGAACCTCAAAGTCCGAGGAAAGTCAGAAGGTGGACCCTGCCACGTGGCTGCATGGAAGAGCCCTGGCATTCTGGGGGGGGGGGGGGGGGGGGGGCAGGGAGAGACACGCTGAGGTGACCAGAGGGAGGCAGTCATGAGGTGTGTGAGGGCAGTCTGGCTTGGGCAGCATCAGGATGGAAGGGGTAGATGAAGATGCACAAGGTGGCTGGCTGAGGGAGGGATGTGGAGAGACCGGCCAAAGAGGAACCCCTCAGCAGGCTGTGTGTTAGGGGCAGGAGAGAGAAGGGAACTGAGAGCCACCAAAGAGATGGCTTCCAGAAGGTAAAGATGCAGTGTGTGTTTATAGCAGCTGCCTTCAGTCCCTTCTGTAAGTAGGTGTTTTAGTTAAGGTATTCCTGGGGGCTGTGACAGGTAAACCCTACAAATCCCAGTGGCTCTGCACGATACAGGTTTATGTAACATACGAAACATAAAGTCACTCAGCAAATCCGGAGGTTGGGGGAGGGAGTCCTAGGGAATCAGGCGGCCAGGTGTTCCGCCTGCTTCAGCACACATTCCCCAGGCCAACCTTGCGGGTCAACCTCTCATCCGCAGAACAGGGAGAAAGGGAGGACGATGTGCATAATAGTTTCCTAGGGCTGGCATAAATTACCCCAGACTTAGCCGCTTAAAAGAACAGACATCTACCCTCTTACAATCATAGAGGCTGAAAGTCTGAAATCAAGTGTCAGCAGGGTCATGCTCCCTCTGGAGAGCTCTAGGGGAGAATCCTTCATTGCCTCTTCCAGCTTCTGGTGGGTCCTGGCAGTCCTTGGCATTCCCTGACTTGTATCACCTAACTCCACTCTTGGCCTCCACCTTCACATGTCATCTTCCTGGTGTCCTTCTGCCTTCACATGGCCTTATGAGAAAACCAGTCATTGGACTTAGAGCCCGCCCTAATCCACTATGACCTCATCCTAACTTCCATCTTAATTACATCTGCAAAGACCCTATTTTCAAATAAGGTCACATTCACAGATTTGAGGGTTAGGGGACTTGGACATACCTTTTTGGGGGACACAAGTAAATCACTACAGCATATAGGAGGCTTTTATGGGTCAGGTCTCAGAAGTGGCACACATCATTTCTGCTCACAACTCTCTCCCCACCCCCACACTAAAACTTCACCATGCAGCCACACCTAACTGCACAGACGCTGGCTAGGCAGTGCCCCGTGCCCAGGGGCAAGAGGACAGGTGTTTAGAGAGCAGCTAGCCAGCTCTTCCATAAGTAGGGTGAGTAAGGTGGGCAAGTAAACTGTATTCCAAGGAAGGGGCAGGGACAGAGTCAAGGCCGTGGGGAGGGGAGAAGTAGAGCCCTGGGTCTGTGTCGGGAGGAGATGGAACCAAGAACACCAGTGGAAGTCACCAGTGTATCCCTGAAGCTAGCTGCAGCATGCAAACATCTGTGAAATGGCAAATGCTAAAAGAAAAGAGAGCTGGGATTTGTCTGGCTCTCTCAACCCACTGTCTGATTTCTTTGAGGCCTGTCCTGGGCCATGCTTACTTGGCACAGCTCATCACATGTTCTCATGTGCCCACACCGCATACATTATGCACGGCTATGTTGGGAAACTCACGAGTGCTGTCTCTCCTTCAAGCAGCACTGGACATTCCCAGAATCATAGGCCTGACAGTTCTTATATATATATGTTGGGTCGGGAACCCTGGGTGGTACAGTTGGTTCAGCCTCCGACTCTTGGTTTTGGCTCAGGTCAGGAGATCGAGTCCCGACTTGGGCTGTGAGCTCAGCATGGAGTCTGCTTGAGACTCTCTCTCTACCGTGCACCCCCGCCCCCACTCTCTTGCATGAACACTCTCTAATAAATAAATCTTAAAAAACAAAACAAAACAAAACAGACGTGTTGGGTCAACCAGAAGACTGCCTGTTGGCAATGCACTAAAACAGTTATTAATGCCTTGGCATCACGTAATTAAGTATTTGCTACAGAAAGCACCATGGCCTGCAACAGGACAGGGTCTAGCTCTTTCTGATGCAGCCTCATCACCCCCAAAGGTTCTGACCTTCAAACCTACACTATGTGGCAATAAGCAGGTGTTCTACAAGAGCCCAAGTTCAGGAAAAGCTAAAACGCGTGTGTGTGGATGTTCTTATGTGGAATACGACTTGAGCCTTTTGAGCGGCGGAACTGCAACGGCCGTGACAAGTGCAGACAAGGCCTCATCTTGTGAGGCAGCCCTCATTCCTCAAGCAGAGGCCAAGGGCACAGCTGCACAGCCAAGGAAACCAGTCTTATGGCCTGAACAAACTCGTTTGAGAGACTGCTCACCATCTGAATCATTAAGTATCCCTTCTGGAACACAGCATGAAGATTGGCTTGTTGGGCCTTGTTATTTGACATTTATTCAATGCCTTCTGTAGGCAAAAGCACGATGTGAAAATACGATGCTGAAAGCACAGTACTGGACAGTGGTTTTTAAAAACTTCATAGACCACCCTAAGGGACTGAGATGGAGGTTAATAATCATTATTATCATTATAGTAATAAAAACATTTATTGAACAGTTACTACATGCCAGGAACTGCACGTAGCATTTTGCACGCTTATAATCCTCCTACCAGCCTTATTATAGATAAGGTGTCTTATTATCCCCATTTCACTGATAAAGGAACAAAGGCACAGAGAGGCTGGGTACTTTAAGGTCACACAGCACTCTAAGTGACAGAGCCAGGACCAGAATCCAGCTAAGTTGTCTCCAGAATCTGTGTTATTAACTACTCTGTAACCTGCCCTACCACAAGTATTCTTATCTGTTTTATATACTGAGACTTTGCTATACAATTTCACTTAAATGAAGGGTCTAAAAAGTGGATACAGTCTAGCCATTTTTTTTTAAAAGACCAATTAACATTGAGAACTGGAACAGCCTGTTTGGAAGAGCGACCCTCTGTCCTCGGAATACTGGTGGCAATTATGGTTATGACCTGACAGCTCCCATTTACAAAGAGCATGACTGAGGGCGTGGGGGAAGGGGGTGGAATTATACATAAACTTTGACATAGAAAAGAACCAAACCGTGGCGGGGGTTGGAGGGGATGGGGGTGGTGGTAAGTAGAGAGATGAATCAGTGTGAAAAATCAGCTGCATGAATCCAATTTTTGCAGGCAGGTCTGATGGCACATGGTAGGGAATAAGTTCCCACTCTTTACTGCCTGGCAGAGGCCACTGCAAGAGAGAAGCAAGGGTACAAGAGCTGGGTGGTCAAGCACAGCCGAGCGCAAAGGGTCAAGCGGGCTCTGGGCCCAGCAGCATGATTGAGGGCTTGTGCTGCTTAGCTCCCCGGGAAGCATGACCTTGACTTCACAGCTAAGTCTTGCAAGGAAAAAAATTGTTTGTTTGTTGAATGCCTGAGAGCCTGGAGGCTTTTTAAAGGGCTTTGCTGAAAAAAAAAGAACTTTTTCTGTTACTTGGAGACAACCATTGCTTGCCAAAACACTAGGTTAAAAAAGAATCACAAAGCTTGAAAGCTGGAAAGAATATTAGAGGCTGCCTAGCGTGCCTCCAGTGCACCAAAAGTATGACTGTAAACAATATGGAGACACCCCCCCCCCCCCCAAGATGGTCTTATAGTGTGTGCTGACTTGAATTCAGCATGTTGTCCAGGTCCAGTCTGGTAAGAATATACTTTGAGAGTCCAGAGCTAACATCTGGCAGCAGTACTGGGTAAGATGACTTTTATTCCACACTACAGTCCCAAAACACCTCAGGAATGCAACCTAAAAAGTCCATAGCACATGCTTTTACATCAGTCCCAGAGGTAATGTGCCCTTCCATGCTCAAGTCACCTGTACTGTAATGCAAAATTTATTTTACCTCGCATACTTTTATGATAGTCTAAGACATACTAAAGTGGCAGACTCTATCTACAGTGTTAGTAGTAACAGTAGTAATCATAATATTATTGATAATCAATATTAATAACATTTATTAAATGCTTTCCATATGGCAGAAAGGCACTTGTCTGAATTCTTCAAATGCATTCAATCAGCACATAAGAATGCTTTTACATACATTGTATGTGTTACTTCTTCATGCTCCTGATGGCCAGTCTCCCCCCCAACCCCCCCCGCCCCCCCCACCCCCACTGAAATGCAAGCTCCAGGGAGTTTTGTTTCCATTATTAACTAAGTATCTAGTTCCCACAATACTGCCTGGCACACAGTGGGCACAGCAGATACTTTTCTGAATTGAATTAACTCATTTAATCTTCACGGTGACTCTATGATACAGGGACTGTTAACGTTCCCACTTTATAGATGAGGGAAGCAGCATACCAGACAGCTGAAGAGTTTGCTCAAGGTCACACAGTCAATGAGGGAGCTGGAATTCAAACCCAGGCCTCCTGGCTTGAAACTCTGCACTTTTAACAAATACTGAGCACTCCTGACTCTGTTTCAATACAGACAATAGCTAACATGTACCCAGTGCTTACTATGTCGCCGCCACAGAAGATAAATGACTAATGGGCATGCTCTCATTTAATACCCACCTGGGGGATTTTTTAAAAAATTAAAAATTGTCAGACTTCCCTTAGGCTTACTGAATCAGCATCGTTGAAGGTGGGGCTGGAAGTCTTTACTCTGAAAGCCCTCTGGGTGATTCTTATGTAACCACTCGGAACCACTGGTGGAGCCCAAATCCCCTTTTTTACTGATAGGGAAATTGAAGCCCGAAGTAATTGCCTTTCTCAAGTTCCCACTGATAGCCAGGGGCAGAGCTGAAACTAGAACCCAGGTTCCCTTCCTTTCTCCCTTTCCAAGATTCTGCTTGGTGTGTACTCAGTAGCATTGGCTGTTTCTAGCATGGAATAATCTTTCTGCCCTACTATCGCTGTCCACTAACAGTCTGCTGAGCTACCACCTGCCGTAGGGCATTAGGAAGACTATTTCAGTTTCTCCTTGGTTGAAATTTTTTTAACATTACTGAGCGACAAGAGCCTAAGTACAGAATCCTGAAGCAATGAAGAAACAAAGGTTTCTGGAGTGCAGATGTAGGACATTGCCCTTGGTTGCCTCAAGGAGATGGTAACAGAAAGCGCACTGGGCTGGGAGCCTGGAGACCCGGAGGTAAACTCCAAACTCGTCTCAAACTGTGATACGGTCCAAAATTCACATCCCTCTCAGAGCCTCAGCTTCCTGCTTCGGAAACAAGTGGAGTTAAAAGGATCTTATTAATGGTTCTCAGAGATGTCGTCCACACCTCTGAAATTCAGTGACCACTCCGTAACATCCAGCCAGAGACTGAGCTGGCCGGCTCAGCTCCCCGCACCCCCGAGGCCCTGCTCCATTCCACTCCCCCCTACCAGCCCCCGTCCTATTGGCTTAGGTGCCAACAGGCCGACAAGATACCTCAAACCGCAGCCCAGAGCAGCTTTTCAGTTGCCATCTCTATCAGCCCTGGGGAGGCTCGGCCCCCTGAGAACCTGTGCGACAGGGGTTGCCCCAGATCTGCGCCTCCCGGGAAGCTGTGACCCAGGCTCCTGGGAGCTTCCAAACTGTCCGGTGCTGGCCTTCACAGCCGCCCTCAGAGGCCCTGATTTCCTGACTCCAGCACTTTGTCCAGCACTGAGTGTTAAGGCTGAGCATGTCTCCAAGCTGAACTCCTTTCTTATCCTGAACTAGCAGCTCACAGCTTAGTGGCTGCCTGAGCACCACCTCTCCCTTAGTGTTACCTACTGCTCTCCAGCAGAGGAGCGGACTCTCTTTCATCTCTTTGTTTGAAACACCGTCCCCTGCCGCGATGCCCATTCACGCTGCCATTACCACTACCACCACGGGTAGGCCACCTGCTGCTGCCATTGCCGCTGCCGCCCCCAGCACACTGCCCACTGCCTGCCCCTTGGTCGGGGGAGCCAGTGAAACCGCCTGGGATGGGTTTCCGCTTCCCAGCCTCAGCCCCCTCACACCCCGGGGTTCCCCCTGACTCGTCCCTCTGGTACCTTCCCAAGGAGCAGTGGCTTTCCAGAAGCCCTCACAGAGGGTTCCGGGGCATCAGACACCTAAAGCAGCAACTGGCCCCACTTCCTCCTGAGGGAGGAGGAGAGTCTCTTCTTAGGTCACGACGGGGTATGGCTTTGGTTCAAGTCAGCTTCATACCTCAGACTGGGGGCCCTGATGTTTGACTCCGCATTCGTGTGTCTTAATAACCCAAGATACAGGAGGATTATTAAAACAAACAAACAAAAAAAAAGGAGATGTGAAATAAAAAGTTAGATATAAACCTAAGAGAACATTTTCAGAGAGTGGCTAAGGGAGACCCACAGCTAAAGTGCAGGTGCAGCTATCTGAGGGGAGGGCGATTCAGGACTCAGGACGGGGTAGTGGTTACGTGCATGCACTTGGGACTCACGGGCCAGAGTTTGAATCTAGCTGCACAGTGTACAGTAGGATGTGGACAAGGTACAGGATCTCTCTAAGGCGTGGTTTGCTCATCTTTGTGATAATTAATGAGTAATGGCCTCCTTCATGGAACTATTGACCTGAACTGGTATGCGATTTAAAAATCTCTACAACAAAACTATGAGAATTTAAAAGTCATCTCAAAAGAACAGAACAAGTTTTGCTAAAACATCAGTATAGTCATACCCTACCCCGGTTAATATCTTTCTTCCTTAGCATGAAAAGAGTATTGCTTTCTGTGATGAACTTTCTAAGGACAAATATATTCAGTATGCTATTTACTTGCAGGCTTTTTCATTATTCAAATATGCTCTCAAAGATGAAAGTGGATCACAGTGAGACAGCTAGTTCTTTGATATCTGACAATTTAAGCTGAACTTACTGCATCTCTTCTAAAACTAACAGTGACAAAATTAAAGTAACAAAAGAGATCACTGGTGTTTGGGCTTTAAAGATAATGACATCCAAGTTGTAACTTCATCAGCTCAATGGGGGAAACTGTATCAAAAACAAAGACACCATCACTAACTGCACTTAACACGAATTCCCTTCTCAATGCCCAGGGCTGGCTGAAACTGCCAAACATTCATCAAAGTCAATTCCCTTGGTCCTGGGAAAACAACTTAGACTACATGTCCCAGTAGCCTTGTTTTCTCGGGATGGCCAAACACCTGAATTGTAGCAGCCAGCAGAAAGCATGCAGATGTGATAGGTGCCTCTTCTGAGCCAGGGGCATAGAAACCTCCCTTGGCTGCTCACCCCCTCCACACTCTTGTCCCTTTCCAGCTGACTGAATGGAGATGCACCCCCAGAGATCAAGTGTTAAAGATGAGAGCCTCCTTCATCCCGGATCCCTGGATGCCTGCAAGAGACAAAGTCACTGCTTCTCCAGACTAGTGAATTTGAGGGTCTACTGTTTCCACACTTAGCCTACCTGATATACCATTGTACAGCAGGAAACATCTGTACCTTTCCTTATACAAATCATGAAATCATTTATCTCTCATAAAAAGGAAAATTGAGGGGTGCCTGGGTGGCTCAGTCGGTTAAGCGTCCGACTCTTAATTTTGGCTCAGGTCATGATCTCAGAGTCGTGAGATCGAGCCCTGTGTCAGGCTCTGTGCTGGGTGTGGAGCCTGCTTAAGATTTTCTCCCTCTCTCTCCCTCTGCCCCTTTCTCTCTCTAATTAAAAAAAAAAAAAAAAGGAAAAAGGAAACATCACAATATGTTAAAGATCCCCCTAAAGTCATTGAAGCATAATGCTTAATGGGCACCCTGAAAAAAATCAAATTACTTAGTACAACATTCTTACTAGGTGGTTATACAATTGATGCACAAATATTTTCCTGAAGAGCGAACCCAGTCTTCTCCATGGCAGCTCCCCACATCTGTGTACAGCTCGCACTGAGTTTGTACCGAGTACGATGACAATAAAGCAGTTAACCATTACTGAGCAGGTACTGTGGACCTGGCTGCGTGCTGAGTGCCTTCTTTGAATCTGCTCATCTAATCCTCCCTGGAAAGGGGGTGCTACCATCATGTCCATTTACAGGCAGCAAAACCGAGGCCCTGGAAGCATGAGATTGGCCCAAGGTCGCATACAACTAAAAGTGGCAGAGCCAAGATTCGACTCAGCCAGTCTGAGCCCCTGTTCCTAACCATGGCCCTGTCCTCTTATGGTTGTCTCCATGTCCCCAGCTCATGGAGAACAACCCTTACCACTCTCCCCCATATCTCACAAATACCCAAAGATCTCTTGTACCAACACAAATTGTCTTTCCATGCGACTAAAAAACTCTGGTTCATCTCAGTTTTTCTCCTCCCTTCAAACGTGGCTCTGAACCCCTTCACCACTCTGGCCTCTCTTTGGAATGTTCCTGTTCATTCACACACATGTTGAATTGTGTCACCTAGAGAGACACTTCAGGTATAAAATGTAGTTCTTCCCCCCAAAGAGCTGGTGTGAGGATTAATCAGGTTATTCGTGTAAAGCACTAGAAACTAGAAAGAGTGCTTGAGACAAAATAAGCCAACAAAAACCATTAGGCATTGTTTGCCTTATACGTCCAATGCTTCATCCTAGGATTACAGGAGGTTCTGGTGTCTGTATCACACTGCTGACCAGACTGAATTTACTGTTCACTTAAATACATTTTTTAAAAATGTGAGCCACTGATAAGCTTCGTCTCTTGCATTCTAATTTTTTTCCTCTTTCAACAGGTATTATACTTTACCTTCACTGTTGTTAAACTTTACCTGGTTAGGTTTAGCCCACTTTCCCCGGTACTAAAGGTCTTTTTGTATCTTGTTAACTCATCTTACCTGATTTCACATGATCAGCAAATTAGATGATTGAACCCTAAAAATCTTGGGTGATGGCTTAAGTGGTCCAAAGATACAGCCTTGGGATTCTACACTTGGAAGTTCCCTCGTGACACTGACCCACTGTTTCAGCCTCAGCAGCCAGGGATAAAGTTACTACCTTGACCACAACCATTTCATGCCAGTGTTCCTAAGTGCAAATATTCCATTTCTACAAATACCACGAGACTTCCCAGCCCAGCCCCTCCTTGGGCTGGGAGTAGAGAAAAGTTGTTCAAAGCATGACTTGGGGGGGGGCGGGGCAGGAATGATGGAACCACAGCCAGAAGGACGCTCTCCCAGGGGCCCAACCATAAGAGACCAAAAGCCTGGGCGCCTGGGTGGCTCAGTTGGTTAAGCGACTGCCTTCGGCTCAGGTCGTGATCCTGGAGTCCCGGGATCGAGTCCCGCATCGGGCTCCCTGCTCGGCAGGGAGCCTGCTTCTCCCTCTGACCCTCCCCCCTCCCGTGTGCTCTCTGTCTCTCTCATTCTCTCTGTCTCAAATAAATAAATAAAATCTTAAAAAAAAAGAGAGACCAAAAGCCCACACAGGGGCATGCCTGACCCACTTCAAAGACGGGAATCCTAGCCTGGTGCAGAACTACCCGATAGACAGCGGGAGTCTGAGACAAGGAACTGGATCATGCAAGAAATCCTTCCTCTGACTCGTACTTTTCAAGGAAAAGGACCTATGTTCCAGAGTATCAGGCTGGCCAAAGAAATTGGCAGCCAGCTGATAGAGGAGCAGCGTCAGGGAGCAAAAGGGGCAACATCACCATAGATGATGTCCTGCATGTGGTATTTGGCTGCAGTGGGGGATGGCATGATGCCTGATGGCCTTGGGTGTTGGGCACTTTAGCCTCAGGCCAGGAAGAGCTAGAATTTTTAAACCCTGAGGACACCATGGCTCCTTCCAGGCTCTCTCAGATGCCCAGGGGTAGACTTCAGAGCAGGGATTCTTAAGTATTGCAGAATCACCTGGAGGGCTCACTAAAACACAGTTTGCTGGGCCCCACCCACTGGGTTCTGATTTAGTAGGTCTGGGGTAGAACCCTAGAATTTACTTTTCTAACAAGTTCGCTCCTACTGCTTCTGGTTTGGCCACACTTTGAGAACCACTGATTTAGGGCAAGGGTTGTCAGAGACAGGTTCAAAAAAATCCAAGGTGGGGGGAGGGGAGAGACACGAAGGAAATCCAGAGAGAGAAGGGCCTCTTAGGTGCCCTCTGTGTAGACAGTGAGCGGCTTGATGGGAGAAGTAAAGACTGTTTTGAGTCATCAAAGTCTCTGTGTATTTGTGAACATCTGATAGTAGTATTTTCTTTCTGCTATTCCCTTCTACAGGTTATGGATACAGCTAAGGGATTAGGTAAATATATACCACAAAGATGGGGGCCATGCAGAAAAAGGGGAGACACAGCAATTCACCTTTCATAGGAGAGAATGGTGATCAATTTTCATTTCTCTCTACACTGTTTTTCAGAAACCTGTGAAACAGCGAGAGACGTGGGGAACTTAACGTAGTTAATGGAAAATCAAATGTATTTCTGAACTCAGAGGAAGGCTACTATCAAAGTAGCAGCCCACTGGCAGGTATGGATAGATGAATCCCTTATTAATAAGTAGTTTCAGGAAGGTTCTGTACTGGGCATTTATGTCCATGAACATAAAAAGGAGTGAATAGTTCTTTACATTCCCTTAGGTTGGACAAAGTTATATCATGTTTCACTGTCTTACCACTAGAAAAGGGGAGAAGGCTGAGAGATGAAACACCACAGAGGTATAACTGGTTCTGAATTTAGAAATGTAAGTCCTGTTTAATACCTAACTCCTATCCTCAAGAAAATTCAGACTTGCCAGAAGAATTCACCTCTGAATGGATATGGAAAGCTGTAAATTACATGGGGTGTGTGTGTGTGGGGGGGTAATTCTGGACATTTGAAAATGAGGGAAAGAGAAAGGAAAGAAACCACCCTGGCTGGACTTACTGGCTTCATTTTAAGGACAATTAGTGGAATGCTTGCTCACTCCTGTAGATAGAGCTACATCATGAACACATTTGACCTTCCTGATCCTTTCCTAAGAGGACCTTCAACATGACAAAATGGGGGTCTGAATTCATGGCAGTTATCTTTTATAAGATAGTCAGTCAGGCAATCCAGAAAATGCTTATTTTCAATAGATGATCATCAAAATGAAAACACAAAATTTACAATGGTCTCATAGAACTTTGGGGCCTTTGGAAACGGGTAGCCTCCCTCATTTTGAGAAAATATTCCTTATATCGTGAATGAATGAATTGGACCACCGAAAGCTTATCTGCCTCACTACTGCAATGCATTTAAAATCGCTTTTAAGTGCAGCCATCCCCTCAATGACACCACATAAACCATGTTAGGTGAAATCAAAGATGCCACTAATCATAAAATGTCATCATTTTACATACAAATAGCAAAGAAAAAATGATAATTAGAATCTCTTGATATTAGAGATGTTAAAATGTGGTAAACAACGTGGGTCTTAGCATGGATGGGAAATCCCAGGGTAGGGTGCATTCATTAAGAATAGGGTGCTCTAACTTCCAGGCTTGGGTGGATGGCAGTCCTGCTCCATAGGAGCTGTGGGACCTTGGGCAGATCACTTCACCTTGCTGTGCTTCAGTATCCTTATGTGAGCTTAACAAGGCCTACTTCTCACTAAATTGCTGTGATGTTAGAGTATTTAACATGTGCCTAGCACTTATTAGATGTCTGATTGCTTCTGTTACCATAAATCGGGCAAGAGTGGAGTCATTAAGTCAACAAATCTTAAATGGTTTTCTTTAATCTGAATGAGTTCACCCAGTCTCAGCTGCCAAACTTATAGACATTGTTTGAAATACGTGGAAACAGCTTTGCTTCCTTAGTGCCTTAGCTCTCTAGAAATGAAATGAAATAATCTAAAATGGAGTCAAAGCATCTCCTTAAACTGAAGAATCACTCAGAGCCCTAAGGAGCCAATGACTCAAACACCATGGGTGATAGTTTGCATATTGCTTTGCGTGACATTTGCATGCTACCAATTCTTTTTCGCTTGAAGTGAAAACCCGCCCACCATCTGCTTCTTTCCTAGTCCTTCACGATCCCCTAGGTGTTCAGTTGGCTGCCTATGCCTAGGAAAAATAAAGCAACTGTCATGCATCAAGTAGTTATTGCATGTTCCTCTCTGGCTGGTTAGCTCAGCTGAAGAGAGAAGGGCAAGTCTGTCCCAGACTCTGCACCAGTCACCTGGAATCACCGTGGACCATCCTACACCGAGGGTAATCACTGACTCAGAAACCACTAAGCCACAAACAACATGAGGCAGCTCTTCCTGAATACAACCCCTGACACACATGTGCCTGATGGTGAATCAGATCATTCATAGCTCACTCTTTAGCTCAGCAAATAGTTCCTTTTTTTTTTTTAAAGATTTTATTTATTTATTTAATTGACAGAAAGAGATACAGCGAGAGAGGGAACAAGTAGGGGGAGTGGGAGAGGGAGAAGCAGCCTTCCCGCTGAGCAGGGAGCCCGATGTGTGGCTCAATCCCAGGACCCTGGGATCATGACCTGAACCGAAGGCAGTCGCCTAACCAATTGAGCCACCCAGGCGCCCCAGCAAATAGTTCCTGACCACAAGCAGCTTCTGAATCAAACCAGAGTGAAACTTCTCTTCTCTTGAGTGTGAAGAATTACGGGGTAGTGAACCTACGACAAAGATTTGCTTTTGCTCTCAAAGCTGTCAAGATTTAAAGTAAACATACAGCAGCCAATACCTGGCAATAAAGAAGAAAAAACAGCACCTAATTAATCAGGGACCTGTTGCTAGAAACCTGTCAGCTCTAATCATCTGTTTAAATTCAGCTCTCAGATTCATGACTACTTGCCCATAAGTGATAATGGACTTACATTTATGTAAGTCTGATCAAAATTCACTTAGTTGCTGTTTCTTGGGAATAACTGAATATTTTTTTGTAAACTCAAATACCTATAATATATTATTAGTACATAAACTAGGCAGTGATCCTACTTAAGATGATACTGAACATCTGTTGTTCACACAAGAGTTGAAAACAGCACCCTAATGAGTAAGTGTCCTGTAAGTTATCCTTTAGACCATGCATACAAATAACAACTCCTATTGCTCTTAGGTTTCTATATGACATATGACCCACACATGAACAGCAAACCCAACCAATCAGCCATAAAACCCCAAATTCATATCTGGATACTGGAGCTGGAACACTACACATGTAATTAAACTTAGCAGGTTTTTAAAGATACTATTTTATCATAGGATAATTTGTACGTGTGTGAAGTTTATAGCTTTAATAAGGATAAAAGTACCTATTAGACATTTCAAATTATTGCGAACAAACTTGTAAAACATCATACTTTTATCAACATTTAGGAACACGGGACCTGTGTTATACTGTTATTTCAAAAACAACTCTAAGAAGGATAAAAATTACCAAAAAAATCAACAAGTATAGCATTACTTTACTTTCCAAAAGTGTCACTCCTCATGGGATAACCTATAGGATGCCAAAAACTTTAGGTATTATCTAGTCCACCACCACCATTTTTATAGATGAGGAGTTCAAGATCTGGTCTAGAAATTGGCACTTTAAAAACAAAATTGGGGAGGGGCGGGAGAAAAGGATCCCAGAAGAACAGTACTTGAAACTGGCAGGTCCCAGACAGGGCCCTAGAACTTCTGCGAAGTGGGGTCGAGGCCGTGGCTGGGTAAGTGGCTGCATTAAAGAGCTTGGAGCCTGGAAGAGGAGAAGGCACAGGGGAAGATAATCCAACATGGAGATGCTCTGGGCCCAGAAGCTGGGTTACCTTCTGAGTCGGAGATCGTCTGGTGCAAGGTGCTTCCCTGGGATGAGGGGTGGACCTGTCCCCAGGGAACAAGGCATTCTGTCACCTCCCTACTCACTGAAAGGGCTAGAAAAGCAAAGTCATTACCAAGGGCGTGGAGCTAGCCATAAAGACAAAGGACTATGAAAGCAACAGCTCAATCACTGATTCAGTCTCCCTCCAAGCGGAAGGGCATCACCTCCTAATCTGCACGATACACAACGGGCCCATAGGCCAGCTCCTCAGTGCCTGTCTTAAAGGCCCCTGAAGATTGGGGATTCCTATTTTTGAGAAGCTCAAACCCTGGGGTGGAGAAGGAAAGAAGGAGCAGCTGTGCTGACTACCCTCCACTGGCCCCTACCCCAGAGATGCCGTCTTGGTCTGTGTGCATGCCCTGCCTGGCTGACCTCTAGGCCCACTACTCTCCGGGCTACTTGTCACCTGGCTCTCAGCTGGGTTCCCAGCTGGGCTCGTCCATTGGGAAGACCTGGCAAGAGATGGGGGAGGGGGAGAATGGGAAGAGAAAGAAGTCCAAGTGTTTGGTGACCCCACTCTCCTGGGCTCTGCTGTAGTAAATCCTCCCTGGGCCCTTGCAGGCCTTAGGTGGTAAATGTCTGCCTGAGCCCTAGCGCTCCTAGCAGGTTTCCTTTCACTCCTTCATTCAGTTGACCCACCTGAGTAGGAGTCTATCGTCTGCCAGGAGTCTGACATGACACTAAAGAATAGAAGCCATGGGACACACACGGTATCCTACAGACACTCCACTTACCCGGCACAATGTTATGTTGACATGGAGATATCTTAGAGACTGTAATGGAAATCCACGTACACAGTGAAAAGAAACAGACCTTCAAAACCCATCAATTGTCCAACCCCAAGTACTGCTGCCTTGGAGGTTCACTCTCTCTGACTCTGGGCTCTTCAGTGGGAAGACCGGGAAAGGATGCTTAACTAGAGAGAATGAAGACCCCCACAGGCTCTCCAGCTTTGTAAATGGAAGTAAAAGTAAGGTAAATTCCACAGCTGCCTGAGGGAGTCCCTCTTCAGCCAGGACCTGAGGTTGACAGGGAAGGGGGGGGATGTGGGGCCAGACCTGGAGCAGGGCCAGGGCAAGCAGGGATGCTGGAAGAGGCATGTGACCCAGAGGAAGGGGACTGAGGAATGAGGGCATCCTAAGACCACAGACTGTGCAGGGAAATCACTCGTCCTCTGAGGACATCTTGCAGAGTCCAGTACTCTGATTGCTTTCAAAACAAAGAGTTAGTCTTTAGCAAGAAGCCAACATATGCTGTGAATAAAGGGGCAGAGAAGTATGTGAAACATATCAGAACACTTTTCACAAAGTCTATAATTGTAAAATTCCCTGCACCTAAACGGAGGACACATCAGTATTTAAAATAAAAGCCAAGTTCATCTTATTCCCGGTAATGCTGGATAGCGTAGGGGTTAACCATAATCTCTTGGCCAAAATTCCTTTCAGTTGAGCCCAGAAAAGAGAATACAGCCTCTAAGGGCTTGCGCATAAAAGGAGAAACTCATGGGCTTCTGGGAGGGGACAGAGCGAAGTCACTGAGCAGAAGTGGAACCAGCTGGGGAGCCCTCCCGGGTCCCTTCCAAACACCCCTTCATTCAAATCCCTCTCCTCCCTCCTCTCACTCTCATGGTTTATGCTTCTGCAGTCAAAAAACATTTGGATACTACCAGTTTAGATTGGCCACAGGTAGTAATCACAGGTATATAGATTCATCACAAGTATATACGCAAACTGCTACCATGGGCGAGTAGAAGACAGCCTTTACCTTTTCACACCAGCCTGATAATTCATCTTTTTTTTTTTTTTTAAAGATTTTATTTTTTATTTGACAGAGAGAGAGACAGCGAGAGAGGGAACATAAGCAGAGGGAGTGGGAGAGGGAGAAGCAGGCCTCCCGCTGAGGAGGGAGCCCGACGCAGGGCTCGATCCCAGGATCCCAGGACCACGACCCCAGCCGAAGGCAGACGCCTAACGACTGAGCCACCCAGGCGCCCCCTGATGAGTCATCTTAAATGCATTTTATTCAGATGTAGAAGGATCCTCTTTCTCAATATCTAATCAACATCTATTGCCAACCATTTAATTCTTTTAAAAAAGACAGAAATTATCGAAGGCACTGGAAATCAGTAAGAGCCAGGCAGAGAATCTGCTTACCTGCTATCCCCAGCATTTGCCACATACAGCTTCCCCAAAAGGCAAACCACAATGAGCGCCGTGCAGCCACCAGATATATTATATGAACTCCTCTCTCGTTCTATTTGTAGGTCCTGGAGAAGGAAACAAAATCAGTGTTGGATTGTGTAGGAACTCTTATCAAAGACTTTCTTAACCTCACTCCCTTACACAGCTCTTAGAGTCTGAATGTGCTTCAAAGACGGGACAAGACAATCTTTAGTACTTTTCTATCACCTGAAGAGCATTTCTCATTGAGGACACCAACATAAAACTGTCGTCTACTAGACCATCTGTAGACCAGAGACAGGAAACAAGGGGTGGCAAAAAGATCTAATCAGAACAAAAACGAGGAAAAGAAAATCAACTGTATTCAATAAATACAACTTGTGGAAAATTTAGTCTTTGTAGAGACCACCTGAGCTGCCACATGAGAAATACAATCGACAGGCTGATAAGGCCAAGTACTTGAACCTGAGCAATGTTTTTAACCCCAAAGTCTCCCAATAAATAGTTGCTTTTACAGCTAGATAAGAGAAGTGACTTGAAGGACGGTGTCCTCTATTCAAAGCAGGCAGGAGTCAACCCCCTGTCTTATTAATCAAAGACAGAAGCTCCCAAACTCTGATCCGACTTCATCTTCCCCCAGCCACTGATTCACAACAGGAACACACATTCACAGCGACAGCCAACATTCACTGAGCACGTCTTCTATGTCGGGCAGGGCGCGAAGCGCTGTACATAGGGAATCTAGCGGATCCTCACAACCCTATTATCAACCTCAATGTTCGGATGCAGAAGGAGGGTAACTTGCCCATTTTTACCCAGTTGGAGTTTGGATTTCAATCTGGTTCTCCTCCTCCAAAGCTTATTATTACCTGCCACCTAATGAGGCCTCCCCAAGAAAATGAAAAATAGACCAAGACTTCCATTGACAGATAATGCATCATCCAAGACAGAGGTCTTTGTGAAATTCTGTGTCAGCGACAGAAGCACGGTTCCATGACCTGAGAAAAATGTGAGCTGAGCTAGGAAAACAAAATGAATGTTGGCTAAAATAATGCCCAACATTCCCATGGTAATCGACGGTTGGGGCAAAGGGAGGGATGAGGAAGCGGTGCTCCAGCTGATTCTCAGGATGCCCCTGGCTGGTTCTTAGAAACCCACAGAGTTCGAACTCTGCTGCTTCGACCAGCCTCCTCACAGAGAAGGGAGGAGATAATCCAGTAAACTAGCATTTATCAGCAAATGCGTGGCGCCAGAGGCCAGAGGTGGTAATATAAGGTCAGATAAATCACCAATGAGAAACTGGAAACAGGAGAAGAGCCAGAGTCAAGGAGACAGATGAAGATCAGCATACTGTTAAAAAGGAGATAAAAGGTACAAAAACAGGATCTGGGAGAAACTAACTTACTGGGGATCAGCCCAGTAAGGCCCACAGGCCACTACCTGTGGCCAATCTAAACTGGTAGTAACTGTAAGGGGGAGGGGTGGGGGAAGGCTGAAGAACCATGGGTAAGGGGTAAGAATGTGTGTATATGGGGTGCGGTAGTTAAGAAGTGAAGAAAAACTCCAGTAAGGGAGTGAGCGGACATCGAAAGTTGCAGAATCAAGCATGAGGACCACCTTTGAAGACTATACTGGATTTAAAAAAATGTACTCAAACCTTCTATCAATTAGTTTCTTAAAGGACTATTGTGAGGATTAAATTGGATGCTAAGTGTGAGGGGCTTGGCTGCCCATCTAGATCCTTTCCAGGGCCCAGAAGTTTCATGACTGAGAGCAGAGACCTCTCTTGCTTGCTGCTAGACCCTTAACACCTACACCAGGCCAGGTAAAAAAGATATTTTAATAAATATCTGTTAAAAATGGGCAAATGAAGAAATACATTTAAAGATGCCCAGGTTTCCAAATTATGTCCTCACCACCTGACCCCTGTTCATAATTCACAAAGGAAAAGCTTACAATGCAAATAAATGCTCACTGAGATGATGATTAAGCAGGAACCCATGCCTCAGTTCAGATGCAGCCAATTGACAAGAATGAATGAATGGTTACCAGAACCTGCACAGGGATGGCAGGAGCCTGGAGGGTGAGGAGAAAGAGGGGCACGGATACCAGCCAAAAGGACTGTAACGAGGAACTGAAAGGGAAAGAAAATATCAAGTTGTCAGAGTTTTGTCTGTTTAACCTCCAAACAATGCACAGAAACAGAACCAACAACCCAGTTCACAAAGCAGTTTGTGGATGGATGTAGTCCCTTTCTTTAGCATTTAAATAATATAAAGCTGATGTTATGATAGACACATATTTCATCAAATTAATATATAACCTGGTATAGCAAAAGTCCACGTTCAATACTACTACTCCACGACTGTTCTTAACATACTGGAAGGAATTGCTGAAGATAACAGAAAGTATCCTTTCATATCCAGAATCAACATTTGTTTGAATACCTAATGTCTGAATGAAAGACAATTTTTATTTAAAAAAATCCCTTGAGCATCCAACTGCTTGCATGCTCCTCAAGGGCTGGAGTGTGCACAATGCTCGAAAGACTGAAATCACTGGTGTCATCCAAAAGAAAATGCTATGATACACAGAGTCCAAGTAAAAGCACCATCCAGGGGCATCTGGGTGGCTCAGCCATTGGGCGTCTGCCTTCGGCTCAGGTCATGATCCCAGGGTCCTGGGATCGAGCCCCACATCGGGCTCCCTGCTTGGCAGGAAGCCTGCTTCTCCCTCTCCCACTCCCCCTGCTTGTGTTCCTGCTCTCGCTGACTCTCTCTCTGTTAAATAAATAAATAAAATCTTTAAAAAAAAATAAAAGCACCATCCATGGCAAAAATTTCCGTTGGAACTCAGACAAGTTTATTCTGCATCACAGGTGCATTATTTATCATGGTTAACATCATAAGAAAATCTGATTATGAGATTATTGAATTCTTAAAAAAAATCAAGACAAGAATGTATGTACAACACTATGATTTTCTGCTATGGCAGAGTTCCTATTTGCCTGTAATCTGGGGGGAAATGCTCCAGTTAGTTTGCCCAATTAATCCCTTGCTATTACATGAATAGTGTGATTCCATATTTTTTTCTAATTGATTCCATCATTTCTTTCATCTTTTCCTATAGTTCAACTACATTCCCTCTGTAGTTTCCCCAGCATAAGGAGTGCTAAATTTGGCAGCACCGTCACTTAAACAGTGGACTAATGTCTAGCTACTTTGTATCCAGGAAACTTTGCTAATATGTTCATGCTTTCATCACCCCCCACCATTTGTGTGGTAATACACATGTGTGTGTGTGTGTGTGCAGATGCACGTGTGTGCACACACGCTTTAATTACATGTGTGCTCTCTGGGATTTGAAAGATCCCAGACTTGGTGACTAGGATTTGAAAGATGTGTTTCCATAGACTTCATCCCCCTGAAGGATTCACTGACATTAAAATACACTCTTCTATTTCTTCTAAAACTGGGTGTAACTAGAACATATTCTAAAAATAATTGCTTCCCCTCCCCTCCCTAGAAGCCAAAATAGCACATTTATTTTTTCCTACACCACCTACTCCTCTTTAAAAGAAGTTTCACAAAATCTTAGTACTGAAAGGAACATTAAAGGACCATCTGCATGGTTCTTTTACTACCAGATCAAACACGATAAATGAAGTCAATAAAGATATTTACTGCTGAATTAACTACCCATTTTCTTCAAACCTTCAACTTTTCCAATTAGCTTAAGCTACTCACACTTTACATAAAAAAAATACATGCATATATATATGTATAGTATAGTTATTATTATATTTTGTTAAACCTCGGGTTTGGGTATTTTTCAAAAAAAATCAATGAAATCATGGGAAAAACTGGTCACTGTTTTGTGCTGAACAAGGACCAATTTGGAATATTTCTCCATTATTGCTGTCAACAAACCCCAAGACATAAATCTAGAATAACTTACCACCAAAACACATGCATTTACTATCATTCCTTTTCAAGTATAATCTAAAAGGACCAACTTACACATTCATAATATTCAATTAACAAGCTAATTGTTTTATCCGCTTGGTCAAGAGTCCTATAGACCTCTCAAGGCCACCTTCTATTTAGCAGGACTGATTTGTCCTGTGTTGTGTCTGTCTAAATACTACATTTAAGCCAGGTTTATCTCTAAATCTTAAGAATGGATCCAATTTTTAAAGACTTGGGATTTCATTTTGCTCCTTTTTGTTTCAAGGCAGGCAACGAAGGAAAAGAAGAGATGTGTGAAATGAGACTAATTCAGCAGGAAAGAACTGCAAGAGAGAAAATATATTGCTCAGGATGGTTGTAATTTGGTTTGAAAGTCCCAGAGATGACTCAACTCCAGGATCATTCTTTGTTTCCTACCAATTTCAGGTTGCAACATCAGACAACGGAAGGGAGTGAGTGCTGGGTAGTTTCAATAGTCCTTGGCAGCTCCCCATAAATGGGTTAAAACACGGTTCTGAGCACATTGCTAATAGTGTCAGTCACAAATAATAAAATTCTGCATGGTTTCAGTATCTGGGTCTGATTTTGGTTTATTCTGAGAACAAGCCAATCTGTCAGCCAGGCAACTGGGAGGGAAAAAAAAAACCAGTACTGCCTCATGTTGCCACCTGCTGGCTGTTGGTAGAATCACATGTTCATTCCTTGGAGGAACTTCCTGTTCTACCAAAAACAAAGACAAAACAAAACTAGCTTAATTAAACACAGACACACATGCAGGTCCATAACTTACCATGAATATGGTAATTTTTGAAAACACTAGGATTTATAAACTATAAATAAGCTTTGCATTTATCCTCTTTTTCACCAAAGTGTCACCATATGGGTTTTTTTTTTTAACCAATAAATCCAAGCTGAGTGCTATTTCCAGTCATTAGCTCAGTAACAGGAAGATGAATGGCAGTTTTACATGTGAAAATACTGCCGTTTTCTTCCTTCGTAACAACCAAACTTCTAAAATATTCTTCACTCTGGCGATGGATCCATACCCACAGTGAAAAGGAAACAGGACAGAATTTTGAAATTCCTCCTGCCTTTTGTCCAGCACTCAAATTCTATAGGTAGTAGGCGACAAGGCTTACCTGTGCTGACTGGGCTGTGATTCCTATGAAAGCAAGGGTTTCGTGCAACTAGACCAAGAGTGAGCTACCTCCCTCACGGTTGTGAAATGCTGACGATGTGACCCCATTTGGGGGAGGGTTGGCAAGCAAGGAGAAGACTGACATCGGGAGGGAGAAGATGGTTACCATATTCGCGTCTATCATCCGGGGCCCAGCAATAGCCTAACACCACAGGTGACAAAACTCAGCCGATGAAGTAGGCACTGTGACAAAGCGCCATGGGGAAGCAGAACTGAGGTCAGCTCAGAAGTTCCTGAGATTCTGGTCCTTTAGGAAACCGTGGTTCATTTTCCACAGCGGACACAGGAAGAATGGACGATGCAGCCTTCTCAGTATGAAGGAAGATCCAAAACAAGATGCAATAAAGGGGGCCCAAGGGCAAACGTGCCTCCTCCGGAAAGCACAGGAAGGATCAGAGGCCAGGGGTCAGAGGTCACCTTCACCACAAGCCACACGCTGCAGGCAGGCAACTGGAGGATCAAAGAGGAAAGGAAAAGCAGTGACCTCAAAGCAGCTCACGGTATTTGATGAAACTGCTCTCATCTCCACTGGTTCAAAGCGTTTTCTCCACTTCTGGTAGTCTGTATTTTGCAACAAGTACCTACTTTTTCCTGGAAATCAGTGTTGTTTATTCTATTCTAGCGTGGTGTTTCTACGTCTTTTTAACCAATCCTTCCTTTCAGATAAGTATCTGCCTTTCACCACCTCACTTCATGTCACTTAGAATATCAAAATAAATGAGATATCATATCTCTATATGCATATAACGTGTGGCTCCAGATGCCCCCAGACATAAAATCTAACCTTTTATTTCTAGACCCCATGGTGTCTAGGAGAATGCTAGCTATAAAACAGAGGCTCAATAAATACTAGTGATTGCGGACACCGCAGAGAGAGAAAAAAGACCTTTGATTCTAGGCTGCTAAGCTGCTGTACATAAAGCAAAAACCCAAGTGAAAGGCAACCTTTGCCTTTAAAGATACTGTAAGTGACTTCTGAATCTCAGGAAGGGTAGCTGCAGAGATGTCAACATAAGGCAAATTGGAGGCCTAGGTGCTGGGCTTGGGGAATCTTTAGGATGAAAAGTGCAAGAGAAAGTAAGAAAGCCACAAAGCTGAAATAACGGAATCTTATTTAATACTGAGTTTTTCTACTACAGAGGATCAGAATGGCACAAAACCTGCAATACCTAAAGAACACCTAGAAAGAGGAAAGCTAGAAAGTGGCTGGCTCCTGTGAGGAAAAAATTTAGGAATGCCCGGGAAA
This sequence comes from Neomonachus schauinslandi, assembly GCF_002201575.2. Taxonomy (NCBI): domain Eukaryota; kingdom Metazoa; phylum Chordata; class Mammalia; order Carnivora; family Phocidae; genus Neomonachus; species Neomonachus schauinslandi. The sequence goes on along the minus strand of NC_058407.1, from coordinate 52,553,543 downwards.
TTCCAAATGTGCCCGGCTCTTAAAGGCCCAAGAAGAAACCAGCAAGACCACGCCAACAAGGTAAGGAAATCAACAGCATTTTAGGCATTTCAAAAAAACCAAAGTTTGCCTTCAAACACTGACTCCCAAAACTGTAATATTGCAAGGGGGAGTAAAGAAAGAGGATCTTCTACGAGTTGGCAATGGCCTTCCAGGCCATTAAATTGAAGGTACACTGTAATTTCTGCGTTGTGGGTTCTAAAGCTCACAGCAAGTAGCTTAATGTTTAAGTTGGGCACATTTCCATGACAATGAGCAGATTTTTCCTGAAGTCCCTCATGAAGCAAAGAAAAAACAAGAGCCTCTCTCTGTAATAAGACATCATCCAAACAGGGACACTTTTGAGAGTAAAAGGGGACAGTATATTAATAATTATTCTGGGCCAAAAGGCACCGACTGGCTCAGTCCCTAGCAGGTCAGAAGGTAGGATACCCTAGCAAACACCATGCAAACCAATGATGAATATTCTCATTTAATAAGGCCAAGCACATGGTACAATGCCCAGGTAGGCCTCTGGCATGCTGGTGGCTAGAGAGACAATCTGGGAAAAACTTAAGTGTGAAGAAGAAGCCGCAGGCTGGGATGAATTGGAGATGAGATATAGCTTAAAGCCAAAAAATTCATGATGTGGTACACCAGGTCCTTGCAGACCACCTCTCCAATTCACCTTCCATCCATCATTCCTACCCCTGACATCAGCTTGTTGCCTTAGGCCCATCTGGGTTCTCTGATGTAGTTGTCCATGCAAATGGCCTCCTGTGTTTTGTCTGCTTCATTTTTAACTCAATTTTTATTTTTATTACATTTTTACCTGAATTAAATATTTAGCATTCTGAACATCGGTGTCGAGAAGCACTTATTCCCATCAGAGCTTCTGTAACAGGTGGGGAATGAGATTTTATACGACGCCTGAGTAGGAGTCAATTTTACTACCTTGATTCCTTTTTTCCTAAATAATCTACACCCCACCCCCCAGCATCACTTCCCCAAGGGAGCCCTTCGCTTCATGTCTTTATTGGGCTCCTACTTCACCCTGCATTTCTCCACTCAAGGCCCCTTCCACTTATATTTTACACTTAATACTCATCTTTGCCTAGTTCAATGTTCTTTTCCAAATTAGTCCTGGCACAGTTAATTCTGATCAAATATTTATTGACTGAACAAATTACATAGGAAAGCGAAATGATCTTTTTGCTGGCTAAGTTTCCAAGGTAAAAATTCCAGGTTATAAACTGACTAGTTAAAGCTGGAAAAATTTAAAAGACAAGAATAAGGCCCTTTACTAAATATTTTTTCTGAATGAGCCTCTCATTTCAAGTACAGTGGTTGCTAGTAACCCCAAGCCATTAATAGGCAGAAACAGAGACCACTGTAGAGGCCTGCCTCAAGGTGACATTGGCCTCTAGTGGATAGAATTGAAAATACAGCAGGTCCAAGTAAAAGATGTCCCAGGGCAAAGCAATTACAGAAGGAAATGAGAAACCCAAAGTTTCTTTTGTTTTTCACTTGTCATGTCAGCTGATTTTTTATCCCATTAAGAGAATAAACTACTGTCATATTTTTACCTCAATTAAATATTTAGCATTCTGAACATCGGTGTTGAGAAACACTTATTCTCATCAGAGCTTCCATGACGGCTGGAGAATGAGATTTTTATACGAAGCCCAAATAGGAGTCAACTTCACTACCTTGATTCTTTTTTCCTAAATAATCTTCTTCAGTTTCCTGGTGATTTTCTCGGGATTGAAGGCTACCAGACACCCCTGAGAGACAGCTGCATTTTAAATCACCTGCTAGTCAAAGGGTAAATATCTACGTGACAAGGAAACACGGTGACCCAAGAAGGGATGCATAAAAGTGAGGACAGGGTGCAAATACAAGGTGCGAACATATAAACTATTTTGCCTTACAAACAAATCAGATGGTGCGGCATTGTGCAACACTATTACTTTTTTCTCCTTAGCACACAACCTAATCTGGAATGTGCACTTTGTGTACACTCCGTTCTGGGGACATGCTCCTAGCTGTTCCTGCTTCATTTAACAACAACTTGTCATCACTTTTGAGTGTCCAGGATTTTGTTGTTGTTCTTTTTAAGATTTTATTTATTTGAGAGAGAGAGAGAGAGAGAAAGAAAGAAAGAGAGATCACGAGCAGGGGTGGGAGGGGTAGAGGAAGAAGCAGACTCCCTGCTATCAGGGAGCCCCGATGTGGGGCTTGGTCCCCAGCCGAAGGCAGACGCTTCACCGACTGAGCAGCTCAGGTGCCCTGAATCTCCAGGTTTTAAGAACAATCCAGCACACTCGCTTTACTCACATCGTTATCACATCTTTAAATATCTCTTCTCTATTACTTGCACGCAGGCTGTTGCTCAGGAAAGAAAAATCTCTCGAACCAAATAACTGCGTCAGTAGAGAGTGAGCTCAGAGAGGGAAGGGGGTGGTACAGAGGGTGGTCCCTCAGCAGGCGGAGGGACAGGGGACATGGTGAGAGCAGCTGCAGTCTCTCTGAGTGTTTGTTCTCAGCACTGAGGCTGGGAGGGAAGGAGGCCGAATTCTTTGATCAGACACATCCAAATTTAAACGTACAAACAAATCCATGTTCTCCAGTAAAGCCGGTGATCTCGGATATTGGCCCCTTGATTCTCCTTTTTTCCTTTTATTATTATTATTTTTAAAGAGTTTATTTATTTGACACAGAGAGAGACACAGCGAGAGAGGGAACACAAGCAGGGGGAGTGGAAGGGGGAGAAGCAGGCTTCCCGCGGAGCAGGGAGCCCGATGCGGGGCTGGATCCCAGGACCCTGGGATCATGACCTGAGCTGAAGGCAGATGCTTAACGACTGGGCCACCCAGGTGCCCCTATCCTATTTTTTAAAGCACCAAGAACCACCTGGCCAATCACGGTAAAATCAGATTTGTATAGGAAAGGTGCTTCCCAGCACCTGACTAAAGCGGTTTCCCCCAAACACCTGGAATCCACACACATGTGTAACACTGATGGCAAGTACGCGCACATTTCAATTAAGTGGAATTTACCAGCTGGCACCAATGAGTCTGCAGAAAGAGAAGCAGTAATGCCTACTTTTAAAAGCCTGTCACCTCGAACACTGTCCCTCCCTTTCATCCTCTTAATTTTTGCCAGCACGCCATGCCAGGAACTCTTTCTACCACCCTCTACTGAGAATGGAGGCCCTCTGATCCGAGGGAGAAGACCGAGCGGAGCCACACAACCAGAGGCCGGGTCGGAGACGCACCCTTCCAGGGAACCTTCTAAGGAGCACGGATTCGGCTCAAGCGGCCGCCTCCACGCCAGGCCCCCGGACCCTTCCGCCATACCTACCATTTCCTTGAACGCACTTTCCAGAGCCCCGATGACCAGGCACTCGTGCGGAATCTTCTTCTCGGTGAAGAAGCGCGTGGGTGGGGTGCTGGGGGAGCCCGGCGCCCCCACGCCTCCGCGGAGCGAGGCGGCGCGGGTCAGAGTCCGGCTGTTGACGGGCGTGTTCTCAGGCTCCTCGCCCAGGCAGGTGGGCGGCAGGACGGCAGAGTTCTTGAGAATCTCCACGATGTCCTGCAGCTGCTCCGTGACGTGGTGCTGCAGCAGGCGGGAGGCCACCACGGCGGCCCCGGACCCTGCGTGACCGTCAAACAGCGACCAGTAGTGACAGGAAACGCCTTCTGATTCCTGGGGGAGGGAGGCGACAGGGGGTGAGAACCTCAGTGGTCAGTGCCCCAGGGTCACACTGACCCAGCGAGGCAGGGCGCTCAGCGCAGCCACTGGGTGATCTGTCTCTGGTTGGCCAACAGTGCGGGGGGGGGGGGGGGGGTGTCAATACATGGCAAAAAGGCTCAGGGATTTGTCACCGCTGGGACCACCGCCCGAGGGATGGAGCGGTCCTTGCCTCTCTGCCTGGGGGGGACGAGGCCAAATAACCATGCAAGCTCAGCTGACTACTTTGTGGCAAGATCCACCTTGATTTGATGTATAGATGTTTGAGGTAGAACTCCATGCCAACAGGTAAGTCTTTAGGAGTCCAGCTTTAACCCCTAACTCCTCACTTCCCTCTGCAACCCCAGAGCACGCTTGGCCTGGAGTCTTTGGAGGAAGTCAAGCTCTTTTTGTAGATTCTTCAAGGGGAAATAAGTAGACCCATTTTTCCCCTTGAGAGCCTTTTCACTCTCAGATAACTGACCCATCCTCTTTGGTCTACATCCTATATTTTTAGAACACGTTTTCCCCTTAGACACCCAGTCTAAGATGCAGCCAGTTCAAACCTCCTTCTCCTTTTTCCTGCCTACCTCAGTTTCCCAGCTGGTACTCAGCATCTTTGTTTCCTCTTCCGACCATAAAGCTTCCTACCCTAAAACACGTTCCCATGTTCCCTCATCTACTGTGGATTTCATCTCGCAGTTATTTCTAGACTATTTCAAATGAACGTTTTTAAAAACCATGTTTGAATTACACATGCCTAAGATTTTAGCTATAGAAAAAAAGCTTAAATTAAATGCATTAATTAAATAGGTAAGATGCATAGGTAATTAAACAGGGTGCATATAACATCCTCTTCTGACTACTAGGCATATCTACCCCACAGCAATAAATATTGAGTCCTTTTCTAGCTAAAGCCATTAAATAAAGTTCTTTTGGTCTATCTTAGAATGATGCTGGAAGATACTGTATAGTTATGGTGACATGTACCATTACTCCATCTGTGCCCTTTAAATTTCATTCAATTCTGTGCCACGTGCTGAGAAAAAAAGTTGATTTTTAGTCAATAAATACTGAACGTTCCCTATGTGACAGGTGCAAAATGGACACTGGGGATAAAAAATGGCTGGAAGAGAGATCAGATATGGTCTGATCTTAATAATCCAGTGGGGAAGACCCATACTGATCAAATAATCACACACACAAATATAAGCTCACAATTCTGGTCATGGCTATAAGGAGAGGTTCTTGGTGCTACGTGGCCAGCTTGCAGAGGGGCACGTGGAGGTTTCCTGGGGACATGCAGGGTAGCCTAAGAGCTGTTTGGAAGTTCACAAGATTATGAGGGGAAAGGAGAGACCACCAGGCAGTAGAGACAGCAGATGCCAAGGCCCTGTGGTAGGAAGGTGCATGATGCATGAGAGGAGACCGAACCATACCATGTGACTGAATAGAGGTGTGAAGCAGGAAAGGGGTGGCGGGGAGAGATGAGGTTGTAGAGGGACGTGGCAGCCAGACCACTCAGTCCTTCCAGGACACATGAAGGATCCTGGCTTTAGCCTAAGAGTAACAAAAAGCCATTGACTAAGGTGGGGGTGACAAACATGTTTTTAAACAATCACTCAGGCTACACCGTGAGGATTAGGAAAGAGTGAAAGTGAGGATGCCAGCTAGGAGGTGAGTAACACCCTAAAAAGACATTCAAATTCAGGCAATAACAAACACTTATGAATGACTAAATGCACTCTAACTCAGAGGACAGTAGAAAGAACAAGGACTTCAGAATTAGAAGATCTGAGTTCTAATGGCATCTTCAATACCAATCAGTGGGAGTGGGAAGCAGAGCAAGGTCAGGAAGGCCATACAGGTGTCAGACCCTGGCTGGGTCACTCCAGAGCTGGACATCCTGTTGCTTAACTGGACCATGTTTGCCTAGTAAGTAAATGTCAGGCGATAGCTAGCTCACAAGGAGTTAACCTTTAGCAAGGTTAAATGGTGATTTATGCCAGTGGAGTAGCTAAGTAATATATCTCCCTCATGTGGAACTGCTATCACTACCATTACAATATGATTTTGGGTAAGTCATTTTCTGAGCTTCAGTTCTTCACCAACGCGAGAAGCTATTGTAGAAGAGTCCAATGCCTCTGCAAACTCTAAAAGTTCAATATTCAAGAAGTATAGATCCGTGTGACTGGGGGAGGCGGGGGCAGAGGTTGGGACCTGAAGACAAGACAAGAAGAATTTGGAGGGAATGAGAGCTGATAAGGCAGCCGGTGGAGGAAAATACCAGGAGGCTTCGGTTGTGTGGCTGATTGTGGTACATGCTTACCTGGTATCCACTCTTTTGGGTGGAACTTCCAGGAAAGCTATTGTTTTCCTGATAAAAGGGACAACTCAAGTGGCCTGGCCTTTGCCCTTTACCCTTCCCCCTTCCTTCCTGCCTGGGTCACAGAAGCAACACCCGGAGGTCAAGTAACTCTCCTGCAAAACTGGCTGAAAGCTGTAGTTCAAGGTAGTGGGACGGGAAGTCTGAAGGAACCCGGGCCCTTGGTGTCTTGCTTGGGATGCAGCATGGGCCCTCAACGGCCTGCCTTCTGGGCTGTCACGTGGGCTTCCTGACATTTTGATAAGGCACTGTTGCTAGCTTCTTTAACAAGAGCTGGGGACAAGGAGATGAAAGGAGGTGTATGTTTATCTGGTATTCTGGGACTTGGGGCATGCGTGGCAGGAAGGAGGAGTGCGAGATAAGGAACGCAAGAGCACACAAAAAAAAGAATGAAAAGTAGGTAGAAATGGCTATCAACCAGGAATAAAACTGAACCCCCTGGAAAATGTTCTTAATGTAGAGCATCTGTGGATAGAATTCAGTGAATCTATATTTTCACCAACCTCTGAAATTTAGCATTTCCTCTTATTATGAATGCAGGGCAACAAAGCATAGTGGGATTAGCAGTTCCTATGACTTGGGTCACCAACGGAAATAATGACTGTCATTCTACACAGCCTGAATTATTGTTTACGCTCATCATTACTTTGCAGTGGTTGGAGTTATTAAACTCACCACTAGCTCTTGTTACTTGCTGCATTAGTAAAGTACGTATTCCCATATTACATCCTCACAACTAGGGAAAAGCTGCAAAAGAAAGGGATTTTTTGTTTATTACATCTAATTGCCCAAAGGTCCCAAGGCTGCCTAAGTAAAACCTGCACACACAGTCCTGCACCCAGTTTAAATGAAAACCCAGCAAACACTGTTAAGGAAGCTGTGGGCAGGGCCAGTGAGGGATGAAATAGGAGCAACTGTGTCCGTGTCTGGGCACAGATTCTGTTACACCTAACGTATCATGTTTCTGGAATCATGATTTGAATCAAAGAAGATCAAACCCCGTGAAATAACAAGGCACACTGCAATGCAATGCTACTACATTTTTAAAAAAGCAACTCTGACATTTTTCTGACAAGCAATTCAACCATTTCCTTCAACAAGGCAAAAAGCATTCTGAAGGCACTGCAACAACAACCAGCTGACAAAATACCTGGGCAATTTTTAAGCAGTCAGGAGACGACCTGACTGGGGGACTGCTGAAGCGGGGCCCAGAGGGGCAACACCCTGCTTCGGGGAACACCTTTGCACAGCAGGGCTAGAAACTCTGCTATAGCTAACTTTCAAAATGCAATTAATCATTTTCACAACTAAAACTTGTAAGACATAGTTTTTCCACAAAGAAAGTTTGTTTCTTATTAAAGACTAAATAAATCCAGCACTGTTTGATGCAGGGTTCACTCCCAGCCCAATTAAGTCAGTCAGTCTGAAGGTGGGGCCCTACCACTGAGCTTTTTTTAAGCTCCCCAGTGGATCCTAAGAGCTGCCCAAATTGAGAACCCCTGGTCTAATAGAAAGGGGGCCACTAAGCAGTTCCGGAAACCCTCATCCTAGTCTCAGATCTGCCATCGGTTGTCTGTGTGACCCTGGATGAGCCACTTCCATCTCCCTGAACTGACCAGAACAGCAGTGTCCAAACTGTTTCTTGTTTCCGAAGTGGTACCTTAGGAAAGAGGAAGTGGGTGTTTAAAGGATAAGTAAGGTCCCGTTGACTATTAGTCCAGCCAGAGCAGCACAGATGTGTCAGTTATAAACATCAGGGGTTTGCAAAAGATTTTGGACAAAAGGATTCAACTGTTCATAACAATTTTTGAAAGCTTTTGGACTAGGTAAAACCAAATTCATCAAGAGACTTCAAAATCTTCAGTGTCCTTCTATGGCAGGGAACTTAAAGTGCGGGATGTATTATTTGGGAAACTACAACCACAAAGGGGGCCCTCCCCACATGCTTTAGATGCCAACTCAGCTCTTAAAGCCTACGAGACCATCAAGTAACAGAAACATCGAGTTACGGGGCTACAGCACTCTTCCAGTCATTTAATAAACCTTACATAGCAGGCAATATTCTAAATGCTTTATAAATATTAGCTCATTTAATCCTACCACAATCCATCCTGGAAAGAGCCACCCTATAACGTGTGGTTATCATTCCCATTTTATAGAGAAGGAAAAGGAGGAACAGAGAGTCTAACCATTTAAGGGTACCACCTATTAAGGGATACAGCTGGGAGCAGGTTCCGTGCTCTGAGCCATCAACCCCTTGCTCAGCTGAATACCCTCATGCACACTCTACCTGGGGGGAATGCTTTGTCTAATGTACATGTACCACTTAGATCTGCTTCTCCTCTCTGCAACCTGAGTTGTAACCAGAGTGATTTTTTCTAAAACACAAAATCTGACCATATTTCTTTTACCAGCCTAACCTCCTCCTTTGTAGGCTGGCTCCAATCTATGAGCCAGTTTGCAATCTCTGATGTAGTCTCTGATTCTTTCTTCACATTCTGTCACTCCAAATCCCACCCACCAAACTATGGCACTTGTAGCTCATCACAAACCACCCTCATCCTTTGCCTGACCTCCCCATCCCCCACCTATCTCTTAGTACTTATCTTAAATATCACCTCCTCCTGGAAGCTCCATTGCATCCTGAGCCCACCCCTAATGCAGCATTCATTAGGGGATTTTATATGGCCCATGAGGAAAGTGGCCTGATTAAGACCAACCTTGAGGACTAAGTCAGGTTGGAGTGAGATTCTGGGGTCAAGGCAGACCAAGGAGCTTCAATTTGAAATGCCTCTGCGTGGAAGAATAAGGTGACAGCCGGGCTTAAGGAGCGCCAATCCCATGGCATTCTGCAGTACGCTGCAAGAAGGAAGCACTAGAATTTAAGAGGCTCACAGAGAACTGTCCTGAGGCAAAGAAGACCTAGGTCAGGATGAGACTGATGAGCCTAGAGAGGAAACTAATGACTTCATGAGACATTTCGAAGAGCAGTATGAGGCTGGAATGGGCTGTATGGTGTTTGAAATGAAACCAAGATCATAACAAAGAATACAAATCTACTTCTGAAAGCGGCATTCTCAAACAGGATGTGCCATACATTTATTTTGAAAAAGATACAAGGGCCCCCTTCTCCCTCACCCCCTTTTCTATTCAAAACAATGCCATCAAATGCCATCAGGTAGGAATGTATGGTTTGATGTATAAAATCCGATCTGAGAACCTTGAGGAAAGAACAATTCCCAAACGTCACACCAGCATCAGGGCCTACATCAATGTCAGGGGTGAATCTACAAGAGAGGCCTGAAAGATCACAAGTAGTATGAACATGATGCTTTTAAAGCATCTCCAATCTTCAATTTAATTGCAAACACACATCTATTTCATCATTGCATAGACTAGAACTTTCAGTGACTCCCTACTGCCCTGGGTCTCCTACATGCTCACACGGCTTATGGGTCTTGCATGATCTAGTTGCTACTCCTTCCCCAGTGTCCTCTCTTGCTCTTTGTCAGTGGTCCTGATCCAGGCATCCTAGATGTAGGGCCCTGGGAATCTCACAGGTGCTCCAAGGAAACCAAAGGGACAAGACACTGCCTTCTCTGGCTGTACCTGCCTTGTTGAGCCTTATGGCCCTTCAGGACCAGTTTAACACACACACACACACACACACACACACAATTCTCTTCTAAGCTATGGACACTCCCCCCTCCCCCCCCCCCCCCCCCCGCCAAGGAAGATTAAAAAAAAAACATGTACCATATCCATCTCTCTGGAGGACTGAACTGCTGAAAACCACACACTTTCTTCAGCTCCTATGCACTGCGGGAACGGATGTATAATCCACTATTGCTACATCCTTTGAACCAGCGACCAAAAGGCTAGGCAGGCGCGTGGGAACAGGGAGAGCTGTGTTCACCACCTGCCTGGCTCAAGCGAAGGTACCAAAGAGGGAAGCGAAGGCTATGGCTCCTTTCAACATCCTCTGTCCACCCCGCCACACACACCCATCCTCCCACCCCTTGGTCATTTTAGAAGGAATACCTCCTCAGTTTGGTATTAGCTCAGAGAAGAACATTTTGAGTTTATATGGTAAATACACAGGGTTTCACGTTTTACATATTCTAATAGTACAGGGCTAACTTCATCACCGGTGTCAATATACCAACACACCATGGTTATTTTAAAAGTTGCGTAATTTATGTATGCACTTTCAGATGAGTTAACACAAATCCTATCTGTTGTGATCTATCTTAGCACAGAAAGAGCACAGGCTTTAAGTCAAGTCCAACCTGGGTTCGGGAATTTACTATGTGATCTTGGGCACATTTCTTAACTCCTCTCACCTGTTTCCTTATTTAAAGAACAAGATGAAACCAGGACACCGTAAGGATTCATTCATTTAATGCACGTCTCAGAGTCTCCTATGTGCCAGGCTTATATTGGTCACTGGGAAGGTAGCAGAGAGGAAGAAAAAAACCATATTGCCAAACTCCTGAAGCTAACAGTCTAGAATGTGAACAGGTAACTACAAGTGTGCTAGAGAGGGGAAGTATGGGGTGCCACTGGAGTGGATAATATGTATTAAATGTTCAGACCACCGGGGGTTATGGGAGGGGGGAAAGAGTAGGACCATAAAGAGATAACACAAGAAAGTGATATGTAGTGATGGGAATGTTGTATCCTGGTTATGGTGACAATTATATGAATCTATATATATGTTGAAACTCATAAAACTGCACACCAAAAGGTTAATTATACATATAATTTTTAAAATAATAAAATGTGTAGCAGTGTCCAGCATATGAAAGAACAACAACAAACCCTACAATAGTAATTACTTACACTATTAAATGGCCTGGGGGAACAATGGCAGGCAGGGCACAGTGAGAGTTCCCATAACCAGGGAGAGCAAGCCACACACTTTAGCTCCTTACTTTCAACTCTGCCAGATGGGGTGTTCATCTCCCTCCACTGGACAGCTTCTGTTCCTTCTCTTCTTCTTAAATTACTTCCCACTGAGAAGTCCAAGTTCTAAGGACGCCTAATGATTACCTACCATGTTTAATCCCCACCACACCACCATAAAATGGGCACCACCATCCCATTCCACCAGGGATTTAACCAGGGCACCGTTAAAGAACTCCTGCGATGTGGTGATGCCAGGATGTGAACTCAGTCCTTCAGATTCCAAGTTAGGGGATCTTTCCAATTTCCCAGTATATTCAAGTTTGTGTCATTATCTCCCTGGCTTCTGTTACTCTGTAGCCTTTAGCACTTCAGCACCATTTTCCCTTGCTGCTTATTAGTAATTGCATACACATCCTGGGCCATCAGCTGATTACCAAAACTTCAGACAGTGGCCCCGCATTAATCTCTGGTAGTATCAGAAAACGTCGTTGGGGCATCAGCCCGGGATGCAAAGTTCTACGCCTGAAAAGTCAACCCTCTCAAATTTAGAGTAACATGCTCTTGAACATGCTCTTGACATAATGAATTTCAAAATTACTATTATATTTTAACAAATGTCTACCTTGTTTTTGCTCCAGATGAACAGGAGTTAAACACGTACTCCACTTTAAGAAAAGCAGTATCAGACCCTTTCCTGACTTACCACACACTTAAATTTGGCAGCCATCACTTATGTCTTACAAGAGTAACTCTGAAGCCGTTTTCTTATTGCATTCTGATTTACTCCCCGTCCCACCAAAAAAAGAAAAAGTCCTGTATGTAACGTACAACACACACACACTCCCACCCCTTTTCAGGACTACATCTGCAGCCAGATAAAGGAAGACTTCAGAAGGTGACAAATTGGGAGCTTAAAGTTCAGTTTCTCTTTCAGCATTTCTCTGAAGCAGGCCCGATGTCACATCCTTCTTTTTCAAAAGTTGTAGAAACTGACTTTTAATAATACTTGCTTATGCTCTTTCTCCCATTTTCATGATCGTCTATAATGCCAGAACTTAAATCAATGAGTTCTGACTGGGAAGGGCCCCTTGGGCCTTTCAACAAATGTAAGCCTGCTCCAAACGGAAATGGATCCACCGCACCGACTCCTGACGTAATTTCTGAGACAAGCGGCTTGCATCCATTCAGCTCCAGGTGCAGTAACAGCACAGCTAAGCCAGGGTGTCAGGAATCAGCAGCCTACCCTGTAGCTCTATCGAGAAAGGAGCCACGTCACGTGCACCTCAGCTCCAGGAGCCATCTGGGAGGCAGTGAGGTGCCCATCTTGCGGTGTGCTGACACAAAAGGGGACATTCTAGGCAACACCTCAGGCATTTCCTGTGGGGCCTGACAGGAGTGCTGAGATGGGAGGCAGGAAACACAAAGGAAACCAAGGAATGAGGCTTGACCCCTCTGTACCAGGGTCAAGAAGCCAGGGCGCTCCGTTCCCTCACTCTCTGCGCTGCCCGGAGCTCTCACGGAGCGCAAGCCCCCTTCAGCACCCCTCCCGCCGCCAGAGAGCGCGCAAAGCTGAGGGGGACTTACAGACGATCCGCCCGCAAGTCCGGGGAAATGACAGATTCTTTCATGGTTTTTTTTTCTCCTAAAGCTGGAGAAGAAATTAAGCGTTGCTAGTATTTCTCACAGAAACTGACACTGGCGCCCTCCCGTGGTGCGTAAGTCAGCCGGCTCCACGTGGAGCCTGGGACACGGGCCTTCTGACGCAGCGCCCCCCGCCCCGCCCCCGCCTTGGGCATATCGCGACTCACTGCTTGATCCCTGTGTCCCCAGCTAAGTGGTCTCGCACATCGTATTACTAAGTTTTTAACTAAATCGTCCCTCCCAACGTGGACAGGCTTTTTAAAAATCCGTGCATAGGGTGCCTGGGTGGCTCAGTTGGTTAAGCGACTGCCTTTGGCTCAGGTCATGATCCTGGAGTCCCTGGATCGAGTCCCGCATCGGGCTCCCTGCTCGGCAGGGAGTCTGCTTCTCCCTCTGGCCCTCTCTCTGTGCTCTCTCTCAAATAAATAAATAAAAATCTTTAAAAAAAAAAATAAAATAAATAAAATAAAAATCCGTGCATAGAAACTGCTGATAGAAAACACGAGCAAACGAGAACATGTCACACCTGGCACATCTTACTCCAAGTAATGACAATCTAGTCCTATCTGACAATGGTAATAATCGTTCTAATCAAAAGTATCTGAAATGCTCAAAGAGACAGCTGAAATATGGAATTATACTTGCTATTGTTAATGACGAATTCTGCCTTGAGATATTAGCTAATGGGAACATGAAGTCTTTGCTCTTAGCAAGACAATAAATGAGTTACTGTGGGAAAAATATTTAGAACAATGCCTGGCATATGATAAAAATCATATGACTGTTAGCAGTTATTTTAAAATGTTGCCTTCTCATCTTTATTGCCTTTATTTTTTAAATATTTAATATATTTGTATAATTACTAAATGTGCATTATATGGATATATAGTAGTATCATTATATAGCATTAAATGAACAAATATGTTGAGGGTACATACTCATACACGTGGTCTGGAGATTGCTACTCTAGAAATAGTTTTCTATGGAAATAAGTGGTTCTCCTCTTAGCCGTCTTCCTTGAAGATACAAGTAACTCAGCTCATTTGACACTCATCTTCCCTTCCCTACACCAAATGGTTCGGGAATTTAGAAATCTAAGGAGGGGCCATATCAATAACATGAAAAGAGTACCACAAAGATGGAAATCCCACTTTGAGTTAAACCCCATGATTGTTTTTACAGAAGGCTTCATAAGAGCACAGGATGTTCTTGCCTCCCTCCTTTCTCACTGCCAAAGGAAAAGATTTATTTATTTCCCACGGGACAATCAGAGAGTTGCCATATTCTGATTCCCCACTCTAAGCTACTATATGGCTTGATTTCCATGGTTTCTGGCCAGTTTTCAAGGCATCACTATGAAGATGATAATTCAGAATCTAGAGGATCTGTTTTGGGCATTTCATCCACAGGGATTGATTGAAATCTCCAGTTTTTGTTTTTTTTTTTTTTTAAGATGTTATTTATTTATTTGAGAGAGAGAGCACATGAGAGGGGGGAGGGTCAGAGGGAGAAGCAGACTCCCCGCTGAGCAGGGAGCCTGATGCGGGACTCGATCCCGGGACTCCAGGATCATGACCTGAGCTTAACCAACTGAGCCACCCAGGTGCCCCGAAATCTCCAGTTCTGATCCTCAGGGTAACACAGCAAAGGGAAAAAAGTAAGCCATGACCAAGCAGACGCAGGAAATTTGAGTAACTTCATGCAAGTCATCCCTAGGGCCCACCCTCAATTGCTGTGCACTTGGCATCATGCCTTTGTAGTATACTCTGTTTTTTACCATACCTCTTTTTGACTAAATTATTAAGATGTTTTGTTCCCCACTACGAAAGAAGGCTTAATTTCATAGACTTAAAAATGAGGACTGCTTCCTCCTCAGAATCTGACGATATGAAATGCAGATTTCTTTGTTTCATCCCTCCACTTTATGTGACAGTAAGATGTAGGACACATTTAGTAGTTTGTTTTTTGTTTTTAAATGGCAGTTTAGTCCCTTTGTTAAATTTTTATTTTTAAAAAGTTAATTAAAAATTTTTATTCATGTATAATTAACATACAGTGTTATATTCGTTGCAGGTGCACAATATAGTGATTCAACAATTCTATACATTACTCAGTGCTCATCATGACAAGTGTACTCTTGATCCCCTTTATCTCTTTTACCCAAGATCTCATTCCTTTTTATGGCTTGGCTATTGTAAATAACACTGCAGTAAACATACGGATGCATATATCTTCTCAAATTCAGGATTTCATTTTCTTTGGGTAAATACCCAGGAGAATTATTGGATCATATGGTAATTCTATTTTTAATTTTTTGAGGAACCTCTCTACTGTTTTCCACAGTGACTGCACAAATTTTCATTCCCACTGACAGTGCATGAGGGTTCTTTTTTTCTCCACATCCTCACCAACACTTGCTATTTCTTTATTTTAGTCATTCTGTCCCATCTTAAAAACATTATTAAAGAAATAGTAATTTCTGAGAGACAGGAATTATGATGTTTGTGACAGTTTTGGTTGTGTTGTGGTTTACTTTAGACTCAAAAATTACCTCAGAAATGTTCTCAAACTGTTATTTTACACATCAAAAACTCCCCCTAAATTAGGTTACGGTAAGGGGTGCCTGGGTAGCTCAGTCGGTTGAGCACCTGACTCTTAATTTTGGCTCAGGTCATGGTCTCAGGGTCGTGACATCGGGCTCTGCACTGAGCGGAGATTCTCTCTCCCTCTGACCCTCCCCCCCTCTCCAAAAAAAGATAGGTTATGGTAAAAACATAAGTAATGTGAAATAATGCTGAAATGCAGCTGCAAACTCCACTATCAGAACAACAACAGATAACATTACTTGAACATTTACTACATGTGAGGTAGTATTCTAAGCACTTTTCATATTTTAACTCATTTAGTTCAAACAACCCTATGAGATAGGAGCTATTATGCCCAATGTACAGACGAGGAAACTGAGGCATTGAGAGGTCAACTCATTTGCACAAGATCACTAACATCTAGTAAGTGGCAGCACTCAGACACACATTATTATCCAATCAGAAGACTTTTTCTTCTTGCCATGGTTTCATGCAAACAACAGTTTTTCTGTAAGTTAGCAAGAAAAAATGGACTATAAGGACAATAAGATGATAAACAATTTCATTTCCATTCTGTTCTTCACCTGAGTAAGAGCTGTTACCCAGTTTCTGAGCTGACAGGAGAAAGTGCCAAATAACTCCTAAATCAGGGGCACCTGGGTGGCTCAGTTGGTTGAATTCAGGTTCAGCTCAGGTCATGATCCCAGGGTCCTCAGATCAAGCCCCACATCTCGCTCCCTGTTCTCCCTCTCCCTCTGCCCCTCCTCCCCACCTCTCTCTCAAATAAACAAATAAAACCTTTAAAAAACAACTCCTAAATCAAAAGAGAAATCATAATAGAAATGAGAAAATATTTAGCATCAAATTATACTGAAATTATACACATCATTAGGAGTTATTCCTCCTTTATTTCAGCCTTTTCCAAGGAGATTTCTCTGCCACATTTCCCAACAGCCAATGGATGAAGAGGCAGCATGTCACAAGAGACCAGATTGCCTCAGTTGACTCCAAGCTCCATACTTTACAGCTCTGTGCCTCCATTTCTTCCTCATCAGTAAAATAAAGATAATGATAGCACATACTTACATACATATTATCAGGTTAAATGAATCAGTATTGGGCAAACGACTGAGATCAGTATCATGTCTGGCACATGAATGCTGAGTACTGTATTAAAGAAAAAGGAAGAAGAAAAATTCTCAAGAGGTTATCACTCCTGCGCATGTTCTTCCCCATCTAAAGCTGTGGGGAAATCAAATTATAGTGAAACGAGAAAAAAAATTCCATCTTAGCACCATTTATTTTCCTTTAGCCTTAAGGTGTGCTGCAGTGGGAAAAATCTGTTGTGGAACCAAGTTTGAGTTGCATTCCCAGCTACAACAGACATCTCAGTCAAATCTGGTCTTCAGAGAAACCAACACCCATGGAGGCGGGAACTGTAAAACCACTCTGACATTAGCCTGGTTCTAAAGTCACCCTTCTTCATCATTGGCAAGAGTTCGATTCCTGGAACCAAGAGAGAAGAGTTTTTGAGAGAAACCACTGCACTCCTGCTTCAGAAAATCTAAGGAGATAAATAAAAAGGTTATGTTTTCTTGACTTACACAAAACAAAGACCTTTAACTAGAGGGAAAATTTAGAGTAATATATGAGAAAACTAAAAGGCTCCTCCCCTTGTTTTTTACAGCTGACATCATTGCAGGAAGCAGACTGCCAAATGAGGGCCAAATATTCCAGAAGGGCTGGAACCCTCAGCAACCTTCATTAATGCTCTCGGGGGTGAACGAGTCCTTCTTACAGAAAATAAATGAAACGAACGTCAAATCTTCTGTTCAAAGAGCTGACATAGCCCCTTCTCATTTTCCTTTTACCTCTCCCCCCCGCCCCAATTTGATCCTACTTGCCTTGAATTCCCATAGTACTGTCCTATCCTCCATGGAGAAAGATAATCAGCTTTCCTCTCCCCTGATGAGCCTGGCCACAATGTGGACACAGCCATCTCCTGTTATTGTAATTAGACACTGAACTAACAGATACTGAAACCCCATACTTTGATGTGTTTTGACTAAATTAAACAACATAAGGGTGCTCCTAAGGAAAGAGACTTGGAATGCATGTATCCACAGTCTAGTCTTAAGCCAGAAACAATCTGTTACAAATAGGCAGTCAGATGTGGGGGGTTATTGCTACAATGTCCTATCTCCCAATTACACAACTTAGAAGACAAGAGCTTCTTAATACTAAGGCTCTAAGATGCCCTTAGGAGTGAACTTCTCCTCCCTCCTCAGAGAAGTCAGCTAATATTTTCCTCTTTTGACCTCATTGCTAAAATGACCAGATCCTTGGGAAATGAAAAGCAAAAGCCTTTGGGAAAGTTATGTTTTCCCTCACAGGGGACCCTCAGTATGGTAGATAAAGACTACTTCAAATCTCCCAAAGCAGAGAAAACCTAGTCATGGTGATCAGTTCCTACAAATCTTGATCTGGTTAACTAAAATGCCTTCCGTGGGAGGCAGGTAGGAGGCTAGTGGGTAAGGTGCTGCCCTCAACAAGCTTACAGCATCTTTCCTAAGAGAAAATTCCGAGAGTGTCCTTTGGAAATGCTAGCATTTTAGATTCCCTCTTTCCTAAAAGCCACCCACCCGATGTCCCCAAATCATCGAGGCAGAGGAATGTCAGGAGGCTTGCACACTGCCACAGAGTACCTGTTTCCTGCCAGCCTGCCTGAGGGATTACGGCTCCTCGCACATAAACCACCCAGTGTGATGTAGGCACAGGAAAATTCCACCCCAAACTCGTCATAGAAAATACCCTTCTCTACTTTATAGCCTCTTCACCAGAGATCTCAAAATTCCTCTTCCTTATTCCTCAAAAAAGAAATATTTTCTTCATTTCACTATTTCACTCAATTCTAATTTAAAAAAAAACTGGATTTATTACTATTTTTGTAAGGGAGAACACAGTAATTCAACCACATCCCTTGCGTTTCTTTAGGCTAAACTACTACAGTGCAGAACACTTTGAAATTTTTATTTGTATCTCTTTTAAGTTTTAAAAGAGATACAAACATTGCTTCTTTAGCTCCCCGTGTGTTGCTTTTATATGTAGATGGAATCTGAAATTAACTTGTGATTTTTTTGTAAGGTGCTGATGTCAAGAACTTAGCAAGTGCTATAGGAAACAACACTCCCTCAGTAAATACCTCAGGGAAACCAGGAGAGGCAGAACATAGTTTATATTATTTTATCCACCAAATTTTTTTTTAAGTTTGTTTTAAAATAAGAGGATTAAGTATTGACTCCTTTGACTAAAAAGATTACTTGTCCTAATAAGATAAAATAAATCTCTACGAGTTGGCATGAGGGATGGATTAAAGTTGCCTTAAAATCTTTATACCAATTAATAATTATCCATAGGAAGAAAAAAATTATTGCTACCCAGCTGCCCAACTGCCTCTCAGTATAAGAAATGTCATCATATATAAGCTTCAGGACATTTTAGGTTTTCTTCAATCTCCAAATAAGATGAAGGTGATTAAATTATACACGAAAGAAATTTTCTGGAAATATTTGACTTTAAGTTGTTGGCGATAAGAGATCAAGAAAGGAGGAAGAAAAATTTTTTAAAACATTATTTGAGAGAGGGCGCCTGGGTGGCTCAGTCGGTTAAGCGACTGCCTTCGGCTCAGGTCATGATCCTGGAGTCCCCGGATCAAGTCCGGCATCGGGCTCCCTGCTCGGCAGGGAGTCTGCTTCTCCCTCTGACCCTCTTCCCTCTCATACTCTCTGTCTCTCATTCTCTCTGTCTCAAATAAATAAATAAAATCTTTAAAAAAAAAGAAATCAAGAGCTCTAGTATAGTTACCTATGCTTAAAAATATTTGGGTGTTCTAACACCAGTCAGAATGGCCAAAATTAACAAGTCAGGAAACAACAGATGTTGGCAAGGATGTGGAGAAGGGGGAACCCTCCTGCACTGTTGGTGGGAGTGCAAGCCGGTGCAGCCACTCCGGAAAACATTATGGAGGTTCCTCAAAAAGTTGAAAATAGAGCTACCGTACGACCTAGCAATTGCACTACTGGGTATTTACCCCAAAGATAACAAATGTAGTGATCCAAAGGGGTATGTGCACCCCAGTGTTTATAGCAGCAATGTCCACAATAGCCAAACTATGGAAAGAGCCAAGATGTCCATCAACAGATGAATGGATAAAGAAGATGTGGTAGGGGTGCCTGGGTGGCTCAGTCGTTAAGCGTCTGCCTTCAGCTCAGGTCATGATCCTGGAGTCCCGGGATCGAGTCCCGCATCGGGCTCCCTGCTCGGCAGGGAGTCTGCTTCTCCCTCTGACCCTCCTCCCTCTCATGCTCTCTCTCTCTCTCATTCTCTCTCTCAAATAAATAATAAATAAGAAATCTTTAAAAAAAACAAAAACAAGGGGCGCCTGGGTGGCTCAGTCGGTTAAGCGACTGCCTTCGGCTCAGGTCATGATCCTGGAGTCCCTGGATCGAGTCCCGCATCGGGCTCCCTGCTCGGCGGGGAGTCTGCTTCTCCCTCTGACCCTCCTCCCTCTCATGCTCTCTCTCTCTCTCATTCTCTCTCTCAAATAAATAATAAATAAAAAATCTTTAAAAAAAACA